>NC_044389.1:10670416-10982708 GCF_006542625.1 Nomascus leucogenys | reverse complement strand
ACAGAGAAAAACTAGAATGTTACTTTTCCCTTCATAGCAATTCTTTAAAATTTAGCCTTTAAAAGGGTATTAGCGCAAACATCAGAGATAGCTGAGGTTAGAACTATCTTTTCAGAGATCGCTGAGGTTAAAACTATCTTTTAAAAATGAATTTCACCGTCTCAAAAAAAAATGAATTTCAAATCAAGGCTAGGCTGATTGGAGAAGAGCAACCTAGTATATTTATAAAGGTCTTCCAGTGCTGTCTAAGCTGGAAGTGTTGTCCCAGGTGGCATCCTATTTTTCATAATTTACCGAAGGCCCTTGGTAATATAAATACAGAGAATAACAGGTGCTGCACTGAGCAGGGGGTCTGTCTAAATCAACCTTTTTGGCTCCATTTTTTGACAAAGGGCCAAGTGGTTAGCGTAATCGGTCCAGTAGTTCTCATTACCTTCGAGGGGAAGGGGAAAGAGGAGAGGGACGACGAAAGGAAACGGGGAGAGGAAGTGTGGCAAACAGAAGATATTCTTCAGGTAGAGCCAGGGCTCGGGCCGCGTCCCCAGGTGGCCCCTCCAAACGACCGTTTACATTGCCAATTTTCTCTTTTCAATGAAAAAAAAAAAGACGTCTGGCTTTTTAAGTAAGAGAATATACAAATAAGGAAGGTATCAGGTCTCGTGAGAACTTCGGCGCCAGATCCGCGTCCGGAACGCCACCGAGAGCCGCCGGTCCAACTGCCGATAGCTCGCGGATGCCCCCGGGGGCCCGACGCCGGCCAGGCTTCCCCTAGCGCTCCCGCTACCCATAAGCCCTCGCGTCTCGGCGCGCACGCGCAGCGGCGACAGCCGTCTCAGGAAGAGGAAAATGGAATAAACAACTCGGAGGAACCAGAGCGCGAGAGAGCGAGTGGAGGCAGAATTTAAAAATAAACCGGCCCCTCCGCCCTCCCCACCCGCTTGCCGCTGCCGCTCCCTCTTCCCCTGCCCGCGCCCTCGAAGTCCCCGTCTGGGCCCGCGCGCCCACCCCGTCGTCCCGCGCGGCCCCTTTAAGAAAAGAGAACGAGAGAGTGAGTGAGAGAATCCCAACTCTCCCCCTACCCTCCCTCCTTCTACCCCCTCCTCCCTCCCCTCTCCCCTCCCCCCTCTCCCCGGGCGGCTCCGGCTCCCGCAGCGGGACAGACCCACCCGCCCAGGCTTTTATCCGGCACCGGCAGCGTCTTCCTTTCCTCCCCCGTCTATGGTGGCGGCAGCGGCGGCTCCTCGGGCGGCGGTGGAAGACGAGGCTGCGGCGTTGCCATGAACAGTGGCGGCGGCCTCCCGCCCCCCACGGCCGCCGCCTCCCCTTCCTCCTCCTCGCTGGCGGCGGCGGTGGCGGTGGTGGCCCCGCCGGGGGTCGGGGGTGTCCCCGGCGGGGCGGCGGTAGGAGTGAAGCTGAAGTACTGCCGCTACTACGCTAAGGATAAGACTTGCTTCTACGGGGAGGAGTGTCAGTTCCTGCATGAGGACCCTGCCGCCGGGGCTGCCCCGGGCCTCGGCCTCCATAGCAACAGCGTCCCCCTGGCTCTGGCTGGTGCACCCGTGGCCGGCTTTCCGCCCGGAGCCGTCGCGGGCGGGGGAGCTGGGCCGCCCCCCGGGCCCAAGAAGCCGGACCTGGGGGACCCGGGGACAGGAGCCGCAGCCGGCGGAGGAGGCAGCAGCGGGGGACTCGATGGACCGCGGCTGGCAAGTGAGTGTGGTTCGGGCGGGGCGGGCCGCGGCGGCGGAGGGCAGGCCTGGGGCCGGATGAGGCCCTGCTGCCGACGGGAGCTGAGCACGGCCCGCGGGCTCCCCCCCTCACCTCCCAAGGCGGTCTGAGAGGCCTAGGCCGGGCCTGAGCCCTCCTTCCTTCTTCCTGCTTCCCCTCCCCACTGCCTTCGGCAAGTCGGAGAGCGCGGGGAGGTTGGGTTCCCGGGAACGTGGGTGGGAGGACTGGGGTGATGAGTGGGGGCGGGGAGGAAGGGGGATGGGCTGTGGCGTGCGGAGTGTGAGAAAGGGGGTGTCGTTTCCGGGGGGTGTGGAAAGGGGCCGGGTTTGCAGGCACATGTGTTTTGCGTGCCCTTGTGGAGTGGCGTCTGCAGTGTTGAGGTTCCCTGGTGGGGAGGTGTGTGTGTTTGTGTGTGTGTGTGTGTGTGTGTAGGGGGCGGGAGGTGAGGGGCGGGCTTAAGGCTTCGTGGAGTAGGTTGAAAGAACGGAAAAAGTTTGTAGAAGACTTGCGGGAGAAAGGTTTTGCAGGCAGGAAATGCTTTCTAAGGATTAGGAGGGAGCGGACTGTCGCGTTCAAAGTGTGCTCAGGTTTAATCGAGAGTTTAGAGTAGGGACTTCACAAAGACGCATTTCATCTGAGTTTCCCTGAAAGCTAGAATAAGTTTGCTGGTGTCAGCTGGGATCCTGTCTTCTATGGCTTTGTATCAAGCAAACTCTTAGCATTGTGTCTTGAAAGCATGTCATGTGCAGCCTGCGTTTCTGTGCAACTGAGCATTTGGGTGGGGACATTTTAAGGCTGTTTATATTTTTCATGTGTTGTTGTTGGTTTTTTTTTTTTTTTTTTTGGAGAGAGTCTCGCCCTGTCGTTCAGGCTGGAGTGCAGTTGCGCGATCTCAGCTCACTGCAACCTCCGCCTCCCGAGTTCAAGCGATTCTGTTGCCTCTGCCTACGGAGTAGCTGGGACTACAGGCGCACGCCACCACGCCCAGATAATTTTTTATAGTTTTAGTTGAGATAGTAGTCTCGCTGTGTTGGCCAGGCTGGTCTCAAACTGCTGGCCTCAAGTGATCTGCCCTCCTCAGCCTCTCAGAGTGTGTTGTTATCTGTTGACTTGAAGCTTGTTTATTGTTAGTGGAGTTCACAATTGAATGTGAGCGTAATCTATTAGAGAATGTTGCCTTTACGAATAGAGCCGGTGCCAGATGTTCCTGTTTTGTTTCTTAGTATATTGAGCGTTTCTAAACCAAATAGGAGTGCTACTTTCCTGGGAATGCTGGAGAACTTCTAGATCTTAAAATAATCTGATAATTTGTACATGAGAACATTTTGTTTTTTTCTTAAACACTGTTAGTGAACCTGATAGAAAGTTTTAGCATTTAATTGGTCTATGAGGATTATTTAATATCTTCCCCAGGGTTTTGCTTTCTTGCTTTTTCTTTTGAGACGGGCTCTTCCTATGTTGCCCAAGCTGGTCTGGAACTCCTGGACTCAAGCGATCTTCCTGCCTGGGCCTCTCAAAGTGCTGGGATTACAGGAGTGAGGCACCATGCTGGGCCAAGTGCTGTTCTGTTCTTTTCTTTTCTCCTTTCTCTCTTCTTTCTCTTTCTTTTGTAGAAGTGTTTCATTTGTTGTGATGGGCTTGACTTTAATGAGGATATATTTGCTGAGGCTGATAATGCTAAGAAAATTAATTTGTAAATTCAGATGTGTTGTAAAACAAATGGTTACTTGCGGGTGGAATTTTATCACTTTTCGAGCATCAACCTTGCATTTTCAGGTTAAACTTCTGCTGGATGTGTGAGTCGTGACTCAGTAGTAACGTTTGATTAGTAACCAATGACACTGAACGATAGTTTTCTTACTGACAGAAAGAGGCACTTTTTTTTTTTTTTTTTTTTTTTTGACATGGAGGCTCGCTTGTCGCCCAGGCTGAAGTGCAGTGGTGCGATCGCGGCTCACAGCAACCTCCACCTCCCAGGTTCAAGCAATTCTCTTGCCTCAGCCTCCCAAGTAGCTGGGATTACAGGCATGCACCACCACGACCGGCTTATTTTTGTATTTTTAGTAGAGACGGGGTTTCGCCATGTTGGCCAGGTGGATCTCGAACTCCTGACCTCGGGTGATCCTCCTGCCTGGGCCTCCCAAAGTGCTGGGATAACAGGTGTGAGCCACTGTGCTGGCCAGAAAGAGGCACTTTTTAAAATGCTGGTGTTAGACTTCATAGGTGATCTTTTTAGGATTTTCTTTTTAAAAAACTTTTAAAGTTTTATTTACCTATTAATCTTATTCCTGACAGACAGCTGTGACGATCATTCTAGGATTTTCTTCTTTTTTTTTTTTTGAGACGGAGTTTCGCTCTTGTTTACGAGGCTGGAGTGCAATCTAGCGATCTCGGCTCACCGCAACCTCTGCTTCCCGGGTTCAAGAGATTATCCTGCCTCAGCCTCCCTAGTAGCTGGGATTACAGGCATGCACCACCACGCCCAGCTAATATTGTAGTTTTAGTAGAGACGGGGTTTCTCCATGTTGGTCAGGCTGGTCTCAAACTCCTGACCTCAGGTGATCCGCCTACCTCCGCCTCCTAAAGTGCTGGGATTACTGGCGGGAGCTACCGCACCTGGCCGAGGATTTTCGGATTAACACACAATAGGTAGTAGGGTGGAGACTTGAAAGAGGACAGGATGTAAGCAGATGAAGATGGGAGGGGAAGGTAAGTACCCTTAGGTGGAGGAAAAAATATTAGCAGTGGCTCAAAGGTGGGACACCTTAGGAAAATGATTGAGATATAGGGACTTGAGAGGATAGGCAGTTAATGCTGAAAAGATATTTTAAAATTAATACTTTGTCACTTGTTAGTAAAAGTTGTCTGATTAAATAGTTGATTTATGTACTTGGATTCTGTGGTGTTTGCTTTAGCTTGACTGGCTGAAGCCTAAGGCTCCGCTTTTCTGTGGTAGGCTTCTTGGTATCTCTCAGTAATTCCTTACGGATGGAGATTTCTTCATAAGGAATCACAACCTAGGTATTACTGAGAGATACCAAGGAGTGGGAAATAATGTTGCTCAGGAATCAGGAAAAAAGGTTGTGTTGGTAATCGTATGGCTTCTTTGAGTTTTTACACGTATTGTTCATTTTTTAGACTACTTTCTACGTTTTACTGTATTCTTAGTGTGTTTTGAGACAGTATTGATCTGTTTGTTTATTTTATTTTAAAGAGATGATGTCTTGCCGTGTTGTCCAGGCTGGTTTCAAACTCCTGGGCTCTAGCAATCTCCTGCCTTGACTTCTCAAATTAGTGGGATTATAGGTGTGAGCTACCACATCTGGCCTTCATTTGTTAATTATGTGTGTGAGGCAGTTAAAATAGATGGCACTTTTTTTTGTTTGTTTTTGAGACAGGGACCACAGGCACTGGCTACCAAGCCCCTCTAATTATTTTGTATTTTTGGTAGAGACGAGGTTTCCCTATGTTGCCCAGGCTGGTCCGAAACTTCTGGGCTCAAAGTGATCTGCCTACCCTGTGAGCCACCATATATACCATAATTTAGTGTTTTTAATTTCCATGTTTGTGGGTTTTGATTGAATTATTTGACAACAAAAGAAACAAAATATTTAATATACAAGTACAAATTTCTGGTTTCCCTTTAAGGACATCTCTTACCTGTGTGGGATTCTCTCCGTTTTGACTCATTCCCTAACTGGATGACTTTTATATCTAGGCATTTGAGGTTTTGACCCTAACTTTAGCACTTCACATTTGCAGAATTGTTTTTGTTTTGTTGGTGTTTCAGATAGTGTTAAAACCTTGGAGGTGGGTGCAGGAGAAAACTTTATCCTTATTTTGCAATCATTGGAAAACTGAAGCACAAAGGCTTTTTCTTAATACACTTAGTTGCAATGATATTTCAACCTTATAAGGAAACCGCAATTTGGTTTTTCTTTTTTTTTTTTTGAGGAGGGGATTGGGGGTTCTTGCTATGTTGTCTAGGTTGGACTCCCAACTCCTGGGCTCAAGTGATCCTAGCACCTCAGCCTCCTGAGTAGCTGGGACTACAGGTATGCCGTACCATGCCTAGCTTACTTAACATTTCGTATTTCTGTTAGTCTTGGGATTTTTCTAAGGCTTAAGAGTGATTTGATTTGTATTCAACTGCATTATGGATTCATGACATTTAATGATATAATTCTAATATTTTCAACTGGCTAGATTTTCAAAATGGCTTTAATCTTCAAAGTGTACAATTTTTAGCAGGTAAAATATTTATTACGCCAATATTTGTATTTTATGCACATTATTTGAAACCCAGTAGTTTTAATTTACCAAAATACACTTTTCAGTTCTCCTAATGTAGTTACTAGTGAATAAGACATGCTTCAGATAGAATCCTGGCTCTTTGACTAGCTTTGTGACTGAACGAATTTTTAACCTTTAAGCCTCAGTTTTTCTCATCTGGCAAATGGAGATGTTATGAAAATTGCATGGCATTGCCTGCACGTATTGAGGTTTCAGTCTTAGTTGTTGGTATTATTGAATATTAATAATCTATAGTTAACCTCTATATTTCCTTCTCCAAATTTTTGAGGGCATACATTGAAGACCAGTAAAATAGCTATGGATTATTGAATTGTGATTGTCTGTCCAGATGGAGGAGAGCAGTGCCATGGATAACATGAAGTTCAGATGTTAACTTTGGAGTATGTAACGTGTAGTGTGTGGCAAAGCTGTTTTTGTTTAAGCCAAGACTAGCCTTTTCATCCCACAAACCTATACTAAGTGACAGAAAAGTGAGTACTGGCGATTTGCTGTTAGGATAGCTGGCCTAAGTTTAAACATTTTTATTGGAATAATATACTAAGTATATCACAAAGACTTTATAATACTATTCATTTCACTCATTTAATATTCTGCTTCCAAGGTGGTAAGCCCTGATTTAGGTGATAGGGACAACAACAGCAACAAAAAAACATAATTCAGCCCTAATGGCGTTTACATTCTAGTGGGGCTATAAACATCTATAAGGTAATACTTGGTTTTGATAAGTTTTTTTTTTTTTTTTTTTTTTTTTTTTGAGATGGAGTCTCGCTCTGTCGCCCAGGCTGGAGTGCAGTGGCGTGATCTCGGCTCACTGCAAGCTCCGCCTCCCGGGTTCAGGCCATTCTCCTGCCTCAGCCTCCTGAGTAGCTGGGACTACAGGCGCCCGCCACCACGCCCGGCTAATTTTTTTGTATTTTTAGTAGAGACGGGGTTTCACCGTGTTAGCCAGGATGGTCTCGATCTCCTGACCTTGTGATCCACCCGCCTCGGCCTCCCAGAGTGCTGGGATTACAGGCGTGAGCCACTCGGCCCGGCTGGTTTCGGTAAGTTTTATGAGGACAACTCGAGGGATAACATAACTCCAGGTAAGATTCAGTTAACAATAAAGCACTTTTTCCTATAAAAGTGCATTTGATGAGATCGGGCTTGTTCAGAGTGGTATGATCGTAGACTGAAAGTGCATTTGAAATGACCCTTTAAGAAGATAAATGATTATCAAAAGCAAACCAAAACATCATCTTTTTTTTTTTTTTTTTTTTCTTCAGAGCCTCATTCTGTAGCCCAGGCTGAAGTGCACTGGCGCGATCTTGGCTCACTGCAACCTCTGCTGCCCAGGTTCAAGCGGTTCTCCTGCCTCAGCCTCCCAAGTAGCTGGGCTTACAGGAGCCTGCCACCGCGACTGGCTAATTTTTGTATTTTTAGTAGAGATGGGGTTTCACAATCTTCGCCAGGCTGGTCTTGAACTCCTGACCTCGTGATCCACCTGCCTCGGCCTCCCAAAGCGCTGGGACTACAGGCATGAGCCACCGCGCCCGGCCCAGTATCATCCTTTTATATGCCATTTTAAGGAATTTTTTTTCCCCAATTTTAAATGAACTTTGTATTTTGACATAATTGTAGAATCACCTGAAATTGTAAGATACAATACGGATATCTCATGTACTCTTCTTTTATAATGGATAGTAACATCTTTTATAGCTGTAGTACAGTATCATGGCCAGTATTGATTGCTGTAGTCTACTTGTTCACATTTCCACAGTCTTATTTGCACTTGCCTGTGTGTGTGTGCGTGTGTGTGTGTGTGTGTGTGTGTGTACATACTACAGATGGTGCCTAACTTAATGGTTTGGCTCTCAGTTTTTTGACTTTTGTTTGACAATTTTTTGAGACAGAGTCTCGCTTTGTCACCCAGGCTGGAGTGCAGTGGTGTGATCTCTGCTCACTGCAACCTCCGCCTCCTGGGTTCAAGCGATTCTCATGTCACAGACTCGCGAGTAGCTGGACTTACAGGCGCACACCACCATGCCTGGCTAATTTCTTTGTCTTTTTAGTAGAGACAGGGTTTCACCACGTTGGCCAGGCGGGTCTCAAACTTCTGACCTCAAGCAATCCGCTCACCTTGACCTCCCAAAGTGCTAGGATTATAGGCGTGACCCACTGAGCCTGGCCTAATTTGTTTTTAACTTTTAATTTTTTTTAAAGGAGACAGGGGCTGGCCTTGAACTTCTGGCCTCAAGCAATACTCCTGCCTTGGTCTCTGAAGTAACTGGGATGACAGGTGGGAGCCACCGTGCCAAGCTAATTTTTTTTTTTTTTTTTGAGACAGTTTCCCTCTGTCACCCGGGCTGGAGTGCAGTGGCGCAGTTTTGGCACACTGCAGCCTCCATCTCCCAGGTTCGAGCGATTCTCAATTCTCATGTCTTGGCCTTCTGAGTAGCTGGGATTACAGGCTTGTGCCACCACGCCCAGCTAATTTTTATATTTTTAGAAGAGATGAGGGTTTCACCATGTTGGCCAGGCAGGTCTTGAACCCCTAACTTCAAGTGATCCACCTGCCTCAGCCTCCCAAAGCACTGGGATTGCAGGTGTGAGTCACCGTGCCTGGCCCTGAGTTTTTACATGATGAAAGGTACACTTTTTTGGTAAAAATTTACATTGGAATAGAAGTGTATAAAGTCGAAATAAATCAGTCTCCTCATCTTATTGCCCACGGTTAATCATTATTAATAGTCTGTGTGTTTAGATCTTTTCTACACATTGTATGGTATAGACATATATCTAGTATATATATTAAAATATATGAATACCATATATATACCTATATATGCTATATATATTTTTTCCTCTGTCTCTGTCTCTCTCTCTCGTATTAGCTTGGGTTGCCAAAAGAAAATATAGGCTGGGTAGTTAACTTCCCCCCGCCCCACCTCCCCCCATAGATCTAGGAACTTGAGTGGCTAAGTGGTTTAAACAACAGAAATGTATTTTCTCAGACTTTCAGAGATTGGAAGTCCCAGATGAGGAGTTGGGTTCCTGGTGAGGGCTCTCTCCTGGCTATATTATCTAGGTATGTGAGCACCCAAACTTAGATGGTATAGCCTACTGCATGCTAGGTAGTATGGTCTATAACCTGTTGCTTCTAGGCCACAAACTTGTACAGCCTGTTACTGTACTGAATACTTTAGGCAGTGGTATACAAAGGTAAGTATTTGTGTATTAAAACATTTAAACAGGCCAGGTGTGGTGGCTCACACCTGTAATCCCAATACTTTGGGAGGCCGAGGCAGGCGGATCATGAGGTCAAGAGACAGAGACCATCCTGGCCAACATGGAGAAAGCCTGCCTCTACTAAAAATACAAAAACTTAGCTGGGCGTGGTGGAGCACGCCTGTAGTCCAGCTACTTGGGAGGCTGAGGCAGAATTGCTTGAACCCGGGAGGCAGAGGTTGCAGGGTTGTAGTGACCTGAGATCGTGCCACTGCACTCCAGCCTGGTGACAAAGCAAGACTCCGTTTCAAAAAAAGAAAAAGGAAAAGAAAAAAACAGAAAAGGTACAGTAAAAATATAGTGTTACAGTTTTATGTGATCACCGTCCTACATTTGGTCTGTTATCGACCAAAACATTGTTACCAACAAATCAATATATGTTTGTGTCTCATTTCAGTACTTAGTAATTAGTACTGGACCGAAATTTTAATTTTATTGCACTTTCTTACAAAATAAAACTAGCTTTTGGCTAGTCATTCGGTCTGTGTGAAAATACATTTCTTTGCAGATGGTCCCCACATTTTGAATTTACAATTCATTTATCAGAATGCAGCCCCATTCATAAGTCAAGGAACGCCTAGACTTATGATTCGACTTCCAGTTTTTGACTTTAGGATGAGTTTATTCAGGCATTAAACGCATTTTTGACATAATAGTACTGACTTAAAATAGTTACATCTCAATAAAACCCTTGTTAAGTAGAAACTGTTGTTAAGTTGAGAATGCGTTTAATTCACCTAACCCATCAAACATCATAGCTTAGCTTAGCCTACCTTAAATATGCTCAGAATACTTACATTAGCTACAGTTGGGCAAAATTACCTGACAGCACAGTATACTGTATCAGTTGTTTACCCTCCTAATTGAGTGGTTCACTGGGAGGTGTAGCCTGCTGCCATTGTGCAACTTTGTGACATAGTATGATACCACGAATCACTAACCTGGGAAAAGATTAAACCTCAAAATTTGAAATATGGTTTCTACTGAACTCATATCATTTTTCACATCATCATAAAGTCAAACCATCATAGTCAGTTGGAAATTGTCTAAGTAAGGGTATGCCGATCTCACTAATCCTGGCTGAGTCAGTTGGCGTTTAGGTAATAGCCCTCTTCCCTGAAAAAAGCTTTGTCTTTTCTGATATCTCTTTTGGCATTATCTCTCTTGCTTTTTCTGTAAAAAATAAAGATACTGTTCCTATTTTTCTAAAGCTAGTTTGATTTTTTTTTTTCTTTTCTTTTTGAGACAAAGTCTTGCTCTGTTTCCCATGCTGGAGTGCAGTGGTGTGATCACAGCCCTTTGCAGTCTTGACCTGCTGGGCTCAAGCGATTCTTCTGCCTTAGCCTCCCAAGTAGCTGAGACTACAGGCATAAGCCAGCATGTCCAGCTCATTTTTAAATTTTTTGTTGAGATGGGGTCTCCCTGTGTTTCCCAGGGTGTTCTCTAACTCCTGGGCTCAAGTGAGCCTCCTGTCTCAGCCTCCGAGAATGTTGGAATTAAAGACCGCCACACCCTGCCTAAAACTAGTTTTAAATTATAGCATGTGTGTGTGTATATATATGTTTTTTAGAGATGGGGTCTTGCTCATTTGCCCAGGCTGGAGTACTGTGGTACAATCATAGCTTGCTGCAGCATTGAACTCCTGGGCTCTAGCAAATCTCTCTCCTCAGTCCACTGAGTAGCTGGGACTACAGGCATGTACCACCATGCCTGGTTATATATTTTTAATATTAAAAAAAAATACCAGTGTCAGAAAAATAAGAACAATATCTTGTTTTCAGAATTAGAAATGTAATACATGCACAGGTTAAAAATTTAAATAGCTCAAAAGAATACATAGTGAAAAATAGTCTCCTTCCCTCCCTAGTTACCTGATCCCTGTCTCCCAAAGACACTCTTTCTAGCTTATTTGGGGTAGCCACTGACAAATATTCTTTGCCTATACTGTTATTCATATGTTTATATTTCTCTATGTCTAACACATTAACACACATATATACACATATGCATGAGTGCACACATGGAAGCCTAATGTACTTTGAATTTTCTTACCTAATGGCTTATCTTATAGTTTGTTCCACATTCACACATAGAAATCTACTTTATTCTTTCTCGTGACTGTGTAAATACTCCATTATATGTTTATATTATTTTATTGTTTATAATGGATATTTCAGTTGTTTATAGTCTTGCTATTACAAATGTTGGCACAAAGTTATGTTTTAATGTACTAAGTATATTTATTTACATATGCATTTACACAAATATGTGATATATACTTAATGAGCATATAGAGTCTTCAGTAATCTGGTTCACACTTGATACATTAAAAAAAAACACTGTGTGGGGTGTGGTGACTCATACCTGTAATCCTAGTACTTTGGAAGGCCGAGACGGGAAGACTGCTTGAGCTCAGAAGTTCGAGCCCAGCCTGGGCAATGTAGTGAGACTCTGTTTCTACTAAAAATAAAAAAAATTAGCTAGGCTTGGTGGTGCACCTGTAGTCCCAGCTACTCAGGAGGTTGATGTGAGAGGATTGCTTGAACCCAGGAGACTCAGGAGGTAGAGGATGCAGTGAGCCGTGATCACGCCACTGCCCTCCAGCAAGACCCTGTCTCCAAAAAAAAAGAAAAAAGAAACCCACTGTATTTATATACCATTGGTTGAAAATAAGATACTTGAAATATTCATTCATATCTGCCCCAGTAAAATTTTTCTCCCCAATGGCTCACATATCTAGAAATAGTTATATAAATCACATCTTTGGTAACTTAATAAGTTGATATTTGTAAGTAGCCTAGTAGTCGCTGGAAAGTTTCATTTGTGTATGTAATAAAATTATATTGTTATTGATTATTTACTAGTCGATCTATATTCATGTTTTGTTTGTTTTGCTTTGTTTTTAGAGGTCTTGCTCTGTCACCCAGGCTATAGTGCAGTGGCACACTCGTGGCTCACTGCATACACCCTTGAACTCCTGGGCTCAAGTTACCCTCTTGCCTCAGCCTCCTTAGTAGTTAGGTCTACAGGGACAGGCAACCACACCTGACTAATGTTTTAAATTTTTTATAGAGACAGGGTCTTGCTATGTTGCCCAGGATGGTCTTGAACTCCTGGCCTCAAGTGAACCTCTCACCTTAGTCGGCCAAAGTGTTGTGCTGGGATTATAGGCATAAGCCACCATGCCAAGCCTACATTCTTTATATAGATATCTTACACTGCTTTTAGAGATATCAAATACAGCAATTATATAGTTAGAAAAAGCTGGAAAAGACTTTATATATCTTTATTTTAACTTTCTTATTTTGCTCCTCTATTTCTAAGTTTACTCTGCTGTAATACTGATATTCCTGAATTTGATGGTATACTTGATTGAGAGATGAGATCATGGTGAAGAAGGACAAAATGGAATGAGGCCTTTTAAATTCCATAAGTCAGTTTTTATGGTTCATAGATGCTGTGGCAATATGTCAGCTATCTCTGAGGAAGAGCCTTCTTGATACACGATGGGACAGGGAATCTTCTGCCTACTCCCAAAACTTTGGAAAATTAGTAAGGCAGCATTTAAAGAAAATTTTTAGTGAGGTCCTCAGATATGATATATATTATAAAAAGATTTAATGTGGGCCAGGCGCTGTGGCTCACGCCTGTAATCCCAGCACTTTGGGAGGCCGAGGCAGGCAGATCATGAGGTCAGGAGATCGAGACCATCCTGGCTAACACGGTGAAACCCCGTCTCTACTAAAAATACAAAAAATTAGCTGGGCGTGGTGGCGGGCGCCTGTAGTCCCAGCTACTCGGGAGGCTGAGGCAGGAGAATGGCGTGAACCCGGGAGGCGGAACTTGCAGTGAGCCGAGATCATGCCACTGCACTCCAGCCTGGGCAGCAGAGTGAGACTCCGTCTCCAAAAAAAAAAAAAAAGATTTAATGTATATATAGGTAATATATTTGAAAAACTTAGATTATGACAAGCATTCAGCTTACTGTAATTTGGGCTAATAATAAATGGAGATTAATTCATTTAATTGGTTAATAAACATTTATTGAGTGTTTACTCTGTTAGGTACTGTTCTAGGTTCTTAGGATATCTTAGTGAACCAAATAGATTAAAGAAAAATCCCTTCCTTTGTAGACCTTACATCTTAATGGGTAAGGCAGACAGTATTTATAAATATAACCCCAGTAATTGTATAGTATGTTAAAAGATGACAAGTCCTACTAAAAACAAAAGGGTAATAGAGTAAGAGGCAATGGGAGTGTAGGAATAGGGTTGTTATAGAATGAAATAGGGATATCAAGGTAAACCTCACTGGGGTTGAAATTTGACTGGACAATGATAGCCAAGCCAGTCATCAGGAGAAAGAGTTATCTCAGGCAGAGGGATAGAAGGCTAATAGGTTGGTGTGGAGTGAGGAACAGGGAAGAATTAGGATTTTTGCTTTCATTTTGCGTCAAAAGGAGTGATAGAATCTAGGTTTTAAAAGAGTTCTGTGGGCCGGATGTGGTGGCTCATGCCTGTAATCCCAGCACTTTGGGAGTCCGAGGTGGGCAGATCACGAGGTCAGGAGATAGAGACCATCCTGGCTAACACGGTGAAACCCCATCTCTACTAAAAATACAAATAATTAGCCGGGCATTGTGGTGGGCACCTGTAGTCCCAGCTACTCGGCAGGCTGAGGCAGGAGAATCGCGTGAACCTGGGAGTCAGAGCTTGCAGTGAGCTGGGATTGCGCCACTGCACTCAGCCTGGGCGACAGAGCCAGCCTCCGTCTCAAAAAAAAAAAAAAAAAAAAAAAAAAATGTTTTGTGGCAAGAGGGCAGGAGAGAATTTAGGAGATTATTTGCAATAATCCAAGAGATGATGGTGGTTTAGGCAGGTTGCAGCATTGAAAGTGGCAAAAACTAGTCAGATTTCAGACATATTTTCCAGGTAGAGCCAATATAATTTCACATTGAATGTAGGGCATTGGAGAGAGGAGTCAAGGGTTGGTTTCAAGAGTGTGGTAGATTATGGATGGACTTGATGCCAGCTGAGATGAGGAGGGCTGCAGACAGAGCAAATATGGGAGAGCAGATCAGGAGTTTGGTTTTGAACATGTTACTTTGAGAGATATATTAGCCATTCAAGTGGAGATTTTGAGGAGGTAGGTAGATAGGAGCCTGGATTTCTCGAGAGAGATTAGGACTGGAGGTGATAAACTTCAAGTCTTCAGTGTATACATGGCATTTAAAATCACGGAACTGTATGAGTTCACCAAGGAATATGGCTTCTATAAGAACTTGGGAAACGCAAATCTATTGATAAATCAGTAGGCTATTTTCTTTTTCTCAGGAGAAAGAAAGAATAGGTAGTAACATTTGGGTTCTACATATGTGCCAGTCATGCCATATATATATTTGCATACACTATCCCATCACATTTAATAACTATTTCATGTGATAGATACTGTTTTCATTTGACAGGTTAAAACTAGCATTTAAAAAAAGGCTAGTTTTAATAAGCAAACAATTACAAAACCTCTCTCTATCCCCTGCTATATGACCTTAAGAACTTGAAGTCAGAGGCTGGGCCCTGTGGCTCATGCCTGTAATCCCAGTACTTTGGGAGGGTGAGGGGGGTGGATTGCCTTAGGTCAGGAGTTTGAGACCAGCTTGGCCAACCTGGTGAAACTCTGTCTCTACTAAAAACACAAAAATTAGCTGGGCATGGTGGTGGGCGCCTGTAATCCCAGCTACTCAAGAGGCTGAGGAAAGAGAATCGCTTAAACCCAGGAGGCGGAGGCTGGAGTGAGCTGAGATGGTGCTATTGCACTCCAGCTTGGGCAACAAGAGTGAAACTCCGTCAAAAAAAAAACCGAAAAACAAAAAAAACTGTATATCTTATTGCAGTTGAGTCCTTTTGTGAGACGAATGTTCAATCTTTGCTAGATTATTCTAATTAGCTACCCTTGTATGGTTAGGTTAGCATGGAGCTAAAGATAAATGTCCCATTTGAAAAAATGACAGCCCTTCAGAAAACTCTGGCAGTTTACAGAAGAAATACAAATGGCCAATAGGTATATAAAAGTTACTAACAAGTGAATAAAAGCAAATTAAAACAGGCATTCACTTATTTATGTTTTACCTTTCAAGTTCATAAGAGCACAAAGATTGTTGATACCTAGTGTTTGTGTGGGTATGGGGGGGAAAAGACACTCTGATATGACGCTTTTAGAGGTCAGTATTCATTAAAATTTAAGATGTCCACATCCTTTGGCACAATAGTTTATTGTGAGACTCATTCTATAGAAACACAGGATATATGTACAGAGTTATTCACCGCAGCTGATCTGAGGTAGTGAAAAGTTGAAAATAGTGAAATTCCCGTTAATAAGGGTGTTAGCCATATAGCAGGATATCATACAGCAGTAAAAACAAGCAAGAGTTTTATATACAGACAAGATACTTAAAATATATTACTAAATAGGAAGAAGTTACAAAACAGTATGTATAATACGCTTTTTTTTTTTTTTTTTTTTTTTTTTGAGACCGAGTCTCGCTCTGTTGCCAGGCTGGAGTGCAATGGCGCGATCTCGGCTCACTGTAACCTCCGCATCCTGGGTTCACGCGATTCTCCTGCCTCAGTCGCCTGAGTAGCTGGGATTACAGGTACCCACCACCACACCCGGCTAATTTTTGTGTTTTTAGTTGAGATGGAGTTTCACCATGTTGGCCAGGGTGGTCTCGATCTCTTGACCTTGTTATCCTCCTGCCTCGGCCTCCCGAAGTGCTGAAATTACAGGCGTGAGCCACCATGCCCGGTCGTAATACACTTTTAAAAGATATGTAAGAAGAAAAGATCTAGAGATAGCACTGAGTTGTTAATGTTAGTATTTCTGTGGTGGCATGATGGGAAACTTTGATTTCTATATTTCTGAATATTTTTTCCTCAAGGCTCTTATAATCAGAAAAAGAATCAGTAAAGATAACTAACATACACACATACAAAAGACGAACCCAAACCGAACCCTCCAGATGCTAGCTTACTACAAGATTTAGCAAAATAATTGGAAATGCATGTGGTTTGCTAGTTTCTCCAAAATTCAGCATTAGCCTTCTGAGCTTATCCATGGGTTTGGATGATCTTAAACTGATACTTTATGTGACAAGTAAGCTGGTTTTAGGAATAAAATTTTCTCTCTGTTATTAAATTTCTAGCCACATTACTGGAAAACAATAATGGAAAACTTTTTAGGCCATTTATTGCTTTATTGACAGTTTTCGATTATGTAGAAAATAGTAATTATCTTGGCATAGATCTCAAACTAAAACTGCTTTATTGGAGGATAATTTTCAGTGAGTATTCAGATTGATGATACTAAGTAGCTTCACCCAAGAGCCCAATTTATTTAGTTGTTGATGTTCAATTTTGTAGTAAGTTCATCTTGGAATGCCTATGGTATTGCAGCACTCCCTAGAATCAGCTGTTTTTACCGGAGTCTTACTGCACTGCAGTTCTTTTCTGATTGAAGAGGCTAGGTAATAATGTGTATCATAAACATGTTCAGGTCAAAACAGTGTACTGTATACACTCCAGTGAAACAGTGGGATCTCAGCTGGGTACTTGTCGTTAAGCCACTTGATTCATCTAAAATTTCTGTTTCGGGATTTTTTTTTTTCTTACTATAGGCATTGCTGTGGCTATCTTGGTGCATAGATATGACAACTTCCTTAAGAGCTAGTTTGCCAGATAGACCTTGCAGTTTGTATTTTTTATATATTTATTTATTTTGTGACAGAGTTTCACTCTTGTTGCCCAGGGTGGAATACAATGGCGCGATTTTGGCTCACTGTAACCTCTGCCTCTAGGGTTCAAGTGAGTCTCCTGCCTCAGCCTCCCAAGTAGCTGGGATTACAGGTGCCCGCCACTACGCCCAGCTAATTTTTTGTATTTTTAGTAGAGACAGGGTTTTGCCATGTTAGTCAGGCTGGTCTCGAACTCCTGACCTCAGGTGATCCACCCACTTTAGCCTCCCAAAGTGCTAGGATTACAGGTGTGAGCCATCACGCTCGGCCTGACTTTGCAGTTTTTTTTTTTCTTTTCTTTTTTTTTTTTTGAGACGGAGTCTCGCTCTGTCACCTAGGCTGTAGTGCAGTGGCACGGTCTTGGCTCACTGCAAGCTCTGCTTCCCAGGTTCATGCCATTCTCCTGCCTCAGCCTCCTGAGTAGCTGGGACTACAGTCGCCCACCACTGCGCCCGGCTAATTTTTTTTTTTTTTTTTTTTTTTTTTTAGTAGAGATGGGGTTTCACTGTGGTCTCGATCTCCTGACCTCGTGATCCACCTGCCTCAGCCTCCCAAAGTGCTGGGATTACAGGCGTGAGCCACCGTGCCCAGCGACTTTGCAGTTTTTAAAACAATGTTAACTTTCCTCCCTGGAGGTCTGGTACCTCTGCAGGTAACTCACTGTTTACTAAATGACGTAGTGTATGTGTTCTCTGGACACTGACTAGAGAATGTAACTTAATTATTAAACATATATTTAACATTTCTGTGGTAGGTATTGTATAGATATTGGGGAATACAAAGATGTATCAGGCCTGTAATACACAGTGGCCTGTAATCCCAGCACTTCAGGAGGCTGAGGCGGGTGAATCACTTGAGGTCAGGAGTTTGAGACCAGCCTGGCCAACATAGTGAAACCCGTCTCTACCAAAAATACAAAAAAATTAGCCAGGCGTGGTGGCATGTGTCTGTATTCTCAGCTACTGGGAGGCTGAGGAAGGAGATTTGCATGAACCCGGGAGGTGGAGGCTGCAATGAGCCGAGATGGCGCCAGTGCACTCCAGCCTGGGGCAACAGAGTGAGACTCCATCTCGAAAAAAAATAAAAATTAAAAAACAAAGATGTATCAGACATAGCCCTGGTCATTTGTGAGTGCATAGATTAATAAAGGAGTTTGACATTATAAATTATGACATAGTATGATATATATACGCATCTCATATATACACACACATATATATAAAATGTATAACAAACTCTATTCAGGGATATTTTGAGAGGTGATATTCGAAATATTTTTCAAAAGATGTATGAGGCATACATACCTGGTAGAAAAGGGCATTCTAGGTAGATGAGAAATGACACAGATTTTGAGAGGAAGCACTATTCATAGTTTTGTAGTCATCTGATGTGGTTAGAGAATAGGCCAGTTATGGAGAGTGGTACCAGATAATAAGCTGTGGCCACGTTGTGAAGGCCCTTCTAGGTTATGCTAGTAAGTGATATGATAAGATCTGTGTTTTACCACCCCCAAAGCTGGCAGAAGACAAGAAATAACCAAAATCAGAGCTGAACTGAATAAAGTTGAGATGCAAGAAACCATACAAAAGATCAGTGAAAAGAGAAGTTGGTTATTTAATACAATGAATAAGATTGCTAGACTGCTAACTAGACTAATACAGAAAAAAGAAGATCCAAATAAACACAGTCAGAAATGACAACGGGGACATTACCACCTACCCCACAGAAATACAAAAAACCCTCAGAGACTATTATGAACACATGCATGTAGGGTAGAAAACCTACAATAAATGGATACATTCCTGGAAATATACCTCCTAAGATTGAACCAGAGAGAAATTGAAACCCTGAACAGAGCAATAATTCCGAAATCGA
This sequence comes from Nomascus leucogenys, assembly GCF_006542625.1. Lineage (NCBI taxonomy): Eukaryota > Metazoa > Chordata > Mammalia > Primates > Hylobatidae > Nomascus > Nomascus leucogenys. The sequence continues at coordinate 10,963,741 of NC_044389.1, read as the reverse complement.
ATCAGTAATAAAATACTTACCAACCAGAAAAAGCCCAGGACCAAATGGATTCAAAGCCGAATTCTACCAGACATATTAATATAAAGAGCTGGTACAATTCCTACTGAAACTGTTCAAAAAATGGAAGAGGAGGGGATTCCTCCCTATCTCGTTCAATTACCAGCATCATCCTGATACCAAAACCTGGCAGACTCTCAACAAAAAACAAAAACTTCAGGCCATATCCTTGATAAACATAGATGCAAAGATCTTCAACAAAATACTAGCAAACTGAATCCAGCAGCATAACAAAAAGCTAATCCACCAGGCTGGGAGCAGTAGTTTAGGCCTGTAGTCTCAGCACTTTGGTAGCCAAGGCAGGTAGATTGCTTGCGGCCAGGAGTTCAAGACCAGCCTGTGTAACATGGTGAGTACCTATGTCTACCAAAAAATTGAAAAAATTAGCTGGGTGTGATGGCACATGCCTGTAGTTCCAGCTACTTGAGAAGCTGAGGTGGAAGGATGGCTTGGGCCTGGGAGGCAGAGGTTGCAGTGAGCTGAGATTGGGCCATGGTACTCCAACCTGGGCAACAGAGAGAGACCCTGTCAAAAAAAGAACCAAAAAACTAAATCACCATGATCAGGTAGGCTTTACCCGAGTTGCAAGACTGGTTGGGCATACACAAATCAATAAATGTTACCCGTCACATAAACAGAGCTAAAAACAACCATATTATCATCTCAATAGATGTAGAAAAGGTTTTCAATAAAATTCAACATCCCTTCATGTTAAAAACCCTCAATAAACTAGGCATTGAAGGAACACACTTCAAAATAACGAGAGCCATGTATGACAAACCCACAGCCAGCATCATAACTGAATGGGCGAAAGCTTGAGAACTGGAACAAGACAAGGATGCCTACTCTCAACACTGCTATTCAACATAGTACTAGAAGTCCTAGCCAGAGCAGTCAGGCAAGAGAAAGAAATAAAAGGCATCCAAATAAGAAGAGAGGAAGTCAAACTATCTCTGTATATGATATGATTTTATACCTAGAAAACCTCATAGTCTGCCCAGAAGCTCCTAAATCTGACAACTTCAGCAAAGTTTCAGGATACAAAATCAATGTACAAAAATCCACAGCATATCTATACACCAAGAGCATCCAAGCTGAGTGCCAAATCAAGAATGCAATCGTATTCACAATAGCCGTGAAAAATAAAATACCTAGGAATACAGCTAACCAGGGAGGTGAAAGAGCGCTACAATGATAATTAGGAAACACTGCTAAAAGAAATCAGAGATGACACAAACAAATGGAAAAACATTCAATGCTCATGGATAGGAAGAATTAATATTGTTAAAATGGCCATACTGCCCAAAACAAAGTAAATATTCAATGCTTTTCCTATCAACCTGCCAATGACACTCTTCACAGAATTAGAAAAGACTATTCTGAAATTCATATGGAACCAAAAAACAGCCTGAATAGCCAAAGCAGTCCTACACAAAAAGAGCAAAGCATCACATTACCTGATTTCAAACTATACTTCAAGGCTGTAGTAATCAAAACAGCGTGGTACTGGTACAAAAACAGTGACATAGACCAATGGAACAGAATAGAGAGCCCAGAAATAAAGCCTCACACCTACAACCATCTGATCTTCCATGGAGTTGACAAAAACGACCAATGGGGAAAGGACTTCCTGTTCAGTAAAGGGTGCTGAGATAACTGGCTAGCCATATTCAAAAGATTGGAACTGGACACCTTTGTTACACCATATACAAAAAATTAACTTATGGTGGATTAAAGACTGAAATGTAAAACCTAAAGCCATAAAAACCCTTGAAAACGTAGGAAATACCATTCTGGACATACGCCCCGGCAAAGATTTCATGATAAAGATGCCAAAAGCAATGGTGACAACAACAAAAAATTGACAAATGAGACCTAATTAAACTAAAGAGCTTCTGCATAGCAAAAGAAACTATCGATAGAGTAAACAGACAACCCACAGAATAGGACACAATATTTGTAAATGGTGCATCTGACAAAGGTCTGATACCCAGAATCTATAAGGAACTTAAATTAACAAGCAAAAAACAACTCCATTAAAAACTGGGCAAAAGGACATGAACAGACGCTTTTCAGAAGAAGACATATACTCAGCCAATGAGCGTATGAAAAAATGCTCAACGTTGGCTGGGCGTGGTGGCTCATGCCTGTAATCCCAGCACTTTGGGAGGCCAGAGGCGGGTGGATCACGAGGTCAGGAGATCAAGACCATCCTGGCTAACACGGTGAAACCCCGTCTCTACTAAATAAACAAAAAATTAGCTGGGTGTGGTGGTGGGCGCCTGTAGTCTCAGTTACTCAGGAGCCTGAGGCAGGAGAATGGCGTGAACCCGGGAGGCGGAGCTCACAGTGAGCGGATATCACGCCACTGGACTCCAGCCTGGGTGACAGAGCAAGACTGCATCTCAGGAAAAAAAAAAAAAAAAACAAAAAACTCAACGTCACTAATCATTAGAGAAACGGAAATCAAAACCACATGAGATACCATCTCATACCAGTCAGAATGACGATTATTAACAAAATAACAGATGCAGGTGAGGTTGCAGAGAAAAGGGAACACTTACACACTGCTGGTGGGGAAAGCAGTTTCATGATTTCTCAAATAACTTAGAATTACCATTTGACCCAGCAATTTAATTTTTAGGTATATACCCAAAGGCATATGCGTTGTTCTGTCATCTAAAGACACATGCATGAATATGTTCATTGTAGCACTCTTCACAATAGCAAAGACATGGAAGTGACCTAGATGCCCATCAATGGTAGACCAGATAAAGAAAATTTGGGGCATATACACCATGGACTACCACACAGCTATAAAAAAGTACAAGGTAATGTCCTTTGCAGCAACATGGTTGGAGCTGGAGGCCATTATCCTAGATGAACTAACGCAGTAGCAGAAAGCCAAATACCACATGTTCTCACTTATAAGTGGGAACTAAACATTGGGTATACATAGACATAAAGAGGGAACAATAGACACCGGAGCCTTCTGGGTTTTTTTTTGTGTTTTTTTGTTGTTGTTGTTGTTGTTGTTTTTTGAGATGGAGTTTCACTCTTGTTTCCCAGGCTGGAGTGCAATGGCACAAATCTTGGCTCACTGCAACCTCCGCCTCCCTGGTTCAAGCGATTCTCCTGCCTCAGTCTCTTTAGTAGCTGGGATTACAGGCATGCACCACCATGCCCGGCTAATTTTGTATTTTTAGTAGAGACGGGGTTTCACCATGTTGGTCAGGCTGGTCTTGAATTCCTGACCTCAGGTGATCCTCCCACTTCGGCCTCCCAAGGTGCTGGGATTATAGGTGTGAGCCACTGCGCCTGGCCAATACTGGAGACTTCTTGAGCAGGGAGAGTAGGAAGAGGGTGAGGAAGGGAATAGTACCCATTGGGTACTGTGCACATTATCTGGGTGACAATCTGTACACCAAACCCCCGCCATATGTAATTCACCCATGTAACAAACCTGCATGTATACCCCTGAAACTGAAATAAAAGTTTTTTTTTAATATTTATTTTTTATTTTTGAGACAGAGTCTCGCTCTGTCACCCAGGCTAGAGTGCAGTAGTGTGATCTCGGCTCACTGCAACCTCCGCCTCCTGGGTTCAAGTGATTCTCCTGCCTCACTCAGCCTCCCAAGTAGCTGGGGTTACAGGTGTACGCCACCACGCCTGGCCAATTTTTGTATTTTTGGTAGAGACAGGGTTTCGCTATGTTGGCCAGGCTGGTCTCAAACTCCTGACCTTGGGTGATCCACCCGTGTCCCCCTCCCAAAGTGCTGGGATTACAGGCATGAGCCACTGCGCCCGGCTTTACTCTTTATTTTGAAAAGATAACTATAGTAGGCTTTTCTTGACTTCTAAGGATGCAAATGGGGAAATCATTTGGAACGGTCTTTTCGATAGCTAAAGGGAGTAACGCTAAGGACATGGTTTAGGGCAGTGGAAATGAATTAGAGGGGGCACATTTTAGAGAGATTTGGTGAAGCAGATACTTGGGATGCATAAGGGAGAGAAGGGAGGCAAGGATAACTAAGTTTTTAAAGTACTTGTCACATGTCTTAGAGACTTTTAGTAATAGGCAGTTGGAAATGTGAGTTAGGAGATTAGGATTGAGTGAGATGAATGTAGTGTAGTGATTTTTGAAATGTTTGAAATAAGACAAGGCTTTAAATCTCAACTCTGACACTGTCACTAAAATGAGAAATAACCATATATATCTTAAAGAACTGTTGGGATTGTGCATATAAACCTGTCAATAAGTAACACTTGGCATTATTTTATCTGTCTAATCTATCAGAACTAGGGTTGAATGTTTCACAGCAAATGGATGAGAGTTTAAGAGGGAGAGATTGATCCATTTAGATTGCTGGAAAGTTAAGTACTTGAGCTATATCGTTAGTTCTTTATGGAATTACTTCACTTCAGTTGTGGCATAATATTCTTTTCTGTACTTCTATTGTGAATAAATATAAAAAGTGTTTCAAGAAATCTTTCAGTTGTCTTGAAGATGTCATGGTGTTCAATGTTCTTTATGGAAAAATCCTTGTAATAATTTCTTCAAAGAGTTTTAGTACTAGGAAAAATGGTTTTTGCTCAAATTGGTATTTGTTATTTTACTAAGCAAGCAATTTTTAAACTCTGTTTTCTCTTTTTTTATCTTGGCTATTTCAAAATGTCTGAGTTTAATGTTTGACTGAAATATTTTTATTAACCTGTATTTTTAGTTTAACCTATATTTAATATTATGTGACTCTATTGTATGTTTTCGGGGGTGGGGAGCTTACACAACAGAAATTGGTTGTCTCAGGTTTGGAGGCTGAAAGTCTACGACCAAGGTGTTGGCTGGATTGCCTTCTTCTGAGGGCTGTGGAGGATAATCTATTCCATGTCTTTCCCCTTGGCTTTTGGTTTGCTGACAATCTTGGACATTTCTTGGCTTGTAGAAACATCTTCCCAATCACTCCCTTCATCTTGATGTTTCCCCTTCGTGTGCATCTGTGTTCAAATTTCCCTTTTTTATAATGTCACCAGTCATTAGGACTGCCCTAATGACCTCATCTTTAATTATATCTGCAGTGACTATGTTCAAATGAGGTCACATTCCAAGGTACAGGGGATTAAGACTTCAGCATAGGAATGTGGTGGAGGTTGGGGGGGACACTTGAACTTCTAACTGTTGTGTGGTTAAACAAATGAGATAATAACCTGAAATGCCTTATGCAGCTTCGGAGTTAGGTAGAGAATTGAGAATTTGAACTTGTTCTCTTCATGACTGTCTCCACAGAAGCTTTATCATAAGGGCAGGAAGCACAGTGTTTATAGTCACTAATTACCGTTTTCTGACAGTTTGACTTTTTCCTTTGTGAACTTTCGAGGGAATTCCAGCTCTTCAAACAGACAGTATATCTTGTCCACCTGCTTTGGATTTGAGTCTTCTCTTATAGACAGCTTCTGTGGGTTTTATAACAGATGTGTAAAATATTCCAGCCTACCTTTTTATCATTTACTTTAAAATTAAAAAGAGAAAAACCTACATGGAAAGTTTTTCCTAACACACTCTATTACAAAGAGCATATTAGTATTTCATCAGAAAAAGCAGGCTACTTTTTGCAAATAAATAAGTGGATTTGGCACCTAATATCAACTGGGCATGCCAGTATACTGAATTATCACAACAACCTTGGAAAGTAGATGCTACTGTTTTATTGTTACACAGGAAGAAACTGAGACTTAAGTATATTGTTGAAGGTTAGTAGTTGGCAGCTGGCTGAAACAGACCTCATGGTCAGTATCTGTTAAAAGTCTGTGCTCATTCCACAATCCGATAAAGAAAAGGATGGTGTGAGTATCTGCTGAGGGGGTAGAGGAGCCCCTGTTTCTTGGGCCTGCACCCACTGTACTGTCATCTGGCATCTCTGAGGTCTCAATTTCCTCATTGGAAAAGTGGAGGCAATCAGCCAGGCGCCGTGGCTCATGCCTGTAATCCCAGCACTTTGGGAGGCCGAGGCAGGTGGATTGCATGAGCTCACAAGTTTGAGACCAGCCTGGGCAACATGGCGAAACCCCACCTCTACTAAAAATACAAAAAATTAGATGGGCCTGGTGGCGCACACCTGTAGAACCCAGGAGGTGGAGGTTGCAGTGAGCTGAGATCATGCCACTGCACTCCAGCCTGGGCAACAGAGTGAGACTTTGCCTTAAAAAAAAAAAGCATTTAATTGAAAATAAATGTTTGTACAAATGTGCTAGGCTGGGCTCAGTAACTCATGCCTGTAGTCCCAGTACTTTGAGGGGCCAAGGAGGGAGGATTGCGTGAATTCAGGAGTTTGAGGCTGCAGTGAGCTGATTATGCCACTGCACTCCAGCCTGGGCGACAGAAGGAGACTTTTTCTCAAAAATAACAACTTCTTGCCACCAAGCTTAAAAAACAAAAAACCTAACAAAAATGTGCTATTAGATTAAGGAATACCAAAGAGTGAAAGGTGTGCATAATTACAGATACATACAGTGTAGTTACAGATAATTTAAGGCCAAATGCAGTGGCTTATACCTGTAAACTCAGCACTGTGGGAGGCCAAGGCAGGAGGATCACTTGAGCCCAGGAAGCTTTTTTTTTGAGACAGCGTCTCGCTCTGTCACCCAGGTTGTAGTGCAGTGGTATGATGACAGCTCACTGCAGCCTCAACTTCCTAAGCCCAGGAGTTCGAGACCAGCCTGGGCAACATAATGAGACCCTGTCTCTACAAAAAATAATAAAAAATAAATTCAAAACAAAACAAAGATCAGATAATTTACATTAGTAGATAGTACAGAAATCTGTGAAAATTTAAAGGCTTAAATACTGTAGTTGAAGACAGTAGTAAAAAGTCAAAAGGAAGTTTTTTTTTTGTCAAATGAATGATATAAATAGTGTCTTAAGAGGTAAAGGTTTTAACAGCTTGGAATAATTGGGGAATACTTTCTAGAGAAGGGCGAATTAAAAAATAATGTTTATGATGACCTGTTAGAAAACATGCTAAGCACTTTACGTAGATTATTTCACTTGATTCCACACCACAACCCTATGACTGAGATGGTATTTAACCTCATTTTTCAGATGAAGAAATGAAATTTACAGTTACTTGCTCATGCTCATATAGTATGTAAATGGCACAAATAGGATTCACACTCAATGTGTTAACTCCAAGTATTTTTTCTTTCTCATCATACCTGAGTCTTGAGTATGTATATTAGAAATTGATTATACTCCAGATGGTAAATTGTGGGAGATTTTAAGCATATAATGAGTATATCATTGTGACTGGAGGAGAAAGTTCAGTCATTATGATTCTTGTAAAGATCTTACAGCAGATGTATACTTTTATTACTTTACGCCATGATCTTTAATCTTTTGTAAATATTGGTGTAAGGTATTCAGTTTTTTCCCTAGATGGATACTCAGTTGTCTTTGGTCCATTTGCTGAATAATCCCCCTTTTCCTCTACTAATTAAACAAAAAGTTTTATTGGCCAGGCATAGTGGTGTGCGCCTGTAGTCCCAGCTACTCGGGAGGCTGAGGTGGGAGGATTTCCTCAGCCTGGGAGGCGGAGATTGCAGTGAGTTGAGATTGTGGCACTGCACTCCAGCCTGGGCAACAGAGCTGTCTCAAAAACAAAACAAAACCTTTATTGAAATGTAATTTACATGCTATTAAATTCACCTATTATAAGTACAATTCAGTTATTTTTAATAACTGTATAGAGTTGTACAGTTATTAAAAATAACTTTAAGATATTGTTTTTCATAACTCTTAATTGAAGTTTTCTTGGTAGATGGTATGATTTTCATTTTATAATTGATGGCATAATCTGCATCTTATAAGCATTTTGCCCAAGACTTTGTGGCCAGTAAATGGCAGAACTGAGACTCAAACTCAGCACCTTGTAGGAAGTATTAGCATCATAGTTGAGTACAAATTGTTGAGGATATGCGAATGTCAAACTAAGAAGTTTGGATTTCATCCTTTAGCGTGAGCCTCGCCAGCATCTTCTCTGTAATGCCCTACTCAACACTTGTAGCTGGTTACTTTTTGGAAAATGTCTTCTATGATGGAACTCTAGTCTCTGAAGATGCTCCATGTAGAAAGGGTTCCCTAGTCAAGTAAATTTGGGAAGTACTCTGACTTCTTTTTGGATTATCACAGTTCACATTGTATACACACATCCTGGGAAGTTGTACAGTAAAGAAATGGATTTACTTGTTTTTACTCATTTTCCCCCAGAATTTTCCAAGTTTCTTGACCGTAGATGACCTTTTGAGTAACACTGCTCTAGTACGATGTTTTTGGAGAATTAGACTCAATTCATTAAGAGAGGTTAAGTCTGAAGAAGAAAATTAAGCTGCAAGATTGGATTTTTTTAAAAAGTAGGTTATTATTGTGTACATTTATCTTTTAATAGTTGTGGGGTAACTGCTGACAGATGGAGAAGTTCCTCGTATTTTTTTTAGACCGAATCTCACTCTGTTGCCAGGCTGGAGCACAGTGGCGCAATCTAAGCTAATTGCAACCTCTGCCTCTCAGGTTCAGGCGATTCTCCTGCCTCAGCCTCCCAAGTAGCTGGGACTACAGGCATGCACCACCACGTCTGGCTAGTTTTTGTATTTTTAGTAGAGATGGGGTTTCACCATGTTGGTCAGGCTGGTCTCGAACTCCTGACCTCGTGATCCTCCTGCCTTGGCCTCCCAAAGTGCTGGGATTACAGGCATGAGCTAGTGTGCCCAGCCGAAGTTCTGATTTGTTAGGTGTAGGATCCTTTGGTCCAAAGTTTGAAATTTTGTCTCTTGATTTATACTTGTATATCTTTTTTTTTTTTGTAGAGATGGGGGTCTTGCTATGTTGCTCAGGGTGGTCCTGGATTCCTGGGCTCAAGTGATAATACCACCTTAGCCTCCCCCAAAGTGCTGGGATTACAGACATGAGCCACCGTGCCTGGCCCCATTTCTTTTAAAAATTTGAAAGACTATTTAGTATAGTAGCAAGATCACTTTTATGTCCCAGGTGTACCATTTACTAATGTTGTGACTTTGGGCAAGCTATAATCTCTGAATCAGTTTGCTTAACCATAAAATAAAAAGAATATCAACCTTGCCATAACAATAACGTTGTTATTCAGATGTGGATTCATATCTATAATGATTGTTCAATTTGTTATTATTCTATAGTGTCTTAGTTCATTTCTGCAGCTCTTAACAAAATATTGGAGACTGGGTAATTTTTATAGAACAGAAATTTATTTCTCAGAATTCTGGAGGCTGGGAAGTCCAAGATCAAGGTGTGGGTTCGTTTGGTGTCTGATGAGGGCTGCTGTCTATGCTTCAAGATGGTGCTGTTGCCACCTGCTCACATGGTGGAAGGGTCTAACAGTTTCCTTGTGCTTCATGAAGGTGCTAATTCCATTAGCATCATGGCATGCTCCACCCTCATGACTTAATCACCATCTAAAGGCCCCAATTCTTAATACTGTCACATTGATAAGTTTCAACACATGAATTTTGCAGGGGGTCGGGGGAACATTCAGACCATAGCATTCTGCCTCTGACCCCTTAAATCCTTGTCTTTGTCACATGCAAAGAACATTAATTCTATCCCAATAGTCTCAAAAGTCTTGCAGCACCAATTCAAAAGTCCAAAGTCCAGAGTCTCATCTAAATTAGGTATGGATGAGACTCAAGGAATTCATCCTAAGGCAAATTGCTCTCCAGCTATGAGCCCGTGAAATCAGACGAGTTACACTTTTCTAAAATACAATGGTAGCACAGACATAGGATAGATACTTCCATTCAGAAAGGGAGAAATTGGAAAGAAGAAAGGGATAGCAGATCCCAAGAAAGCCCAAAACCCAGCAAGGCAAGCAACATTAAATCTGGATGCCTGAGAATAATCTTGTTTAACTCCTTTTCTTGCCTTCTGGACACACTGGAACTGGGGGTGGGTCCTGAAGGCTTCAGGGAACCATGCCCTTATGGCTTTACCTGGGGCAACCCCTAATGCAACTCTCACAGTTTGGAGTCTGGAGCCTCTGGCTCTCCTAGGCTGGTGTTGCATGCTGGTGGCTGCACAGTTCTGAGGTCTCTGGGGGCAGCCTCGCCTTCACAACTTCACTAGACATAACCCTGGTAAAAGCTCTGCTGCAGCCTGCCCCTTTGGCAGTTCTCTATCTAGCCCCTGAGGCTTTCTGAGGAATCCTTTGAAATCTAGGTGGGAATAGCTATGCCTCTGAGTGTAGTGCACTCCTGAAGAGTCAGCACCATGTGGGCATCACCAAGGTTTACCCCTTGTGCCCACTTTTGCCCTCCAGAGTGGAGGCCTGAGCTGCACTTGGCCTCACTTGAGCCACAGTGGGGGTAGTCAGGGAGTCTTGCTTGGGAATAAGGGGAGCAGAGATGTGAGGCAACCCTGGGCAACTGGGCCTCTCCCTAGAAAACAGTTTTGTGCTCAAGGCTCTGCCATTGTGGGCCTGTGGTGGGGAGTAGCAGCCTTGAAGCAATCTGAAATGTCTTTGGGTTCATTCTTCCATTGTCTTGGTGAATATCAGCTGCTTCTTTGTATCTATATGAATCTCTTTACCTTTTCATTTTATTTAATTTTTTTATCTTAAATTTTTTTTTTTTTTTTTTTTTTTTTTTTTTTTTTTTTTTTTTTTTTTTTTTTTTTTTTTTAAGAGATGGGGCCTCGCTATGTTGCCCAGGCTGGTCAGTCTCCTTATCAAAAGGTCGCTTGGTCATGCTTGTGGTACTCTCTTCCAATACCACCCCCTGTTTTTTATTTTGAGACAGAGTCTCTGTTGCCCAGGCTAGAGTGCAGTGTCACAATCTCAGCTAGCTGCAACCTCCACCTCCTGGGTTCAAGTGATTCTCCTGCCTCAGCCTCCGCCTGGCTGATGTTTGTATTTTTAGTAGAGATGGGGTTTCAACCATGTTGGCCGGGCTGGTCTCAAACTCCTGACCTCAGGTGATCCGCCCATGTCGGCTACCTAAAGTGTTGGGATTATAGGTGTGAGCCTTTGTGCCCGGCCCAATACCCATTTTTAATCTTTACAACCTAGCAAGGCTGAGAATTTTCCAAATTTTTAAGTCCTGCTTCCCTTTTGATTGTAAATTTGATCTTTAGGCCAGGTGAGGTGGCTCATGCCTGTAATCCTAGCACTTCGGGAGGCTGAGGCAGGCGGATCACTCCGGCTCCAGAGTTCAAGACCAGGCTGGGCAATATGGTGAAACCCTGTCTCTACAAAAAAAAAAAAAAAAAAAAAAAAAAAAAATTAGCTGGGTATGGTGGGTCATTCCTGTAGTCCCACCTATTTGGGGGCCTGAGGTGAGAGGATTCCTTGAACCCAGGAGTCTGAGGTTGCAGTGAGCTTAGATTGCGCCACTGCACTCCAGCCTGGGTGACTGAGACCCTGCTTCAAAAAACAAAACAAACAACAAAAAAATCTTTAATTCATTTCTCACATATTACTATAAGCAATTAAGAGAAGCAATATAGCATCCTCAACACTTTGCTTAGTGATTTATCCTGTCAAATATCCTAGTTTATCCGTTGAAAGTTTGCCTCACTTTACACCTCTTTTCTACATACAGGCACTAATGCCATTCATGAGGACTCTGTCCTTGTGACTTAATCACCTTCTAAAGGTCCCACTTCAGTAATATCACATTGTGGATTAAGTTTCAATATATCAATTTTGGGAGACACATTGAGACCATAGCACACAGAGATGTAATTAATAGTTCTACAGGTTGAGTATACCTTATGTGAAATGCTTGGGGCAAGAAGTGTTTTGGATTTCAAATATTTTTGGATTTGGGAATTATTTGCATTATACCTACTTGTTGAGCATCCCTAACCTGAAAATCAAAAATTGAAAATCTTCCAGTGAGCATTTCCTTTGAGCATCATTGGCACTCAAAAAGTTTCAGATTCTGGAGCGTTTCTGGTTTCAGATTAGGGAAGTAATAATAAACCTTTAATACAGATGGCAATAGAGCTTTTATGGAAAAGGGAATTGCAGCCTGGGCACAGTGGCTCACGCCTATGATCCCAGCAGTTTGGAAGGCCGAGGCAAGTGGATCACTTGAGGCCAGGAGTTTGAGACCAGCCTGGCCAACATGGTGAAACTTTGTCTCTACTAAAAATACAAAAATTAGCCAGCCATGGTGGGACATGCCTGTAATCCCAATTACTTGGGAGGCTGAGGCAGGAGAATTGCTTCAACCTGGGAGGCAGAGGTTGCAGCGAGCCGAGATCGTGCGAGACTCTCTTTAAAAAAAAAAAGTGTATTGTGCTGGGCGCGGTGGCTCACGCCTGTAATCCCACCACTTTGGGAGGCTGAGGCGGGCGGATCATGAGGTCAGGAGATTGAGACCATCCTGGCTAACATGGTGAAACTCCGTCTCTATTAAAAATACAAAAAATTACCTGGGTGTGGTGGCAGGCACCTGTGGTCTCAGCTACTCTGGAGGCTGAGGCAGGAGAATGGTGTGAACTCGGGAGGTGGAGCTTGCAGTGAGCCGAGATCACGCCACTACTCCAGCCTGGGTGACAGAGCGAGACTGTCTCAAAAAAAAAAAAAAAAAAAAAAGTGAATTGCAAACTATTAGTCCATGGAAACAGTGTAAGATTTACTTAAAGTAGCTTGCAAAAATAAAGCATTGAAGGACTGAAAAATTCTTGATGATATATTCTTAGTAATTGAGGTCACTCACATATTTTACACTTAAGTAATTTAAATTTAAAAGTATTCTACATGCATTTTCTCATTTTTTTTGTTGGTTTTTATTTTTTATTTTTTTTGAGATGGAGTCTCGCTCTTGTTGCCCAGGCTGGAGTGCAGTGGCGCAATCTTGGCTCACTGCAACCTCCACCTCCCAGGTTCAAGTGATTCTCTTGCCTCAGCCTCCCAAGTAGCTGGGATTATAGGTGCCCACCACCACGCCCAGCTAATTCTTGTATTTTTAGTAGAGACAGGGTTTCACCAGGTTGGCCAGGCTGGTCTCAGATGAACTCCTGAGCTCAGGTAATCTGCCTGCCTCGGCCTCCCAAAGTGTTGGGATTATAGGCGTGAGCCACCGCGCCTGGCTGTATTTTCTCTTTGAACAGCTGGTGAAGTAGGTTGGATATGTGCCTGTTCTTGGTAATTTAAAAAAATTAATATATTTATGATCTATATAGCATGGAATAATGTGTCATTTGTTAGCGATTTTTCCTAACTGCAATCCAAGTATCTATTCCTCTTTTCTCCCTTCCAAAACAAGAAAAGTCAAATGTAAGTATATGTGTGTGTGGAATGTTTACTTTAAAAAATAATAATTTTAGGCCCGGTGCAGTGGCTCACGCCTGTAATCCCGGCACTTTGGGAGGCTGAGGTGGGTGGATCATGAGGTCAGGAGTTTGAGACCAGCCTGGCCAAGATGGTGAAACCCCATCTGTACTAAAAATACAAAAATTAGCTGGGCGTGGTGACGGGCGGCTGTAATCCCAGCTACTCGGGAGGCTGAGGCAGGAGAGTCACTTGAACCTGGGAGGCAGAGGTTGCAGTGAGCTGAGATCACACCACTGCACTCTAGCCTGGGCGGCGGAGCAAAACTCCGTCTCAAAATAATAATAATAATAATATAATAATAATAATAATAATAATTATAATAATAATAATTTTAGCCATTGATTACTGGCCATATCAGCACTCCCTTGCCACCTACCCCTGTTTTGGTTAAGTCCAGTCAGGTGTTTCCTCTGCTAGGAAGCATAAGTCTTCTTCTATCAAAGTTGTGTATCTGAAAGGAATATATATACCAGTGTTAATACAGTGAAAATCACTACCAGAAATTTGTGTGTTTATTGGGACAAATTCTATTTCTTAATGATAAGGTGTTATTAAAAGGTGGGAACTTTATAAGATGGTTTTATTGTCCTCTGACAACAGTTTAATATTCATTAATTTTACCAATATTTCATTTTGCTTATGTGCAGTGGACCTTGCTTTCGAGGAAATTAAAAATTCTATTAAGACAAGACATTGACCATAGATATTTGAATTCTTGGCATGTTCAATAATTGTTCTATTGGCTTGTACAAAATGTGAAAAGAGAAAATTGGATTTGAAATTAATAAACATAATAAAAGCCTTTGAAGTGAAAAGCATTTAAAATAAAAATGCTATATTAGAAAACAATTTTACTCTAGAATTGTACTCTATTTTGGAGTAACCATTCTATTTTATTAGGAAAATGTGAAGAGTAGATGCCTTAAGGAATGGAGGAACCTCTCCCCTTATGGATTGCTCTGTCATCATCATCATCATCATCATCATCATTGTGAAAATAACTACATTGTAAAGAACGTCATAAGATAAATGACGAACGTCTTTATTTATTTTTTCATTTTTTTTGAGATGGAGTTTTGCTCTTGTTGCCCAGGCTGGAGTGTAATGGTGCGATCTTGGCTCACCACAACCTCTGCCTCCCAGGTTCAAGTGATTCTCCTGCCTCAGCCTCCTGAGTAGCTGGGACTATAGGCATGTGCCAGCATGCCTGGCTAATTTTGTATTTTTAGCAGACATGAGGTTTCTCCATGTTGGTCAGGCTGGTCTCAAACTCCCGACCTCAGGTGATCCACCTGCCTTGGCCTCCCCAAAGTGCTGGGATTATAGACGTGAGCCACCGCGCCTGGCTGAACGTCTTCCTTTTAACCACATGACCCAAAATTGTTAACATTTTGACATATTTAGTCATTTTTTTGTGTGTATGTGTAAGCACACATCATTACCCTCAAATAAAAATGTGTTCCCCTTTCATTTCACATTGTAAATGGTTATTACACTAGAAAGGAACAAAACTTGCTCCTGTTTTCTCTCTACTACACTCTCACACAACACTTTTGACACCACAAGTGTGGAGTTTTTTTCCCACACCAGCCAATTCTCCAATTCTCTGGTTACCACATGGGTGTCCTACAATTCAATTATGACACTACTTGGAGTTAGTGCAGACTCCAGAGGTTAAGAGCTCAGTCACACAAGACTGCTCTCCACTTCAGATACCAGTGACATGTAGGAGGTCCTCAGATTATCCACACTTCTATCCGACTTGGCTACAAATTGGGAGTTCCCACGACCCCTCCTCAGGTTTGATAATTTGCTATGATGGCACATGGAACTCAGGGAAACACTTGGCTTGACTGGTTTATTACAAAGGATACAGATGAACAGTCAGATGAAAAGGTAGATAGAACAAGGATCTTTTTTCTCTGTGGAGTTGGGGTGTGCCACCCTCCTGGTTCATAAATGTGTTCACCGACCCACAAACTCCCTGAACCCCACAGTTGAGGGATTTTTATGGACGCTTCATCTTGCAGGCAAGGGAAATTATTAACTCAGCCTGTAGCCCCTCTCTCCTCACTGGAAGATGGTTGGGTAGGGCTGAAAGATCCAAACTTGTAATCAGGGCTTGGTCTTTCTGGGGAACAGCTCCCGTCTAGGTACCTAACAAGTCACCTCATTAGAACAAAAGCTACTCCTATCACCCTGGAAATTCCAAGGGATTTAGGAGGTCTGTGTTAGGAACTGAGGTCAGAGACCAAATATTTGAACCAAAGATGCTCCTAGCACCTATCACTTAGGAAAGAAGTTTTTTTAGGAGCTCTGTACCAGGAACTATAGACGAAGACAAAAGAAATATGTATTTCTTTCACAGTGTCACAGACACATACAATTATTTAATCTTGGCTGGGCACGGTGGCTCACGCCTGTAATCCCAGCACTTTGGGAGGCTGAGGCAGGTGGATAATGAGGTCAGGAGATTGAGACCATCCTGGCTAACACGGTGAAACCCCGACTCTACTAAATGTACAAAAAATTAGCCGGGCGCAGTGGCGGGCGCCTGTATTCCCAGCTATTCAGGAGGCTGAGGCAGGAGAATGGTGTGAACCCAGGGGACAGAGCTTGCAGTGAGCCGAGATCACGCCACTGCATTCCAGCCTGGATGACAGAGCGAGACTCTGTCTCAAAAAAAAAAATTATTTAGTCTTTATTATCATTTTCTATAACAGTTTATTATGGAAAATTTTAAACTTTGATAAAAGTAGAGAGGATAGTGTCATCCCTGTCACCCAGCTTCAACAATGATTGATATTTTCCCAGTCTTATTTTGTCTGTCCTCCTATTTTAGTTCTATTTTGCTGAAATATTTTAAACATATCCTGGACATTAGTTACCATGACTTTGAATTATTTCATAGTCATTTTTCAATGGATTTACTTAATCATTCTTCTGTTGTTAGACATGTTAACCTACAAGGAGGAAGCTGAGGCAAAATTAATATATAGAGAGAGTCAGCCAGGCATAGTGGCCCTGTAATCCCAACACTTATAGAGGCCGAGATGAGAGGATCACTTGAGGGCAGGAGTTTGAGACCAGCCTGAGGATCATAACAAAATCTCATCTCTACAAAAACAAAAGAAAAGTAGAGAGTTTATTTGGGCCAGACTTGAGGATTGCAACCCAGGAGCATAGATTCAAGTTGCCCTGAATATATCCTCTGATTAGCGGTAGTGGATTTTTAAAGGTAAAACAGGGGGACAGGGAGTGAAAGTGTGTCAGTAATTCTCATTGGCTTACAGAAATAACATTGATTCAGTTATACATTGTTAAGCTGTAGGGTGATGGTTACAGTGTCCAATGTGACATTATTAGGTTAATTTATAGCTACTTACGGCAATAGCAGGCAGTTTCAGGAGATGAGCACATAGCTCAAAGTGGGGAGTAGGCTGTGACTGCTGTCTCATTTTAATACCTCTCTGGGCCTGATATTAAAAGGGTTTGCATTCTTCAGATAATAAATAGTTCTTTTTTTTTTTCCCATTTCACATTGTTTCTAATTTCTTGTTAAAGATGAACTTTTTCTATATATTTAGGTGTTTCTGATGATATTCTTCAGCCATATCCTGAAGTTGTCATGACTAAAAGATATGAACCATTAAAATAAACTTTTTGTAATTATAAATGCAGTACATTTTCATTATGGATGTTTTGGGAAATAAATTTTAAAAACTAAGAAGAAAATAATAATTACCTCAGATTGTTTTCCAAAGAGACCCAACATCCCTTCTACCCACATTTTTGTAGTTTGCTTCTTACTGGGGTTGAAGGGGGTTTCTCAGTGACTGCCTGGAGAAGAGCAAGCCTACTTGCAGCCCACCTTATTGTTAAACTAGCAGATTAGAAAATAGCTGCATGCTAAGCACTTAACTAGGAAGTAACATCTAAGACACAGTGTCCCGTTCAGTGCCCTAATAGTTCTACAATCCTTCAATATCATCCTACCCTAAACTCTAAAGAGAACTATCAGTATTCCTGAATTCCATCCTATTGCTACCTCTGCAGAATTTGTTCCCCCTGAATTTTGAGTTAGTGTGAGTCTACTGGTTTGTTTCAAAAGATGTGTTGTGAGAAACAGTCTTGAGAAAATTGCTTCTGTTTACCATCCAGTGATTCACAGGAGAAATTGTTGTCCTTTTACTGAGTTGAAGAAAGAAAACTTGATGAGGAAACTGGAAATGCAAGTGGTGGAAACTTAATCATATTGTGCCTGGGGGCTATTTGGTGATTCATAGAAAATAAATTATTTCTGTGGGAAATAATTAGTCAGCTTGAGCACTGTTTAACAGATTTCTGGAGCCAACCCAATTTTATTTGATCCTACCTGTTACGAACTGGTAAATAAAAATAAGTGTGACAGATTTGATACAACTTACTTAGGAAACACAGAAGTGAAATCAATGTTTCATCCTCTGAAATAATTTTAAATACTTGAATTTTCCTTCTCTTTCAGTTCCAGGAATGGATGGAGGTGCTTTAACTGATACAAGTCTCACAGATTCCTATTTTAGCACCAGCTTTATTGGAGTCAATGGATTTGGAAGCCCTGTAGACACAAAATATCCCCTGATGCAGGTATCCTTAGTATAAATTTATATTGCACTATGAAGTTTATTCTAGGGCCAGAGGACATATAGTCTTCATTTATTCCTACATTTGTTGAGTGGGAGGTGAGATTTTAGGAGGCAGTGAGATGGGTGAAATGTAGGTAAACTATCTCCCATGGGGTTGGAGTTAATGAGAGCTTTCGTAAGTGGGGGTTTGGTAGGGTTAGGGGCAAGAGTGACGGGAGTATGTAGAGGGTAGTTAGAGACTAATTTCACTTGTGTGTTTTGTATGTATGTTAGTTAAACTTGGTAGTGATAGCAATTTTAAAATTATGTTTTGAGCAGATTATACATGTATTATGAAAGTTAAGTTACAAAAGGGCCTCCCTCCTGTCACTACTCATCACTTTTCCAGTTAACCTTCCTAGAGGTAGCTACCATTACTGGTTACAAGTTTCCTGTGTGTCCTCTCAGGAATATTCTTTGGATATAGAAGCATAGTGCTAGCTTTATTTTGTTTAATTCTTAAAATGTTAAATTTAAAGTCATAGTACTTGGGGCATTTTACATTAAAAATGTCTTGGAATTTTTTTTAACCCCACTGTTCTTTTTGGCTCTTTTTTTCACCTTTATCTTATGACTGCATGCAATGCTTAGGAGATTTGTGTTTAGATTAGTTTTTGTTGATTATATTGCACAATTTTGTAGAATTTGAATAAAATTGGAAAGTATTCTAGTGTTTTTAATTGGAAAACTGCCATAATAGTAAAGGCAATGTATTGTCCTTTCTAGTTTCTGTGATGTACTACTGGATGGTTTTCTCCATTATTACAATGGGATATTTAAACACAAGAGAAATTCATCTTTACATTTCTCTCCCTCTCTCTCTCTGGAGACAGGGTCTTGCTGTGTCACCCAGGCTGAAGTGCAGTGGCGCAATCATGGCCCACTGCAGCTTCAACCTTCTAGGCACAAGCGATACTCCTCTCTTGCCTCAGCCTCCTGAGTGGATAGGACTACAGGTGTGTGCCACCATGCCTGGCTAATAATTTTAGCAGAGATGAGGTCTGTGTTGCCCAAGTGATCCTCCTGCCGTGGCCTCCCAAAGGAGGTATTACACGTTGGGATTACAGGCATGAGCCACCACTCCTGGCCTGGTGTTTATACTTCAAGTTGGACTGATTTTAAGGGTCTGTATGAAACCAATGCTTTTTTGAATTATTTTAACCTTTACTTATTTCGTGTAGATATGCACTCTAAGAGTTGTTTATAAAGAAACATGCACAGCCATATATAGAAATGGTTATGTTTTATGAACAATATAACTAGTTTAATGTATAGTTATACTTTCTTTTAACTGCCTGTGAGCCACAATTTCAGCTACTTTTTAATATATATTTTTGTATTAAAATTACCTGAGGAACTTAGCTTTTTTCTTCTCTTTTAAAATTATGCAGACATTAAATAAGAAGTTGAGTAAACAGATTCAGGACTCTAGAATTAAAGCCAGAGCTAGAAATTCCTAACTTATAATTTTTAAGGCATTGAGTTAGATGTTATATATGAGACAAGGATTTGTGGGCATGGGATGAAGGGCCTTACAGGATGGAGAGACCATACAGGCTATGGAGTGAGTCTAGAAAGCATAGAACGTGTTTAGAGAACAGAAAATACCTAATTTTGTAAGCTCTATAAGGTGTATGAATGGTAGTACAAATTGAGAAAGGGTATTAGAGCATTTACCCATTTTATTCATAGTCAACGGATACCCTCTTCAGTGGATACTGGAATTTATGTTTTAAAGACAAGGAAACTTAGTTAAGTGTTTTGCCCAGCCTAATAAGTTATGGAAGCACAATTCAAAATAGGTCTGTAGCTTTGGCTTTAGATACCTGGGTAGTGAGTAAAATTTTCATTTCATGTGGTGGTTTTTGCATAGTTGTAATCCAAGCAGTAATATTTACAGGAAGATTAGATTGTCAGTAATGTGAACAGTAGATTGGAGGGGAAGAAGCAAAGAGAGCCAGTCTTAATTGGTTGGATACTTTTATTTCTGTATTCCTCAGTGATGTTATAAATAAATATTTTGTTTTTCAGAGAATAACTAATAGTAGCAGCTCCCCAAGCCTTCTAAATGACAGTGCCAAACCATATTCAGGCCATGGTAAGACCTGATCCCTTTTGCTTGTGTGTGTCTGTGTATATATTTCTTACTCTAAAAGTAATATACAACCATTGTAGAAATTTTGAAAATTGTGAACGGGTATAAAGAAGAAAATGAAAATTATTATCTTCCCACTCAGATCTAACTATTGAGATTCAGATTCCAGGCCAGGCGTGGTGGCTCATGCCTGTAATCCCAGCACTTTGGGAGGCTCAGGTGGGACGATTGACTGAGCCCAGGAGTTTGAAACCAACTTGGGCAATATAGCAAGACTATGTCTCTATTATCAAAAAAAAGAAAAGTGTATAAGTTATATAAAAAAAATTTGTCATGCTATTTTATTAACATCTTGCTCTTTGCACTGTTAGTTATTTAATATTAAATTCATGTTAATTTTAATGAAGGTAAGTCTGAAAAACCAGGAAGAAGAAGGCAGAGAAATGAAGCAGCAGTCTATATGTACTACATTGTGAAGAGATTTAAGGTTCCTTTACGTAAGGGCATTTAATATATTTTTTAGGATTTAGCAGAACATGTAATGAGATTAATAAATAAAAAATTAAAGCTCAGAAATGAAGATAAATATTTAAGTATATCTCACGCATGCCTTTTGAGAGACTCTTCTCATTTGTAAAGTGAGAAATAATTAAGATATGTAATTTTATTTGTAACTTCTTTCTACAGAGTAGTGGAATTTTGAACCTACAAAATCTTTGGATTTCATGTTTGAAATAAACTTTGAAAAATTTATTATTTCTGTCTTTAACAACTTAATATTTTACTTTATCTTTTTAGTAATAATATCAAATATCTGGTGATAGACTTTAAAATATGGAATAGTTTGTAGAGTAAATGGTTTTAAAGCCTTGCTGATATGTTGAAATCCAAGACAGGATCTCTCAGAGTCCATGGTTGACACTGCCCCCACCACTCACCCTCCTTTTTATCCTTCCCAAGATTTGGTCTCAAGATTATAAACCTTTATTTACTTTAGGTCAACTTACTGCCTTCATAAACACACTCACAATAGTATGGTTAACAGGTTTTTTTCTCTATTTGATTTTTCTTTTGGTTCTAGTCAAATAGATCTGTCCTGAATATTTGAGCAAATTGGTTCACCAGTTGGTGTTTTATTTGCTCAGAAAATATTTGAACATAACTGTGTGTTAGGTACTAAGTTTAATTGTGTCATTTGATTTTTATTTTATAGGCATTGTCAAGTTAAACAGTTATTAGTTTTGTGGGTTACCCAAGTTTTATGTGTGGAAATTTATGTAACTTACCTTTCAGATCCTCTAACATCACCTGCTTCATCTTTGTTTAATGACTTTGGTGCCCTCAACATCTCTCAGAGACGAAAGGTAAGTGAAATTGAAACTTGAATTAAACTAAATGGAATTTAGAAGTGATGTTGGCATTGTTACCTACATAGTGTCAATGTTTTTGTAAGTGGAGGGAGAGCTTTTTATGGGCTTTAGTGTTTTTCCTGCCTTTTGTTTATCCTTTATCTTTTTGTATGTGGAAATTTATTTGATCTCTGCATGGAATAGAGATTTTGTGTGAAAGGATGAAATCCTGCTTATTTTTGTTCAGTTTATTTATCTCAATGTATTCTTAAGATAACATCTAATTTAATGTTATTGTTGCTGTTAATGTGACCCATTGTAAGCATATTAATCATGTTTAAACTTTATTTTTTGATGGCTTTATCTAAATTTCAAAAATTCTTCCCTAATTTACTCCTCATTACAAGGCAAACTTAAAATTTTCAACATTTCACAATTGGCCCAACAATTTAAAAAGTTGAAAATCTCTTCACATTAGAAATTTAATTTTATTTGGAATTTAGAGTGATAGACCATGTATGGATTTTTGAAGTATTTTATAAGGACTGATGTTGTGACAAGTTGAATAGTTTGATGCCTTTGAGTCTTAATGAGAATCTTGTTAATTCTAATAATTATCTAGTCTTTTTTGGTTAGAATCAGTAGCAGCTAAAGATGTTAAAGAGGTTGTAAATCTTGTTGGAAGTTATTATAAAGTTATAACATTGTTTCCTAAGTAGTGGAAGAAAGACCCAAAATTTAATGAGAGTAATAAATATAAAATTAACTAAAGCTCAGAAATAAAGATAAAATATTTCAATATATCTCATGAATATTAATTTTAGAATAACTGATATGAACTTAAGATACTTTTAAGAAGGATCTGATCAGCAGGTAGTATAAAATGAAATTCAAGAAGACTGGTGGTGATGGCTTCACAGTGTATAGTTATCCCCAAACTCATTAAGTCGAATACATTAAATATGTATAGTGTTTTACATGTCAACCAGACCTCAATAAAGTGGTTTAAAAAATTCAGAAAGACTGGATTTTCTCAAGAGAAAAAAAAGTTATGAGGACTGATATAAATTATATTAAAACCTCATGTACCTAATGTTATTTCCATTTTGAGACATGGATGAGAACGAGAAGGTAATTACAAAATGCTTTTTAGCAACTAGAATTGATAGACTAAAATCTGTGGGTTTAATTTAATGGATTTCCTTATAGGCTCTTATCATGGATAAATTTACTCCTGCTTTACATACTTTTCTTATAAACTGGAATAGTTGGTTTCTAAATCTGTACATTAGCAGTGTAATAATAGAGTTGGACAGAAACAGACCCAGGACAATAGACAAAGCCTAACAATGTGGAAGCAAGCAGTAAAATGCTGAAAAGCAAATACAACCTGGAAATCAAGCTATCTGGAGCTTTTTACGGGAAAACAGAAAGTCTAAATTTTCTTAGGTATTTCCCTAATGACTTTTTCTCATTTATAAAATAATCAGTTAACTTGGCTGGGCAAGGTGGCTCAGGCCTATAATGCCAACACTTTGGGAGGCCAAGGCGGGAGAATTGCATGAGCCCAGAAGTTTGAGACCAGTATGTATAACATACCAAGACCCCATCTCTCATAAAAATAAAAAAAATTAGTCAGATGTGGTGGTACACACCTGTAGTCGCAGCTGAGGTGGGAGAGTCGTTTGAGCCTGGGCGGTTGAGGCTGCAGTGACCCAAGATCATGCCACTGCACTCCAGTCTGGACAACAGAGTGAGACTCTGTCTCAGACAAAAAAAAAAAAAAAAAATCAGTTAACTAGCATTTCAGACATATGAGTAGAAAGTAAAACTAGAATGACAAATTAATATTTAAAAGTATTTCTAATATAAGCGGTTAGTGGGATGTGTCTTAAAGTAGAAATATATGATTTAGAGCTCCTGACATTTACTTTTGAGAAAATACTAAAAATTATTAGAAATTGAGAATATATAGTACCTATTCTTTTTATAATTTATTTTAATACAATAAAATGTTACTAGAAATGTTACTAGAAATTTGAAAATAATGTTACTAGAAATGTGACCTAAATATTTGGAGAGATATTAGAATATATCCAATGGAAGCAGACTAATATAGAAAAATGAGCACTCTACTGTGATGTTTGAGGCCCTGGATCTCCCATTTTGTGACCTATGGCCAACTTTCTAGGCTGTATTCATCCCATCTGTGAAATGAAGAGCATGACTTCATCATTACCATAGTTGCTGTGGTGTCTTTCATCTCTAAAACTTAATGTCTGTCTAAATTGAAAGCATCCATATGTCAGTTTCTACCTAGAAATTTGTGGTTCATGTATTCATATAGCTTGAAGGACCGTATTTTCTTGCCATTTATATTTAAAATGATGTGTAATCTAGGGACACAGAGAGTTTTTCCAGTAGTGAGCAATATAGTTAGAATCTATGTGGGTACAGGTTGCATATATTTTAAAATTGTTAATGGTTGAGTTGAGAAGATTTCAAATCTCAAAATCTCTTTATATTAGAAATACTCTTGGCATAGGAGTATGGCATATTACACATAGTGAATTAAAGGCATATGAAAAAATGTCTGTTTAACGAAGTAATTTTAGTGGAAGTAACTCAAAATTATATGAATATTATAATTCCAAATTGATCTCAGCAGGCTAGCATGATTACTTAGTGGTATTTTGTTTTACAATGATGTAGAACAAATAGTTAGACCATGCTTACCACTATTTCATAGCTAGTGAGGTAAATTATTTTCTGAAAATCTCAGTTGGGCCAGTCTCTGAACCAGATATGCTAACTTTTGCCTGTGGGATTATGTGATTTACTGGGGTCAGAATAGTCAGGTATTTTTATAGTAGGCAGTTTTACTATATGCTGTGTGGACAAATTGAAAATGAAGGACTGAATTTGTTTTTTCCCTTAAATCTAATTGGAGATGCAATACATGAACCTACAAGAGAACATTTACTCAGCAGCATATTAATTAGTGCCAATTTAAACATTTGATGATTGCTAGGTAGCAAAAAATTCTCTAGATCCTGAAGAATTTATGGAGAAAAGATGTTTTGAATTGGGTTTTTTGTGGATGAGGAATGTATAGAGGCAAAGATACCTAGGCAAAAGGTATGCTTGCTTACAGGTGATAGAGGTAGGAGCTTTAGTAAACTCTAATTCTTCTTCATTCTGAGAATCATAGATAAACCAAGAAAATATGGCTGAGGGCCCTTAGTATCTTTAGGAACTTCAAGGAAAATGTGGGATGTGAAAAATAGTACAGTCTGTTACGATGGCTCATGTCTGTAATCCCAGCACTTTGGGAGGCTGAGGCTCAAGAATCACTTGAGGTCAGGAGTTCGAGACTAGCCTGGGCAATGTAGTGAGACCTGGTCTCTACTAAAAGCCAAAAACATTAGCCAGGCGTGGTGGTGAATGCCTGTAGTTGCAGCTACTCGGGAGGATGAGAGGTGGGAGGATGACTTGAGCCCAGGAGGTGGAGGCTGCAGTGAGCCGTGATCACTCTAATGCACTGTGTGACAGAGCAAAACCCTGTCTCAAAAAAAAAAAAAAAAGCCCAAAACAAAACAAAGTACAGAAGGGTCACAGCCTTATATCTGGGCTGTATAATTGTTGTTAACTATGTGAGAAACTTCCTGAAGAGTTGTGTGGTGAGAATGTACCCCTTAGGGCAGTACTACTCATAATGTGTCATGGGACCAGTGCTAGTCTCTGAATTGTCTGTTAGGAGATAAACACTGAAAATAAATGTCTAGAGACTTCTATAACAATTTGATAATACTGTGACATTCAAATATGGAATCATTTTTCTAGTAATTTATCTTTATTTTACAAAATTGTAGGACCATGATTTATAGGAGATTTTTTAAAAAGTAATCTTTTTTGATGTTTGAGAAGCACTGATTTTCTTTTATTTGTCACATTAGGAATGCCTAATTTTATAGAGAGAAAAAGTAACCATTATTTGAGGTTTGTTAAAAGTAGGAGTTAATATACAAGAGATTATTACATGAGTAAACCTTAATAGCAAGATAGATAAAATTAAATTTGACCACTGTTATGAAAAGTAGTTTTGAGAGTCACTGTGAATCACAAATGTGATCTAGACAAGCATTAAAATTTCCAATGAGAAATTATTTGGGAACAAAATATCTTTACAACAGAGTTAGATATTGGAATACAGATATTCATAAATGAAGTGATTCAGTGCTATGATATCTTGCTGATGATTCTTGCTAAGATAGAAGTTTTTATGTAGGGCAACCATGTATGATTGAGGCAAATCCTAAGCAAAATGAGAAATCTTTCAAATTGGTGTCTAGCATGCTTGGCTTTCTCCTTTTATATCTTTCTGGGCTATTGCCCTCCTTCACCCTTTTTTATTCACCTAGTCACATTTTTATTCAGCTTCCCCCTACTTCTTCCATTTATTAAAGCAAAAAAGGGTCGGATACCCGTCGTTTATATTTCTTTGGTTTACTTTAGTATGTTTCAGTCAATATGTGGTTTTACGTAGATATTTGTATTATATTTTTCATACTGAGATAACAGATTTTAACTTCTGTACATTTTTTTAAGTTTTAATAACAAGTTAAATTCTTTGGGGTTAGGAGGCAAAGATTTCCGAAGTATCATGTTTATTTCTTCTGTTCTTGCTCTTAAAGCTTTTTGTTAGGACTAGGGAAGTGGGACCGAAGGGAGCTGGCTGGTTCATCTGCTGATAGCTTATTTTTGAGGAGATATGGTTGCTAGAGGTACAGTTCTGGATTATTCTGCTTGAGAGAAAAATTCACCAGCAGTACTTTTCTCTGCTTTCTTCTTTGTTTGAACCTAGCTTGGGTCTCCCTTTTGCACTGTTGTTTATCTTAAGAGCACCCATCTCTCTCTGTTACAAAACTTACTGATGATAAATATTTTATGTTTTCTGATTAACTTGACATTGAAAAGTTTTCTTATAGCATTTCTATTCTAAAGTCTTTAAAAAATGATTTTTACATTATTTCTATTCTAGGCAAGAAAATGTGGAATAATAAAAACTAGAGCATATTTACTGTAGAGTTCTTTTATGGAGAAAGATAAAGTAAATTTGGAGAAATTAATCTGATATAGCATAGACAATTTGGAATGTAAATCTTAATGCTTCTGATGGTTAGGCTAGGCCTTTTTTGCGTATTGAATCAAGTATTGATGTCAGAAAAAATAAAGAAAAGGAGAAAATGGAGAAGACATTGAAAAATAACTAAATTTTAAAGGAGATTGTAATCTAAATTTAATCTATAAAACTATTGTTTTTAGGTTCTTTATGTATGTTCTCAAAGAAATAATGTTTTACTTGGTATTTAGATTTCTAATAAGCCACATCATTGTCTTTTACCCATTGAGTATTGTTCAGTAATGTTTCTGGAAAATTGTGGCGAGAATTCCAAATTAATGCCCTCAGAACTGTTATGCTCTGAAATCACTAAACATTCATTCACCTCTGCTTGTCAAGATGGAGGAGGGAATGTGTGCCATCTCAGCCTAAGCCAAGTTTAGGAGAGCTTTTAGGCTTAGAGATATGTTTTCCTATGGAAACTGACACAGTTATTGGAGTCCAAGTTCGGGGTATGGGGAAGGCACCCATGTGTGGTTCCTGTTTATAGCTTGCTCAGAGCCTCTTGGAGAATTTTAATTTCTCAAAGAACAAACAGCAGGAATGATAGTAACACGTCAGTATTGGATAGTGGTTAAGGCTTTAGGGTTTAGAGTTAGATGCGAGGCAGTCAGGATTGAATTATGTTGCTTCACTGATTATCTTTGTGTCTTCAACTTAGTAAACCTTTTTGTTTCTTCATTTGCAAAATGAGAATGTGGTACCTAGTAAGTAAGGTTGTTTTGAGGACTAAATGGGACATGTTGCCTGGCACAGAAGTGGTGACTATTACTGGTAGTAGGTAATAAATGGTGTTGGTCGAATTTCGAACTTTGTTGTTAATTGTTAACTGTTGTTAAATAAGTATCTCTGGCTACTCATTCTGGATCAGGCTGTACTAAAATTGTCCTCTGGAAACGTGGTTCTGTGGCTGCTCTGAGGATGTCTACCTTTTCTTTGAGATGTTCAGGCCTCCTCCTCCCCCAGTATTAATTTTTTGCCTTCTTCCTCACAGAAACTTCTTCCCATTAGCTTCTCAAACATGTCTTCCAGATTATGTGAAAATCCATTGGGGGTTTCTTGCAGTGTAATTGCAGATAGATAGAAACTTGATTTTATTTATATGAATGATGATTTTCCGTATTTGTTCCAGATAATATGGTAAACCTAAATAATTATTTTATAAATTAAATGTTTTATATTTTATCATATCATTTAGTTACGTCAGCAGTTCTTTGGGAGAGATTATTTTTTCTGTTTTGGGAAATGGAAGTTTGAGAGATCAAGTAATTTGCATAGAATAATATAAATTACATAGGGCAATACGAGAAGGGTAAGTTGACTGAGTTTACTCTAGGGTGAAAAATAGGCTACTGGTAATGTGGAGAGGAGGAGATAAAACATCGTTTAACCTTATGCCTGCTTCTTTTTCCACTTAAGTGATTTTTTTTCAGTGCAAATTTCTGTCAAAATGGTTTCTGGGGCAAGAATAGACAATTGAATTTTTTATAATTGACAGACAACTTTTCAGAAATGTAGCACAAATTATATTCCAACTAATAGGGGCTGGTTTTTCTACAGTCTTGAAAACACTGGGCTATAAAAATCTTTAATATTTTTGTAATTTCACAGGCAAAAAACTTCATTAAAATGTGATGGTGTTGTAGACTCTTTTATGTTTATTGGTCATTAGTGTAATTTTATGTCCTTTGCTCATTTCCTATTGGGCAATTTTTTAAATTCATTGTAAGAGCTCTTTGTACATTAGAGATGTAAATCTCTTCTATCAGATGTTACATTCTCCCTCCATTTTGTTGTTGGTCTTGAATTTCATAAGTAATTTATGCTGTCAGTTTTGAAATGTCATGCTTACTCTGTTTCTCTCATACTATGTTTAAAATAGCCAAATATTAAGCCAATTTTTGTTAAAATAACATGGAAATCTCTGATCTAATGAGTTAGTAATTCGAATATAAAGGGCCGTCATTGTTTTTATATAATTAATTTGAATACAGTGTGATTTTTGTTGTGAATGATCTCTAGTAATCAGTTTCCCTTAGTAAATGGCTGTGTGTTCTCTCTTTTCTCTGCTTTTTAACTGGTAGGCTTGAATGTTCTTCCTGTTGGTTATCTCCGGTCAGTCTATTCTTTTCTTAAAATATACAAGTAACATTAGTTGAAACTTGCTAAAAATATGATAGTTCTTATAGAGAAAGACTTTGAGGGTTGACTTTCCTTTCCTGCTAAGTAAAGAGTATTCGTGGTTGAGTTTCCAGGATTGGGTTGAGATAAAGATGTACTTTGGAAAGAACAGATTAAATTTTGTTTTAACAAGTGTGAGGTTCAACCATGTACTTCCTGTACTTTATTTTGACTGGCACTTTGTGTGCAGCGACCATTTGTTTTTGTTGAATCGAGAAAACTTCTTCCAAATTCATGATTGTAGGAGAATTTTGTTCTGTCGATTGATTTTTAAAAAGAGCTCTCATGAGTTTGTTTTGGAAGCCTTTTTTTAAAAGGTGTGTGTGGTAGTATGGTGTTTGATGCTTTATCATATTTAAACGTGAACTGAAATTTTTGTATGCCTTTTATATACAGTTTGTAATACTGTTGGCTGTACTCATCATCTAATTTTATAGCTTTGAAGATTTTGAGTTCTTATATACAGTAATGGTAGTTTAAGTAAAACCATGGTGCATTTATCACTTGAACCTACAAACTAGTAGATCATTCTAAGGTTAGCTGGTTGGCTTCTTTACACTCTGGTCATTCTATTTGCAGAGTGTAATAGCTGATATTTAGGGGCCTAGCATTATTGATAGCTCATCCCTGTTTTCCTAGGAGGTAGGTGTGGGGAATGAATTAGTAAAGGTGAACTTAAAATTCTCATCCACGGCTGGGCGCGGTGGCTCGCGCTTATAATCCCGGCACTTTGGAAGGCCGAGGTGGGTGGATCACGAGGTCAGGAGATCGAGACCACGGTGAAACCCTGTCGCTACTAAAAATACAAAAAAATTAGCCGGGCGTGGTGGCGGGCGCCTGTAGTCAGTCCCAGCTACTTGGAGAGGCTGAGGCAGGAGAATGGCGTGAACCCAGGAGGTGGAGCTTGCAGTGAGCAGAGATTGAGCCACTGCACTCCAGCCTGGGCGACAGAGCGAGACTGTGTCTCAAAAAAAAAAAAAAAAATTCTCATCCACAAACATGCTAGCCTAAGCTCCCAATTAAACGTAACCAAAATCATGTGTTTTCCCCAACTCTGTTTTATTCCCAAGATTTGTTGTCCTTGTATTTTGAAAATGGGGAAGGAGAACTTTTAAATTCTAGTTATTTGAATGAAGTCTTTATCTGTTCTCATTGATTCCATCCATGCTAATTAAATACAAA
Organism: Nomascus leucogenys; assembly: GCF_006542625.1. NCBI lineage: Eukaryota > Metazoa > Chordata > Mammalia > Primates > Hylobatidae > Nomascus > Nomascus leucogenys. The sequence goes on along the minus strand of NC_044389.1, from coordinate 10,933,673 downwards.
AAGATTTCTTCATTTGGGTATTTGTATTTGGTTATCTTAGGTTTAGCTAGAATGACATTAAGATTGTAATGTGTTAAGGAGTATTACAGAATGTGGAATTGATTTCTTTGAGTTGGATATGAGATGTTATAGTTAAGAGTACAAGTGTTGGAACCCGACCTTATGTTAATTTTAAGATAATAGGCAAGTTATTTTAACCTCCTCTCAGACTTACTTTTATCATCTGTAAAGTTGGTATAAAATAGGCACTATGTCTCAGAATTATGTGAATTAAATACATTAATGGATATAGTGTTTATAATGCCTTGTACTTGTCAAATGGTAGTTATTGTTATAGTCTTATGATCTGCAATTTAAAAGTTTGTTTAATTATGTACAAGACTACTTTTCATTATTTACCATCTTTGTTTAAATTCCATTATAATAAAACTCATTTCTGAAAAAGTATACACATGCAAGTTAAATAAAATGGAAACCTTTTGCTAAGAAGCCAGTAGACATTCTGGCAGCTACATAGTGACAGCTACGTGGGAGACTGAGGTGGGAGGTTTGAGTTCAGGGGCTTGAAGCTGCAATGAGCTGTGATTGGGCCACTGTGTTCCAGCCTGGGCAACAGAACAAGACTGTTAATATAATGAATGCATTTGGTAAGGGACTGAAATTGATAGAAAATTTTGATGTTCATTACAATTGATAGATTATCATGGAAATAACTTTCTTGTTTAAAAAAATGAAACTGGCCTGGCATGGTGGCTCATGACTATAATAGCACCACTTTCGGAAGATGAGGCAGGAGGATTGCTTGAGACTAGCCTGGGCAACATGGTAAGACCCGTCTTTAAAAAGAAAAAGCCCTCGCAAGGTGACTCACGCCTTTAATTCCAGCACTAATTCAGGAGGCTGAGGTGGGTGGATAACTCGAGTCCGGGAGTTTGAGACCAGCCTGGGCAACATGGCGAAACACTGTCTCTACAAAAAATACAAAAATGAACTTGACTTGGTGGTGCACACCTGTAGTCCCAGTTACTTGGGAGACTGAGGTGGGAGTATCACCTAAGCCCAGGAGGTTGAGGCTGCAGCGAGCCATGTTTGCACCACTTCACTCCAGCCTGGGAAACAGAGCAAGACCCTGTCTCAAAAAAATACCACAATTTTTTTCACTCAAAATATTTTAATAACTTTGGCATGCTATTTTATTTCTTTATATCTGGTACATATTGTGGTTCCAGTCTAAAGCACAAGGGTGTAAGAAGTTGCAGTTGGTGTTCCAGTTCTTTAGAAATTGAATGTGCCCTTGCCTAGCAAGATCTTCCAACTGATTTTATTTTTGGTAGCATAAAATCCCTTTGTAACACTGAGATTTTAAGAACATAAGTAAAGACTGCTTTGTAGACTTCCTTAAATTACTATGTAGATAATATTTGTCCCCCCAATGACCTGACTCATAGCAGAAGCTACAAATATGTGTATATGTGTTTATACATGTAAATTATGTTCTGCTGTGTTTGATATAATTTATTTTTCTCATTTTTTACTTATTTTTGTTTTTTGAGGGGCAGTGTCTTGCCCTGTTGCCCAGGCTGGTTCAAACTCTGACTTCAAGTGATCCTCCTGTCTCATCTACCCAACTTAGCTGGGATTACAGGCACATACCACCATGCCCAGCTAATTTTTTAAATTCTTGTGGAGACTGGGTCTCACTCTGTTGCCCAGGCTCTGGTGTTGAACTCCTGTGTCAGCCTCCCAAAGTGCTGAGATTACAGGCATGAGCCACCTCACCTGGCCCAGTGAATGATTTAAATGACACTTTAAAATGATCTGTTTTATTAATCAGAACATCTTTACAAACTTGAAAAATAGTAGTATACAAATGTGAAATATCTCTTTTCAGACACTGCTTAAACGAATATATGAATTTATTATCTTTTACAGCATCAACTCAGCAGCCTATCTCCTGATACTCCTAAGGGTCTTAGGTACATCGATTGAGAAACCTCTGGCCTAGGATTTATTATATATTTATTTCAAAATAAGCCTGCATTTTTTTTTTTTTTTTTACAACCTCCTCTGCCTCCTAATGAGCTTCTTTCTGTTCATTAAATATCTTGATACTTTAGCATATCTGCAATTATAAGAATTAAATATCAAATTATACCATTAATGATTAGTAAGGTTAATCACTTGAGGCCAGGTGTTTGAGACCAGCCTAGGCAATAATAGCAAGACCTGGTCTCCACAAAAAATTTTAAAAAGTTAATGGAGCATGGTGGTGTGCACCCATAGTGCCAGCTATGTGGGAGACTGAGGTGGGAGGATCGTTTGAGCTCAGGGGTTTGAAGCTGCAATTAGCTATGGTTGGGCCACTACACTCCAGCCTGGGCAACAGAAGAAGACTATCTAGAAAAAAAAAGAAAAAGAAAAAAATTACATTGTTTCAGAGTGTAAATAGTGAAATGATTATACAATGATTATGTTTTTGATGTTTAAAGGAGGTTCTTATAATTCACGGCATTGGAAACTTTTTGTCCTGAAGCAACAATTAGTTTTCTCTAGTTTACTATTAATGAGTAGACCATGATATGTAATAATATGTGACTGATAATGTGAGGCATTTTGGAGATGGTGCTGTTTTGCAATTACCAAAAGAGTTATGCTCTGAAAATTGGTCTGTTACTTGGTAGCTTTTAACTACATTTTTTATACAAGTGCTGATATTTATAGATTGTTCTTTTAGCTGCACTCTGAACTTTTTGGGAGAAGAGAATAGATCTTCTTGATCATTTTATTTTTAAGAATGATAGAGAGGTTTATACTGAAATGTTGAGTAAATGAAGGAATGAAAAAATATACACGTGTGTCCTAAAATTACCTTCTGTTCTTTCCTTTGACGTAGTGAGTCTAGAGGCTTACCTCCCTTGTAATGAGAGTGGACTTCTCTTAGTCCTAAACCACTGGAACTGGCTTTTGTGAAATGGGGCAAAGGTTTTTGGAAAAGCTAGGGCTTTGAGGGCTAGAAGTAGTGATCTTAAAAGCTCTCAGTGTTAGCCGGGTGTGGTGGCTCACGCCTGTAATCCCAGCACTTTGGGAGGCCAAGCCGGGTGGATCATGAAGTCAGGAGTTCAAGACCAGCCTGACCAACATGGTGAAACCCCATCTCTACTAAAAATACAAAAATTAGCCAGATGTGGTGGTGGGCACCTGTAATCCCAGCTACTTGGGAGGCTGAGCCAGGAGAATGGCTTGAACTGAGGATGCAGAGGTTGCAGTGAGCCGAGATCATGCCACTGCACTCCAGCCTGGGGCAACAGAGTGAGACCCTGTCTCAAAAAAAAAAAAAAAAGCTCTCAGTGTTGAGGTCAAGCTCCAAAGGGGCAAGGAGCTACAAGGACTTGAGATGCTGAATTTTTAAACTCCTACCCCTTTTCATTTTGAGGAGTGACTCCAATTTCTGTTTGTACCACTAGTTATTCTCCAGATCTCTCTGATGTTATTGAGAACTTCAGTACTCAAAGTGCGATCACCAGATCAGGGGCATCTATGGTCTTGGGAGCGTCTTTAGAAACACAGATTCTTAGGCCTCGCTCTAAGGCCTACCGAATCAGAATCTTTTATTTTAGCAAGATCCGTGGAAGATTTCTATGTTCACTATTGTTAGAGAAGTGCTACTCTAGAATATATTTTCAAACCTTTTCTTTAAACTTCTATTCAAGCCTTGAGCTTTTTTGTTTGTTTTGATATTTTACTTTTGAGATAGAGTCTTGCTGTTATCACCCAGGCTAGAGTCCAATGGCACAATCTCAAGTCACTGCAAACTCTGCCTCCCGGGTTCAAGTGATTCCCCTGCCTCAGCCTCCAGAGTAGCTGGAATTACAGGTGCGTACCACCACGCCTGGCCAATGTTTGTATTTTTTAGTAAAGACTAGGTTTCACCATGTTGGCCAGGCTAGTCTGGAACTCCTGACCTCAGGTGATCCGCCCGCGTCGGCCTCCCAAAGTGCTGGGATTACAGACGTGAGCCACCTCACCTGGCCAATTTGTTTGTTTTTTGAGATAGAGCCTCACTCTGTTGCCAGGTTAGAGTGCAGTGGCACAGTCATAGCCCACTGCAGCTTTGAATTCCTGGGTTAAAGTGATCCTCTCACTTCAGCCTCCTTAATAGCTGAAATTACAGGCACACCACCACACCGGGCTTATTAAAAAAATTTTTTGGCGGGGGTGGGGGTCGAGATGGTGGGGGTTCTCACTATGTTGCTCAGGTTGGTCCTTGAACTCCTAGCCTCAAGCAGTCCTCCTGCCTTGGCCTTCCAGAGTGCTAGGATTACAGGTGTGAGCTGCTGTGCCTGGCCTCTGCTGGATGTTTTACCACGGGAAAAGGGGTGTATTAGTCCATTTTGACACTGCCATAAAGAAATACCCGAGACTGGGTAATTTATAAAGGTAAGAGGTTTAATTGACTCACAGTTCCACATGGCTGAGAGGCCTCAGGAAACTTACAATCATGGTAAGTGATAAAACCATCAGATCTCGTGAGAATTCACTCACTATCACGAGACTAGCATGGGGGAAACCACTCCCATGATTCAGTCACTCCCTTAACACATGGGCATTATTAATATAATTTGAGATGAGATTTGGGTGGGGACACAGAGCCAAACTATATCAAGGGGATTGGGAATTTTGTTATATGATGTTAACTTAGACATGTGGAGCAGAAAAGCTGGTTATCAACGGGACATGGCATTTTCAAATGCTTTTATTTCATAATAACCAGCAAGATGGGACTGGTCAGGCTATCAAGAATAGAGGATCAATAAGGGAATTTACCTTTTTTGGGGGACCACTGTGTTCTTAAGGTTGGTCTAGGTAAGGATTTCTAGAAGCTCGGAAGGAAAGAGGAGTTGGTGCTTTTGTTTGCTCTGAAGGGAGGGGCTTGGATCTTAAAGAACTGAAAAAACTTTAGTAAATAAACATTTCCCATAAAATTCTGTTTGCCCTGTTTATTTTCTGATTTTCTCTTTAACCTCTTCCTTTCCCTTAGCACCTGCTTCCAGTTAATCACCAATAGTTGTTTTTAACCTACCAGATGTCTCCACAAGTAAGCCTTCACTAGTTCTCTATTTCTGTTATTATTGCCTCAAGTTCATATCCTCCTTTCTCCACTGATGATTCGTAGCCAGGGCAGTTGTGTCTTTTTACCCCCAGAGAACATTTGGTAATATCTGGAGACATTTTTGGTTGTTACAACTGGGTAGTTGGTGCTTAGTGGTATTTAGTGGGAGGATAGAGATGCTGCTAAACATCCTACAATGCACAAGACAGCCCCCCACAAGAAAGAATCATCCAAAGTCAGTAGTACTGAAGTTGAGAAACCCTAACCTAGACTACTGCCAGAGTCCACTAATTTGTCGACCTATTTCCACTTTTACTCCCTCTTCCCCAATTCTTCCTCCACACTGCCACAGACCTTCCTTTCTAAAATATAAATATGATTTTGCCATTTCTTCTTTGCCCATGGAATGATCCTTAGATTCCTTAGCTTAGGAAACAATATGTTTTTATTTATTTATTTATTTTAATTTTTTTTTGAGACATGAGACATGTCACTGCAGCCTTGACCTCCTGGGCTCAAGCGATGCTCCCACCTCAGCCTCCAGAGTAGGTGGGACTATAGGCATGGGCCACCATACCTTGCTCCTTTTTTCATTTTTTGTAGAGATGGCAGCCCACCGTGTTGCCCAGGCTGATCTTGAACTCGACTCAAACAGTGCTCCCATCTCTGCCTCCTAAAGTGCTGGGATTACAGGCATGAGCCACTGTGCTTGGCACTAAAACAATACTTTTTTTTTTTTTTTTTTTTGAGACAGAGTCTCACTCTGTCACCCAGGCTGGAGTGCAGTGGCACCATCTCAGCTCACTGCAGCCTCTGCCTCCTGGGTTCAAGAGATTCTCCTGCCTCAGCCTCCTGAGTAGCTGGGATTACAGGCATGTGCCACCACACCCGGCTAATTTTTGTATTTTTAGTAGAGACAGGGTTTCACCATGTTGGCTAGGCTGGTCTCGAATTTCTGACCTCGTGATCCATTCGCCTCAGCCTCCCAAAGTGCTGGGATTACAGGCGTGAGCCACCGTGCCTGGCCAATACTTTTTTTAAATTGCATTCAAGCTTCATTTTTTGTTTTCAAACTTGATCTTCTGCTAATGGTGAACTGCATACTTGTGGTTTCCTCTAAACACCATCATGTCTGTATAGTTTTCCCCTAACCTATACTACATACTTCCATCTCTCATATTTTCCTATCTAAGCACATTTATTCTTCCTTCAGAACTTTACTCAGGCATTCACTTTCTCTGTGAAGCCACCTTTGTTTCTGCTCTATTCATACATAATTACTTCTGCATTGTTATATCACAGTGGGTTAGGGTTTGTTTACATTTCTGTTAACCTCCTAGCCTTTAATCTGTCTTTGATAAGCTGTGTGTTGTGTTCCAAATACTTAGAACAGTTCCTGATACAAAGTAGGTTCTCAGATATCTAGTTGAAAGTACATTTTTTCTTCAGGGATTAATTAGTAATTTGGAAATTAGCTTATAGATGAGATATTGTTATAATTTACATTCTATGCAATGAAACTTTTTATGTAATCTTTTGCCTCACCATGTTTTACATTGCTACCATCTCTTTTCAGATGTTATTTTGTATTCTGTTGCTTATAATGGTACGTTAAATAGTATTGATACCTTAGGGCAGGAGTGTCCAATTTTTTGGCTTCCTTGGGCCACATTGGAAGAATTGTCTTGGGTCACACATAAGATACACCAACACTAATGATAGCTGATGAGCTTTAAAAAAATGGCAAAATAATCTCATAGTGTTTTAAGAAAGTTTACAAATTCTTGTTGGGCCGCATTCAGAGTCATCCTGGGCCTCTGGTTGGACAAGCTTTCTTCAGGATATTTTCATTTAGTTACACAGAGAATTTACTTTCGGATTAGAGTTTAATCTCTGTTAGGCTAGTTAAGTGTTTTGGGGCATGGAGTGGAAGGAGAGGAGTGATGAATTCCCTTTTTGAAATGAAGAAACGTAATTATTTAATGAGTGCAGTTAAAGAGGGAGGATGATATGTTGGATGTATTTAAAACCATTTTTGGGGACGGGCACATGGTTCACACCTGTAATCCCAGGACTTTGGGGGGCCAAGGCAGGCGGATCATTGGAGCCCAGGAGTTTGAGACCAGCTTGGGCAACATAGAGAGACCCCCATCTCTACAAAAAGTACAGAAATTAACCGGGGTAGTGGTACACATCTGTAGTCCCAGCTCCTACGGAGGCTGAGGTGGGAGGATCTCTTGAGCCTGGGAGACAGAGGTTGCAGTGAGCTGAGATTGCACCACTGCTCTCCAGCCTGGGAGCGAGACCCTGACTTAAAAAAAAAAAAAAACCCCAAGAAACAAAAACTAACCAAAGAACAACAACCTTTTTTTTCAATGTTGTTTACTGTACTACTGCATAGAAAGTGAATTGTATTGACTGTGATAACTCTGTCAAAAGTACATCTGAGGCCCGGTGTGGTGGCTCATGCCTGTAATCCCAGCACTTTGGGAGGCCGAGGCAGGTGGATCACCTGAGGTCAGGAGTTTGAGACCAGCCTGGCCAACATGATGAAACCCCGTCTCTAATAAAAATAGAGAAACTAGCCAGGTGTGGTGGCAGGCGTCTGTAATCCCAGCTACTCGGGAGACTGAGGCAGGAGAATCACCTGAACTAGGGAGGCGGAGGTTGCAGTGAGCTGAGATTACATCACTGCGCTCCAGCCTGGGCGATGGAGTCTCAAAAAAAAATAAAAAGAGACACTGTCTCAAAAAAAAAAAAAAAAAAAAAAAGTACATCTGAATTTGTGAAGGATCTGAATTACAGAAGACCTTTTAAAACAATTTTCATGCATTCAGATATAGGACCTGGAATTTAGGTGTCCATGTATAAATCATTTGACAACCTGAGATTTTGATTAAGTAAACGTTCCTTGATATGTTGAACTTTCCTGACAGAACAGGGTTAATTTTAGCTCAGAAATTTTCTTAAATATACATATGTGTGTGTGTGTGTGTCTGTGTGTGTGTATATATATACGTGTGTGTATATGTATGTGTGTGTGTATATACATGTGTATATATATACGTGTGTGTATATATACGTGTGTATATATATACGTGTATGTATATATACGTGTGTATATATATACGTGTGTATATATACACGTGTATATATATACATATGTGTGTGTGTGTATATATATACACACACACACATATTTATTTTTTTATTTTTATTTTATTTTTTTTTTGTAGAGACAGAGTCTTGCTTTGTCATCCAGGCTGGAGTGCAGTGGCGTGATCTCGGCTCACTGCAACCTCTGCCTCCCGGGTTCAAGCAGTTCTGCCTCAGCCTCCCAAGTAGCTGGGACTACAGATGCACACTGCTACACACGGCTAATTTCTTTTGTATTTTAGTAGAGACGGTGTTTCACCCTGTTGCCCAGTCTGGTCTTGAACTCCTGAGCTCAGGCAATCCGCCCATCTCCACCTCCCAATGTGCTAGGATTACAAGCATGAGCCACCGTTCCCAGCCAAATATAAATGTTAAATTAGTGAGTGTCTAATTAGGGTTATATTACTGTATGTCAGAGCCTTGTAGTTTTCTATTTGAACACAAAAATGTACAATTTAATTCTTATACTCTTTCTAAGGAATTAAGTTACTAGAAATAACTTGCTTTAAAATTCTTTCACTTGTAACGTGGTTCCATGGCATGAATCACTAAGGGTACATACTTATTCATGAAAGTTCCCTCTGTGGCTTTTCTGAGGTATGATAGCTAATTAAAAAAATGTTCCCTATGCTATAGACAGAGAGAGTAACTAGATTGGTTCAAGATTGCATAAAGGTGGAAATATGTTAGTCTCATGAAACTGTTCGCTAGGCTGACGTGATGGCTCATGCCTGTCAATCCCAGCACTTTGGGAGGTGGTGGATGGCTTGAGTCCAGGAGTTCCAAACCAGCCTGGGCGACATAGTGAAACCCCATCTCTACTAAAAATACAAAAATTAGCCTGGCGTGGTGGCGCATGCCTGTAGTCCCAGCTACTTGGGAGGCTGAGGTGGGAGGGTCGTTTGAGCCCCCTGAAGCAGAGGTTGCCACTGAGCTGTGATTGCACCACTGCATTCCAGCCTGGGCGACAGAATGAGACACTGCCTCAAAAAGAAAAAAGAAACAAAACTCTGTCCACTGCCATAATTATTGAGTATGTAGGCAATCTAGTTACCTTTCTCAATGCAAGTTTAGTTATTTTTGTCCTTTTTTGTTGTTGTTTGTTGTTTGTTTGTTTTTAAATTTGAGATGGAGTCTCAGTCTGTGGCCCAGGCTGGAGTGCAGTGGCATGATCTCGGCTCACTGCAACCTTTGCCTTCCAGGTTCAAGCGATTTTTCTGCCTCAGTCTCCTGAGTAGCTGGGATTACAGACATACGCCACCACGCTTGGCTAATTTTTGTACTTTTAATAGAGATGGGGTTTCACTATGTTGGCTAGGGCTGGTCTTGAACTCCTGACCTCAAGTGACCCACCACCTCGGCTTCCCAAAGTGCTGGGATTAAGGCATGAGCCACTGCGCTCGGCCTTGTCCTCTTTAAATCAAAGACAATATAGCAGATGCACACTTGTGGAATGGAGAATCTAATTTGCATGGAATAATTTACATAGGCATTATTTGCAAGATTTTGAAATTTGGAAATTATGTCTTTTTCAAATTGGTTCTCTTTATACTAGAAAGCATTACTAATATATTTGACTGGCTATGGGTTTGTTTTTTTTTTTTTTTTTAAATAGAGACAGGGTCTTGCAATGTTGCCCAGGCTGTTCTGGAGCTCCTGGGCTCAAGTGATCCTCCTGCATCAACCTCCGAAGTGCTGGGATTACAGGCATGAGCCACCATGCCTGGCCAGCATCTTTTTTTGAAGAAACTTAATTTTAACTCTTTGTTTTAGCAGTCTTATACCTCATGACAGAACAATGAGTAAGCTTATATTTTCTTATTTCAGAGTTTAAATTAGTTACCTTCCTAAGCATGAATTAGTATTTTCTGAAGGGAAAAAATATTTACAAATTTTCCTTAAGATGCAGTCTAGTGCAAATTTGCTGTAATTAAGAGAAGTGAGATAGTGGAAACAATCACTAATTTTCCTGAATAAAAGTCCTGCTAACCACTATTAAGATAGCTTATTAATTTTCTTATAATGTTAGGCAAATAATTTATGATTTTATTGAATAATTTATTCCTTATCAATCTGTTCATATTATTGAGATTTAAAAGACCAATTTGTGTTACTGTTTTTTTGTTGTTGTTTTTTAGTCTGAGTTTTTTTTGTCATTGAATACTTCAGGTTGAATGCCTATTTAAGACAGTGACTTGTACTCAAGTCTAATGTGCATAGAATTAAAATTTTTTAAAAATCAATTTATTAGGAATCAACTGCTTTTTTAAAAGTGGGTTAGTTCTCAGTAGGAAATAAAGTAACAAGATGGGGAACTGAAAAAGTTGTAGTTTAGCAAACTTTAAAAAAAAAAAAAAATCTGTATTCTGTGTCCTTGAAACCATTTCTTCATATTGCAGTGAGAATAGGTGACAGTAGAAAAAATTTTGCAAAGCATTTTTCTTTGCTGATAAGTTAAATTTCTATTCATTAAGTAAAGTCGTATAAAATCAGATTAAATGTATTTTTCTAAAAACATCTGTTGCTTTATATGATATTCTTTAGCCCATTAGGACTGTGGGTTATTTTGGAGGTATGGGTTTGGTGCAGGGGTGGGAGGTGGTGGGTGGTGGTAAGGATATTAGAAAGAGTGTTTTAGAAACTTGTTTCCTATCCCACCGTTCCCAGTATCCTCTATATGTTAGTTATGTTAGTTTAGATTAGTGTGGGGGATGTTAGGAGTGGCCTGGTTTCTTTCCTTCTTTTTCCTAGACAAGGAAGTATCGCCTGGGGATGCTGGAGGAGAGGCTAGTTCCGATGGGATCAAAGGCACGAAAAGCAAAGAACCCTATTGGCTGCCTTGCTGACAGGTGTAAATCAGGAGTACCCATCAATATGGTTTGGTGGAACAGAGTCACAGAAAACAATTTACAGGTAAAAATAATTTTTATTAGACATTTCTTGAAAATGAATGTCTTGGCTGCTTTCTGTGTCTGTTTGGGGTGGTGGGTGTGAAAGGATTGGATGACTTAGCTGATATACTTAGGTAATTTAAAAAATTTTTAATCAGAGTAAAGTTAGTGACCCCTTAACCAACTAAATGATTTTTTTCTTGGTGGCTTTTTGAGCTTTTCCTCTTTGTAGAATATTTTACTTTTGTTTGTTTGTTTGTTTTTTGTTTTTTCAGACAGAGTCTCACTCTGTCCCCCAGGCTGGAGTGCAGTGGCGCCATCTCACCTCACTGTAACCTCCACCTCCAAGATTCAAGATACCATGCCGAGATTGCGCCACTGCACTCCAGCCTGGGCGACAGAGCGAGACTCCGTCTCAAAAAAAAAAAAAAAAAAAGATACCATGCCTCATCCTCTCAAGTAGCTGGGACTACAGGTGCACACCACCACGCCTGGCTAATTTTTTGTATTTTTAGTAGAGATGGGGTCTTGCCATGTTGGCCAGGCTGCTCTCGAACTCCTACTTCGGGTGATCTCTGCCTTGGCCTCCCAAAATGCTGGGATTACAGGCATGAGCTACCTCTCCTGGTCGAATATTTTACTATATTTAGTCAAATTTAGTTTTTCTGTTTTCAATTTTGTTAATACTTGAGTTCAATTATTTTTAATACCCAAGAGTTATTCAGGATAGGACTACATTCAAGAGTCATATAATGCTGGGCATGGTGGTGCATGCCTGTAATCCCAGCACTTTGGGAGGGCGAGGCAGGCGTATCACCTGAGGTCAGAAGTTTAAGACCAGCCTGGCCAACATGGTGAAACTCCGTCTCTACAAACATACAGAAAAGAAAGAAAAAATTTTAGCCAGGCGTGGTGGGGAGCACCTGCAATCCCAGCTACTCGAGAGGCCAAGGCAGAAGAATGGCTTGAACCCGGGAGGCGGAGGTTGCAGCAAGCTGAGACGGCACCACTGCACCCACTCCAGTCTGGGCAACAGAGCGAGACTCTGTCTCAAAAAAAAAAAAGAGTCATATAAAATTTATTACACAAAGTCATATTTATTTGGAATCTGAAGAACAAGATGCTTCATATGTTGTCTTTTTAACATTTTTACTAGGAAACAAAAATTATATGTAAACAAATTTGTCACGAGTTGCTCTAAAACTAACTTCAATAGTATGTTGTCATAGAGTCATTACAAATACATTCCATCTTTGACTGTACCTTTGTTTGTCAATACTGAATAATGCAAATGAAAATTTATAAGTCAGGTAGCTTCTATATAAGATTTTGAAGTACCAGCAAAAAAATTTATATGCCATTTTAATCTGGATTATAATTTTATTCCCATTTTTGAAAAATTGATAATTATTCTATAATATTGTTTTATTAACCAAATTTCAATTTAGCCAGAGGTAGAATGTCTTTCCTCCCAAACTTGCATTTAAAATATATCCCAAGGCAAAGCCTATAATCCCACATGTACATACCATACACAGAAAAGATATAACAAAGGTAACAACTTGGTTTTATTTCTGTTTCCAACCTTATGTTATAAATAGGTTCCACAGTATTTTGTTCTGTTTATTACTGATATATTAGCAGTATCTGTATTGCCTTGGGCATAGGAATAAATAAATTATTCTGAAAGTAAATATTGCAAAATGTGGTATTTGCTCCAGCTGATATTTTGGTAATATTTTCTAAAGATAAGAAAAGACAGGGGTTTCATATAACCATATGCTTCAAATTTCATTGGAAAGTTTTGGCTATGTCAATTATGAATAACAATATAGTTTTTTTAACTGAATTTGCTTGTCTTTTATATCAGTAGTGGAGAGATTTTTGATAGGGGTTGTTACAATTAGTTTTTAGTTTAAAAAAGAAGGTCTGAAGAAAAAAATTGTACCACAACTATTTAAGAGCAGATACAAGTGAAACTGGAATTACTTGGAGGTTGTGGGGGTGAAACACTTACCAATGCAGAGGTGTAGCCACTCAACCTCTCCACGACTGCCCCCATTATCCTGGTGGCAGTTCTGAGGTACTTTTTTTTTAGAATAGCTTGAAAAATCTTTAGATTGGTTATAATTATGTTTTATTTATAATTAAAATAGTAATAGATTTGCATTAATGTGTGAAATATTGAATTGGTGTTATCTGAATCTAATATTTCAAATACTGTTATTTTATACTTTAGGTAGTTCTTTTCCTTTTAAGGACATAAGGAATGCTGTACCCAAATTTAGAGCTTTATAATCTCTAAAATGCTTCACTTTACCAGGCACATGTTGAAGTACTGAAAAATACCCATCTTGTCTCCATTACTGTCTGTGTGGATTCCTAAACTGGGGGTCTGGAATAGTTTATACAAAGCAAATAGTATGTCAATATATATTTTTGTATTGGAGTTTTTATCTTTTTCTTGTCAGAGAAAAGTAACTTACCAATTCCATACCATTTTTTTTCCTTTTGTGTGATTAGAAAGCATTTTTAATATCGTTTTGTGTTTTCAACATATACTAGTTTAAAGAATTGTGTCAGGAGCATATTCATCTTTTCTGTTCCACTTGTTTCCTTAAATCTTAGGTCCTCTCAATCCTAGGGTCAGAAAAATGTTTTAAAATATTTTATGTTAATAATTATGGCTGTGTTTCTTTAACGGTTGTCTTGTGCCAGGCACTGTGCTAAGCTCTTTACATGTGTTGTCTTTTGGTATTGCTAATAGCTTATGGGATAGATGTTACTGCTAGATGAAGAAACATCTTCAGAGAAGTTAAGTAGCTCTAAGGTTAAATAAACAGTTAGTAGAGGAACAGATATTTGAGTCCATGTTTGTCAGACTCAAAATCTCTTTACTTCTATGTGCTGTAGCTCTAGTAACTACAGTTGGTTTAATTATCTAACTGGTTAACTGAATTTCTGCAGGACAGCTTTTGAGGATGAGAATGCATCCATAGTTGTCTAGACACGGGCTGTAACTTATGTATGACCCTGCAGCATTTGTAAGCTCTGTCATTTTTCCTTGTGCCTCATGTTTTTCCTCAGTGCCATTTAACTACTTTTCTTTCTGGAACTTTAAACATTTCTTTACGTTCATTTCTTAATCTTGACCTGACATCTTGGTCTTCTACTTCTGAAAACAGGAAAACCAACAAACCAACTAACAAGAAACTTAAAAAAACCTTTGTCCGAGTTTCCGAGCTCTGATGGAATGCAGTCATTCATACTGCATTTATTCTCTTCAGTGCTGGATTTCTTTCAAGAGGCCTATGATTTCCTACCCTTTATTACTTAGTAATCTTTTAACTCATTTTTTAACCAAATATTTTATGATAGGAAGGCGCCTGTCTGCCAAACATGGCATTTATTAAACAGTGATACATTTGAAAAATACATATATGGAGCTGCTAATTAGAGAAACAGAGAAGCTTAAAATTTTTCTTAATCTTTTATAGGTTTGTAGAGGGTGAATTTATTCTTCATATGGCTGTTTGAAATATTGATAAGACCCATCTGATCTCCATTAATATGTTTATAAAGTCCCCAGTTGGGAACCTTTGGAATAGTTTCTACTCTTTTCTCTAAATTTCCTTATCACCCATTTACTCCTTAAATGTCTGCAAACTGGTGTTACCAAAATTTTATTGAAATTGCTTTCAGTTTTCCAGGGATCTCCATATCCAGCAATTTTATTGAGCACTTAATATTGCTGGCTACTTTTTTTATCATGAAGCTCTCTCTGTCTCTCTCTCTTTTTTTTTTTTTTTTGAGACAGGGTCTCTCTCTGTCACCCAGGCTGGAATGCAGTAATGCAATCATGGCTCACCTCATAGTCTCGACCTCCTGTGCTCAAGCGATCCTCCTGTCTCAGTCTCCGGAGTAGCTGGGACTGCAGGCACATATCACCACACCCACCTAATTTTTTTTTTTTTTTTCACTTTTTGTAAAGGTGGGGTCTTGCTGTGTTGCTCAGGCTGGTCTCGAACTCCTGGGCTTAAGCTGTCCTCCTGCCTTGGCACCCCAAGGTGTTGGGATTACAGGTATGAGCCACTGTACTGGCCATGAAATTTCTTTCTCTTTGGATTTTTTAATAAAAAAAATTTTTTTTTAAATACAAAAAATTAGCCGGGCATGGTGGCGGGCGCCTGTAGTCCCAGCTACTTGGGAGGCTGAGGCAGGAGAATGGCGTGAACCTGGGAGGCGGAGCTTGCAGTGAGCAGAGATTGCACCACTGCACTCCAGCCTGGGCAACAGAGCGAGACTCCATCTCAAAATAATAATAATAATTTTTTTTTTAAGAGACGGGGGAGTGGGGGTCTCACTCTGTTGCCTAGGCTGATTTCGAACTCCTGGCCTCAAGTGATCCTTCCACCTTAGCCTCCCAAAATACTTGGGATTATAGGCATAAACGACCACAACTGCCTCTCTTTGTAATTTTAACTCTTTGTTTCATCCCTGGCTCCATGTGAGCTCCTGTTCTTGGTTCACTTGTTCTTTGCTTTTTCTTGTATGCCATTGATTCTGAAATGTTACTTTTAGAATTGTCTTCTGAGTTTAAGGCCCGGATTTTTTGTGCCTCTGATATCTTTGCGTGTGGGTAAATATGCCATTCTCCCTACAAATCTGGAAAGTCTAGAAACACGGTTTAATTTTTGGTTTTCCAGATTTACCGCTTCGCATATATTCTCCTATACTCCTTCAGTTTATGGCATTATCTTCCCAGTCTCTGAGACTAAATATTCCTTCCTTGCCTTCTCTTTCATTCTACCTCTTATTTTTTTTCTCCCTTGGATTACTTTTTTAATCTAACACTTATTATAAGAAGGAAACTACAGTGCTTTGACAAGCCATTAATTAAAACAGAATATATTGGACATTGTACATTGTAACAATAATCACATATTATCCCCATTTGACAACAGAATTGGGCCTTAGGAAAGCTTAATGCTAGTTAGTGGTAGAGCTGCAATTCTAGCCAAGATCTGTCCTAAATCTTGAGATTTTCCTGCTATATTATCTGCCTCTAATTCTTACTTTTTAAAAGTCTACAGTATCTTACCCCCTTTCCTTTTTTATAAATACTGAGATTGTTTATTCCTTACACGTAAACAGCTTCTGAATAATTTTTGTCATTTTTTTTTAGGATTTAATCTATTCTACATATCTGGGTCTATCTCTTCATATCCATCCACATATACTACATCCTAACCATGAGATCTTTTATATTGCATAAAATATAAAATACATTGTCAGTTCTCTGAACCATTGTTAACTGAGCCTGAAAAACAAATCTTCCTTCTTTTTCCTTTAAGAGATGGCTCAAATACTACTTTCTCTGGGATTACTTGTCTACACAGCAGGCAGGATAGAATATATATATGTATGCAGACACACACACACACACACACACACAATTTGTTTAACTTACTTTACTATTCCCAGTGTATTTGGTGTTTAACAGTTACGTCATTCTGTTTTGTATTAAATTTGTTTGCCTGTTTGTCTTTTTCTACTGGATTGTAAATACTTGAGGTTAAGCATGTGTTTATTTCTGTATCCTGAAGGTATCAGGTTGGTGAAAAAGTAATTGCGGTTTTGCCATTACTTTTAATGCAAAAACCACAATTACTTTTGCACCAACCCAGTATTTTACTTGTTTTTAAATACTACTGTTTAATCTTCCTTCCTTCCTTCCTTCCTTCCTTCCTTCCTTCCTTTTTTTCTTTCTTTTCTTTCTTTTCTTTCTTTCATTTTTTTCCCCCCAGACAGGGTCTCACTCTGTTGCCCAGGCTGGAGTGCAGTGGCGCAATCTTGGCTCACTGCAACCTCTGCCTCCCAGGCTCAAGCGATGCTCCCTCTTCAGCCTCCCAAGTAGCTGGGACCACAGGTGTGTGCCACCATGCCTGGCTAAATTTTTTTTTTTTGGTAGAGACGGGGTTTCACCATGTTGTCTAGGCTGTTCTTGAACTCCTGGCCTCCCAAAGTGCTTGGATTACAGGTGTGAGCTGCCGTGCCTGACCTTAATTTTCTTTTATTGGGTAATATATGTAATTTTGTGGTAATTTACTTTAAGACTTTTCTATATTATTTATTTATTTATTTATTTATTGAGACAGGGCCTCACTCTGTTGCCCAGGCAGGCATGCAGTGGTGTCATCATAGCTCACTGCAGCATCTACCTCCTGGGCTTAAGCAGTTCTCCCACTTTAGCCTCCCAAGTAGCTGGGACTACAGGTATGTGCCACCGTGCCCAGCTAGGTTTTCTTTGTATTTTTTTGTAGAGACAGGGTTTCTCCATATTGCTCAGATTGGTCTTGAACTACTGGACTCAAGCGACCCACTCGCCTCAGCCTCCCAAAGTGCTGGGATTACAGGTGTGAGCCACCACACTGGGTCTGGCTTTTCTGTATTTAAAAAAATTAATCATAGACTTTTTGGGGCTTATTTTGAAATGTTAGAGATCTTCCATCTTAAAGTTTAACATTATCTAAGTATTCTTGCTATTTTTTAATCTTTTAAGCCTTGTAATAGACTTAATTACCTCTTGACAGTGTTGTTTAGTGAGAAAGTGTCTCTGCTTTTTTTTTTTTTTTTTTTTAAGACGGAGTCTTGCTGTGTTGCCAGGCTGTAGCGCAGTGGCGTGATCTCCGCTCACTGCATCCTCCGCCTTCCAGGTTCAGGCGATTCTCCTGTGTCAGCCTCCCAAGTAGCTGGGACAGGCACACTCCACCACGCCCAGCTAATTTTTGTATTTTTAATAGAAACGGGGTTTCACCATGTTGGCCAGGATGGTCTTGATCTCTCTATTGCTTGACCTCGTGATCCGCCCGCCTTGGCCTCCCTAAGTGCTGGGATTACAGGCGTAAGTGATCACGCCCAACCAGCTTCTCTGTTTTATATTTTTTTCATCATCTCAGCCCAGACACCAAGCAGATGGTGAATGGAAGATCACCTGAGACACCACATCAAAAACACTTCATTTCACCTAAGTGCAAATTCACTTTGATCTTTCCTTTAGTCTTTGCCTAGGATGTTTACCCATCACTGGATGGTTACCTGTCACTTTGCCTGACCAATCTGTATGTGAATTCAAAATTTTTTATTTGTTCTATGACTACATAGTTCAAATTGCCATTGCTTGGGGTTGAAATATTTTGTCACCTGTCCTACAGAGTTGTTGTGAGGATTCAAATTTCCAAGCACATAATAGATATTAAATAAATGTCCATTGTCCAGTTTTACCTTATCACCTTATATCCTGAAGTTGATGTTTGTTTATATTTATTTAGAGTACAGCCTGCAGTTATATTCATATGTGCTTAAATCATGATATGTGTAGAATGGGGCAGTGACACTTGGTCTCTTTTAAGGGCTCACATTTAAATGCTAACTCACTTGAATATTTTGAAAAATAAATGCTTTTTTTGAAAGGACAACTTAATGTGTTTTTTCCTGTGATTTTACATTTCATTTTGAATGAAAGGGTCTGGGAAATGTATGATTTTGTAAATTTCTCATAGTATTGCAGGTTAAGATTTACCTAAAAGTAGTGACACATTAAATAAAATCATGCTAATTTTGTCTCAAACTTTTGAAAATTGTGTGGCTGTGAATCATGTTATAATATTACTGTTGTTTTAGTGAAGTGATACAATTGAATAAGAACTGTTGGACTGTGGATGTGTTACGGGATCCATTTGATTTCATTGTCTCCTTGTCAGCATCTCTTTTGATGCTACTTTCCCCTTCTCTGATTAAATGGCATTTCTTGTAAGAAGTATTTAATTATAAGAATGCTTACATTAAAATCTCTTGGCCTATAAATTCTCATGTGAGTTCTAGTTGCTTGTTACTGCTTCCCGTAAGATCTCGGGGGCGGTGGGTGGTTTGGAAACTCACTAGATTTACTTCCGTCTTTACTCACTGGGTTTTGGTATTACTTCAGGTGATTTGTAATCTTTAGGCCACAGGAAATGGGATAATGTAGGCTTTTGATTCAATGGATTGGACTTTGTAAAGGTGAAGCTTCAAGTTATCTACTTAGGGTGCCTGGGGACTTTGAAGAGTTGTAGAACTATGATACAGCTGCAGTGGCCTTTCTATAAATGTACTACTTTCTGTACACCCATCTCACCCTGGACCTCCTCTTCCCTCTAGCTGATACTCGAAATCTTTAATGTTCTCAGACCTACTCAACCCTTACTCTGTCACTTTAGAGTAATGACCTTGTGTTCTTCAGGGAAGGGAGAAAAAAGGTGATTAAGAATTCATTGTGGTTCTGTCTACTGTGACAAAGTTCAAAAATTTTAAAAAGAAACAAGTGTGGTCTGGGTGTGATAACTCATTCTTATAATACCAGCACTTTGGAAGGCTGAGGCGGTAGGATTCACTTGAGCCCAGGAGTTCGAGACCAGCCTGGGCAACATAGTGAGACCCCTGTTTCTACAAAAGAAAAAATAATTAGCTGGGTGTGGTGACATGTGCTTGTAGTCTCAGCTATTCAGGAGGCAGAGGCAAGAGAATCCCATGAGTTCGAGGCTGCAGTGAGCTATGATTGTACTATTGCATTCCAGTCTGTGTGACAGAGCAAGACCCTCTTAAAAAACGAAAACAAAAAAACCCTGTTTCTTAAAAAAAAAAAATTGCCTCATGTATCAGCTTTCTACCTATCTACATTTTCATTAATATTCTTAATTTTCCTCCTGTCTCAGACAAATAGGTGTTTGTTATATGCTGAAAGCCATCTTTGTTTTTTTCCAGCTACTTATTCCTTCATGTGTCTCTTTTCAATATTAGTCTTATTTCTCTATGTTGGTTACATCCTCTTAACTTATAAACATTCCATGTTTAAATCTTTTCTGATACTTGATGAACCCCACAACAAAGAATGCTACGTGAGGAAAAGGTTCTTTGGTCAGTACATTTGGAAAACTCTGCAATACAATTTGGGAAATGGTTCCTACTTATTATGGTGACTACTTTTTCACCTTTTGTTCATCCCTTAATTCCCAATATTTTCCCTTTCCTTTTCACCATTCTATTGAAACTGTTTTTGATAAGATTGTCTGACTTTTTTTTTTTTTTTTGAGACAGAGTTTCGCACTATTTCACCCAGGCTGAAGTGCAGTGATGCGATCTCGGCTTACTGTAGTGTCTGCCTCCCAGGTTCAAGCAATTCTATCTCAGCCTCCCAAGTAGCTGGGACTACAGGCTGCACCACCACACCCGGCTAATTTTGTATATTTAGTAGAGATAGGGTTTTGCCATGTTGTCCAGGCTGGTCTCGAACTCCTGACCTCAGGTGATCCATTTGCCTCAGCCACCCAAAGTACTGGGATTACAGGCGCGAGCCACCGCACCCGGCCCCTAACTGACAAAATTAACGACATTCCTCTTACTTGCCCTCTGCTACAATTGACAGTTGACTATTCTTCTTTTTTTGAAACTTTTATTTTCTTAGCTCTTAGATTGTTATTAGTGGATTTTTTTTTTTTTTTGTAAGACTTCTTGGCCTTTGTACTACCCTCAAGAACTCTGCCAAGCTCTGTCATTGACTGTTTTTTCTTTCACTCTTCATAGTGCTCTTTTGTAATCTCATATGTCTTTAATACTTCAGCTCCTCCCTAGTCACATTTGACTCCTGGATACTTTTTTCCCCTCCTAGTCCTCTGCACTCATTCTATTATATTTCTGGTTTCTTCTGAACATCTTCATCTCCATGACGTGGGACTTAAAACTCAACCTGTCTAAAATGAACACCAAGTTAGGGATCCTCCCCCTCTCACAGAGGCAGGGCGGGTTCCTGTAAAAAATAAATGAATAAAAAATAAAACGAACACTATATATTTTCCTTAAAACCTGTTTTTCATTTACACACGTCTGTAGACACTCACTTATTCACAACTATATGCCACCGTATATCTTGGTTATTGATATCATTTGGTGTCTAACTTGTGAGCTCTTTTTGACCCCTCACTTCCTTACCTGCCATATCCTTCAGCTACTAAGATCTGTTGCTGGTTTGAAATTATTTTTACTCTGTTAACTGAGTTATAATGTAGATCCATCTTTAATTCTTGCTTGGATTATTATATTGTGGTGTCATAGCTGGTTTCCTGCTTCTAGTCTTCTTTTTCAGACAACTACCTGATTGATCTTGCCTCTCATCTTTGTCATTGGGGGAAAAAAGGTCAAAATCTCTTATGAAGGCATCCAAGCTGCCCCTTGCTGTTGTTCCTATAGAACTATTTGCAGTACCATGCAGGTACCATGAAGAGTTCCATGTTCTTGCTTCTCCTTTGACTATTCTCTTTGAACATTCACCTTGCCTGATGTACCCTTCCTTCTGTCTTGACTTAGCAAACTTGTCTTTTAAGATTCAATTCATACATATGGTCTTATGGCCTAATTAAACAGCATTAGATGTTTGCTAACATTGTCTTAGCACTTACCAGATTCTAATTATTCATTTATAGAACTTATCACATAAGCTAATATCATATACTGATCATGGCACATTGTAGATAATATATGTCTTTTGATACATGGATGTTCTGAGTTCTTGAGAGTGTGGAATTGGGTTCAGGATACATTGTATACCTGTGAAATGTCAGCCTGTGAACTTGTAGAACACAGTGTTTATGTTTTATGTCTTTCTTCCTCACAGTGCCTAGTACAGTGCCTTGCACAGTGTCTTTTATATATTAGGTATTCAAATAATTAAATGGATGGACCTGGATTATTGATTAGCTGGATGAGTATTTGGCCTAATGTGTTCCTGAAATTTAATGCTTTACATATTTCTGTAAATGTTCCCTTGGTACAGTTTCATTAAATAAAATATCAATGTGGAAAACATTTGAAAATCTTAATATATGTTAAAATTTATGATTAAATATGGTAGGATTCTTTGTTAGAAAGAATACATCTAAGTATTATAAATTACTTACTGTGGAATGTGACAAATAGGTTTTACTGTTATATGGCTGTGGATAGAAGATATGCATAAGTAGAAATAATCGTAGCTGTATAAAGTAGTTCTTGCCTCTTTGGAATGTTGTGATAGTCTCACTTTCCTGTACTACTTATTCACTGACCTAAGTAAACATTTTTGCTCCTTTTAGGGACGGTGATAGAATAAACTAGGTGGTATGTCCTGTGATTACGAATGATTACTGTTATTGGAGCACTTTGACATGTAAATAACTTCAGATTCTTTTAAGTACAGGTTCAGTATCCCTTATCCAAAATACTTAGGACTATAAGTGTTTCAGATTTTTTTTTTTTTTTTTTGGTATGTTTGGATCTGTTTAGTGGTTGAGCATCTTAAACCTGAAGACCTGGCCCGAAATACTGCATTGAACATTTACTTTGAGCATCATGTTTGAGCTCAAAAAGTTTCAGATTTTGGAGCATTTCAGATTTCAGATTTTCTGATTAGGGGTACCTAGTTTGTAGCAGATGCACACATCCGGTTTTATTTTTAAATGTCTTCTATTCTTTGGATACAGGTTATCTTTTTATATGCATTGATTTTTTTGGTCTGAATTTAAATGTTATACAATCCATGTGAATTCTTACGATAATTCCATTCAGCGATGATATACAAATGAAAAAGGGAATGATGTAAGTGGTTTTATGATTTAGAAATCTTGAACTTTCTTAGAAGCTTTTTGTAAAAATTATACAGTGGTCTTTCTGTATTCTGCGGGATTGGTTTTAGCAACAACCTCCCCGCCACCCTCAGATACCAAAATACTGGAGTGCTTAAGGCATAATATTTGCATATAACCTATGTGCATCCTCCAGAATAGCTATTACAATGTAAATGTTATGTAAATAGTTGCTATACTGTATTGTTTTTGTTTGTGTTTTTTAAATTGTTGTTGGTTTTTTTTACCCCAAATATTTTTTATCTGTGGTTGGTGGAATCTGCGGATTCAGAACCCATGAATACGGAGTGCTGACTGTATATACTACTGAAAAAAATCAGATACTATAGAAGAGTACAAAGAAGAAGGCAAAGATGTCCTTAGCCAGGTTACCACCCACAGATAACATGTCTGATACATTTTAGTGACCATCTTTAGCGTGTTTTTACACACCTGCCTGCATATGCATTCCCCCATTCCCTCTCAGGCATAAGGAAACTATTTTACATAAATAGCAATTTAGTTTCATTGCTGTTCTCTAGCTTATTTTTTATTTTTACTGAATCAGTAGTATAGGTGTCTCTTTTCATGTTTAATAAAAATATATCAACTCATAATTTTTAATAGTTATACATTATGATATGTTCCACAGTCCACATGACCAAATTCCTACTGGTAGATATTTTACTTATTTCTTTTTTTAAAATATTATAATAAAAAAGTGCTGTGCTAACGTTAATCTTATCTACTTGTGTCATTTTTCTCCTTAGCTTTAATTCCTAGACGTGAGTTTGCTAGATCAAGGGCATGCTTACTCTTTGCTTATTCTTCTCCCGTCTCCCGTCTGCCGTTTTTCTCCTTCCTGCCTGCCTGCCTGCTTGCCTGCCTTTTTCTTTTCCCCTTCTCCTTCTCCTTCCCTTTTTCCTTTCTCCTTTTACCACTCTGGAGTGCGGTGGCATGATCACAGCTCACTGCAGCCTTGATCTTCTGGGCTCAAATCATCCTCCTATTTCAGCCTCCAGAGTAGCTGGGACTACAGGTGTGTGCTATCATGCATGGCTAATTGTTTTTAATTTTTAGTAGAGATGGGAGTCTTGCTTTGTTGCCCAGGCTGGTCTTGAACTCCTGAGCTCAAGTGATCCTCCACCCTTGGCCTCCCAAAGTAGTAGAATGACAAGTGTGAGCCACTGCACGGCCTTATTTTTCATTTTGATAATATTATCAAACTGTTCTCATAAAAGGTACACCAGGAGATTGTTAGAAATGTTTATAGTATTATCCATTTCTGGCAAACTTTGTAAAGGATGAGCTAACAACTGTCTTTGGAAATGTACATGTCTATAATTTCAAGCTGTTATGTACAGAAAATAGCTTTATGCTGAGATCATAAAAATTTTTGTTTTCCTCTATTGTAATGTAAAGCTTGTTACTAATTGTTCTTCATTTGCCAGGTTCCAACATACACATGCCACTTTCCTCTTAAGATTGTGAAGTTATAAATAGGAGGACTTTTATTTAGAAGAATGCTAATATGAATCTTTTGGAAATACTAGTAATTAGCTTTCTTCTGCTGTCTCCACCAATTTTATCTGATTTAGAAAATTATATTTCCTTTATTGAGATGCTTAAATCAGAGGGCTTAGTTTGCTTCAGAAAGTTTATAAACTATATTATTAGACTAATTTTACAAGTCATTGTATGTAGGTGTCACTTTTAACTTTTTTCTTTTATTATTAAACTTTGCAGGTTTTAAATAGGTCAGTTTCTGACTAACGCAGAAGTTGAGTATATTTTGATAATACATTTTAAATTGGTCATATTTGTATGTGCTTGAAATAAGTGGAAATAACAATTCATTAAATAACAACAACAAAAAACCTTATGTGAACCTGGGGATTCTTGTTACCATCTGACTACTCCTTTCCATCTCCCTCAGTTCCTCTTTATCCCGTGTTGTTTATTAACACTGGAGACTAGTAAAATTAGGTCTGAATTGGGCTGCTCTTTATGTCCATGGATCTCATCTTTATTTTTTTTGAGACAGGGTCTTGCTCTCTCATCCAGGCTGGAAGGTAGTGGTGTAGAGATCGCTCACTGCAGCCTTCACCTCCTGGGCTCAAGCAGTTCTCCTGAATAGTTGGGACCACAGGTGCGTACCACCACACCTGGCTCATTTAAAAAAATTTTTTTTTTTTTTTTTTTTTTTGGAGAGAGAGAGTCTCTTGTTGTTGCCCAGGCTGGTCTCAGACTCTTGGCCTTGAGCAGTCCTCCAGCCTTGGCCTCCCAAAGTTGTAGGATTACAGGTGTGAGTGGCCGTGCCTGGCTGGGTCTCATCTTTTTATGTCTTTTTAGATCACTTTAACAAGGCAAAAAAAATTCCTCCGCCCTGTCTTTCTTTCTCTTCATTAGTACCCTCTCTTCTGCTTTTCCAGATAATTCACTGCTCATTGCTGTTGCCTAGTCATTCCCAGTGGCATGGGTAGAAATAATTGTATTGGAGAAATATTTATTTCCAATATGTAAAATAGACTCTGTGACTTGGTGCTTCAAAGATGTGGGCATTATCAAAAGGACAGTTAGTTGAACTGTGCATGTGACATAATTTATCTTTTTAGGAAAGAGATTGTAAGGAAAGCACAACAAAACTTGAAAAACCAACTTTATAAGAAAGTAGATTGAATTGCTCACAAGTTATTTGAAATGGTATTTGTAGATCGCCTCTCTACTAGTGGGTGTTTAACCAAAAAGAGTTGGCTAAATTTTATATATTGATAACTCAAAGTCAAAAAATTCCTTAATATTTTCAAAACATTACTACTAAATTTGTCTTCTGGCCAAGGTGAAAGAACAGGGATTAGACTTACCTCTCTTCAGAAACAGCTAAAAAACTGAAGAAAAACATACGTAACAACAGTTTTCAAGACATGAGATATCAGACAGTGAAGGACAGTAATCCCTGAGAGATGGAAAACAAATGAGGTGAACCTTGTGATTAACCTAGCTTACTACCTTGGGAGAGTTTCGAAGCCTTGTACAGAAAGGGGGACATCAGGTGGAGCCTGCTGATCTGTCTGAATTGAGGAGATCAAACTGGAAGTCCACAGTGGCCAAGGTGGCAATACTATACAAGAAAACATACTGAAGAAGAGAGAGCTCACATACAGAGAGAACTCTGGCAATTTGCCAAGGGATCCCTCTTGAATCTTTAGCTGATGTGCATTCAGGATGTGAATGAAGAGGCTACCAGAGCTGGAAAAAGAAGTTGCCAAGAAGATCACAGTCAACAATTCTCAGATCTATACATGGCCAGGAGTAGTTCCTGTTCTCACCAGCCAACATGGAAAACCTCGTAATTCGTGAAGCACCGAGTAAGGCTAATTGGAAGCCCTTTGCCTCAGTAGTGGGGCCAAATTAGCCTTAGAATAAATTCTTCCCTGGTTCCTCCTAACAAACTTAAAAGCAAGACCTGGAAGAATCAAACTAATTTGTAAGCAGTTTAACTACAACGGAGAGCAAAGGTCAAGAAGATTTATAGGAATACGAAAATATCCAGCACCCGGCAGATAAAAGTCACATTATTTACCATGTAATCAAAAGTTACCAGACAGGCAAAGGAGGAAAGTAAGACCCATAAAGAAAAGAAAATACAATCATTCAAAACTGATCCAGAAATGATTCAGAAATAGTTATATAAGAACATCAACAATAATTATTATAACTGTATTTCATATGTTGAGGAAGCTTAGAGGAAAGATTAAACATGTTAGTACAGGAATGAAACATATATACATAGATAAGAAATCCAAATCAGACTTTGAAAGTTTAAAGCTATAGTGTCTGAAATGAATAATATGTTTGATGGGATTAATGGCAGTAGACATTGCAGAACAGTTTAGTGAACTTGAAGGCGTAGCAATAGAAACTGCCCCAGAAAACCACACGCAGAGAAAATGTGAGCCATGGGATAACATCAGGTGACCTAATATCCTTATAATTGGAGTTCCTGATGGGGCTGGTGGGATGTGCAGAAAAAGTATTTTAAGAAATAATGGACAACATTTTCCAAACTTGATGAAGCTGTAAACCCACAGACTCAAGGTGTCCAGTGAACCACAGGCAAAATAAACATGAAGAAAATTACATCAAGGCACATCAAAGAATCAGCCATACCAAAAACAAAACAAAACCATTTTCGAGGAACAACAATACCATTGGCTTTCCGTATCCATGGATTCTACATTCTTGGATTCAACCAACCATGGACTGGGAAAAAAAAAAAAAACCAAAACACCAAAAAATTCATACTACAATAAAAATAACACAAATAAAAAAATACCATATAACATATCACATTTATATTTCATTAGGTATAAGTAATCTAGAGATGATTTAAGGTATATAGGAGTATGAACCTAAATGCATAGACTACATACAACTACTAGGCATTTAATATGAGGGACTTAATTACCTGTGGATTTTGGTATCTGCAGAGGGTCTGCAGGAGGGTCCTGGAACCAGTCTCCTGCAGATACTGAGAAAGCACAGTACTGATAGCTGATTTCTCACTGCAAATAATACAAATCGTAGACAGTGTAACAGTATCTTTAAAATACAGGAAGGAAAAAAAAGTGTCACCCTAGAATTCCATACTTGGAAAAAATATCCTGCAAAAACGCAGTCAAATTGAGTGCATTTTTGCACTCAGAAACTGGTAAAATTCAAACGAGGTGGGCAGTTTAGCTAAAATTATTGCACCAGTGTTTGTGGTTTTGAAAACGTACTGTGGTTATGTAAGATGTTACCTGTCATCAAAGAAGGTAAAAAGGTACCATTTCTTGTGTCTTACATTATGTCAAAAGAAATTTTTTGGAAAAAAAGCAAAAAAAAAAAAAAAAAAAAAAAGGTCGGGGGGTGGGGTACTTCAATCCAGACTATTTGGTGAACTCTCACAACTTCGTAATAGAAAATTTAAAAATGCATTAAAAGTAGTCAAAAAATGTGGACACTTCAAAGAAGATATAAAATGGCAAATAAGTTATTTGGGAAATGCTAATTAAAACCACAATGAGTTACCACTACACACCTATTGGAATGTCTAAAATGAAAAAGACCAACCAAAGCATGTATTCCTGAGTACATAGAGCAACTTGATCTCTTATACAGTGCTGGTGGACATAACAAAATAATACAACTAGGCTGGAGTATTGCTTGAGTGGCTGTAGTGAGCAATGATCTTTCCAGTGCACTCCAGCCTGGGCAACAAAGCAATACCCTGTCTCCAAAAGAAAAAGAAATAAAAAATCACAACTACTTTGGAAAACAGTTTACTAACTTAAAAAGGTTATATATACATACGTATTATATGCCCAAATCATTCACTGCTACGTTTTTAACCAAGAATAACGAAATGTGTGTTTGTATACAAATGAAACGTGTATTTGTGTACAAAGACTTGTGTACAAATCTTCACAGCAGCTTTATTTGTAATAGCCAAAACCTGGAAACAATCTAAATAGCTAATGGATGAAAGGATAAATTATAGTATATTGATAATGTCGACTACTAATAAGCAATACAAATGAAGTATTGATAGATGCAGTGACATGGATGAATCTTTATGCTGAGTGAAAGAAGCCAATCAACTTTTTTGTAACGAGTTTGCAACCAGAACACAGGTGTCATGAAAACTACCCCTAACAGCCAAAATGGGAAGAGACTTATATCAACATTGTCTTCATTGGACACATAGATTCAAGGCAAGTCCACCACTATTGGCCGTCTGATCTACAAATGTGGTGGAATCAACAAAAGAATCATTGAAAAATGGAAAAGGAGGCTGCTGAGATGCGAAAGGGCTCCTTCAAGTATTCCTGGGTCTTGGATAAACTGAAAGCTGAGCATGAATGTGGTCTCACTATTGATATCTCCCTGTAGAAACTTGAGACCAACAAGTACTACGTGACTTAGCATTGATGCCCCCGGACACAGAGACTTCATCAAAACATGATTACCGGGACATCTCAGGCTGACTGTGCTGTACTGATTATTGCTGCTGGTGTTGGTGAAATTGAAGCTAGTAGCTCCAAGAATGGGCAGGCTGGTGACCATGCCCTTCTGGCTTACACACTGGGTGTGAAACAACTAATTGTTGGTGTTAACAAAATGGATTCCACTGAGCCAACTTACAGCCAGAAGAGATATGGGGAAATCATTAAGGAAGTCAGCACTTACATTAATAAAATTGGCTACAATCCTGACACAGTAGCATTTGTGCCAGTTGCTGTTTGGAATTGTGACAACATGCTGGAGCCAAGTGCTAACATGCCGGAGCCAAGTGCTAACATGCCTTGGTTCAAGGGATGGAAAGTCACCCATAAAGATGGCAGCGCCAATGGAACCACACTGCTTGAGGCTCTGGACTGCATCCTCCCACTAGCTTGTCCAACTGACAAGTCCTTGGTGCCTGCCTCTCCAGGGTGTCTACAAAATTGGTGGTATTGGTACTGTGTCTCTGGGCCGAGTGGAGACTGGTGGTCTCAAACCCGTTATGGTGATCACCTTTGCTCCAGTCAGTGTTACAACTGAAGTCTGTTGAAATGCACCATGGAGCTTTGAGTGAAGCTCTTCTTGGAGACATTGTGGGCTTCAGTGTTATGAATGTGTCTGTCAAAGATGTTCGTTGTGGGAGTGTTGCTGCTGA
Source organism: Nomascus leucogenys (assembly GCF_006542625.1). Taxonomy (NCBI): domain Eukaryota; kingdom Metazoa; phylum Chordata; class Mammalia; order Primates; family Hylobatidae; genus Nomascus; species Nomascus leucogenys. Next base: position 10,904,123 of record NC_044389.1, on the reverse strand, counting down.
CAGCAAAAATGACCCACGAATGAAGGCAGTTGGCCTCACTGCTCAGTGATTATTCTGAACCATCCAGGCTAAATCAGTGCTGTCTATGCCCTTGTACTGAATTGCCACACAGCCCATGTTGCATGCAGGTTTGCTGAGCTAGAGGTAAAGATTGGTTGCCATTTTGGTAAGAAGCTGGAAGATGGCCCTAAATTCTTGAAGTCTGGTGATGCCGCCATTGTTGATACAGTTCCTGGCAAGCCCATGTATGCTGAGAGCTTCTCAGACCATCCTCCTCTGAGTTGTTTCGCTGTTGGTGATGTGAGACAGACAGTTGTTGTGGGTGTCATCAAAGCAGTGGACAGGAAGGCTGCTGGAGCTGGCAAGGTCACCAGGTTTGTCCAGAAATCTCAGAAGGCTAAATGAATATTATCCCTAATACCTGCCACTCTAGTCTTAATCAGTGGTGGAAGAATGGTCTCAGGACTGTTAGTTTCAATTGGCCATTTAAGTTTAATAGTAAAAGACTGGTTAAAGATAACAATGCATCTTAAAACCTTCAGAATGAAAGAAGAATGTTTTGTGAACTACTTCATTTTTTTCTTTCTTTTCTTTTTTTTTTTTTTTTTTGCATGTGTAGTTTTAAGTTACTAGTTTTTTAAATCAGTACGTTTTAATGGAAACAACTTGACCGAAATTCTGTCACAGAATTTTGAGACCCATTAAGACAAAGTTTAGTGAGAAAAAAGCCAGGTAAAAAATACATGTGTATGACCCATTTATGTGAAATTTTTAAAAATGCAGACTAATTCATAGTGGCAGAAAGTTTATCAGTGGTTTCCTGGAGACTTGGGGGCAGAGAGCAGAGAGGGGTGGAAAGGAGAGAGGGGTTTAGAAGAGGCCTGTGCAGACTTTAGTGTGATGTTTATGGTCATTATATTGATTTAGGTAATGGTTTCAAGGTTGTATATCTGTGTCAAGAGTTACCAAAGTTTTAAGTATGTGCAGTGTATTACATGTCAATTATATCTTAAAGCTGTTAAGAAGAAGTCACCAGGTTAGGTTTTCATTCAGAGGATAGAAAGATTACTGATACCAATTTACAGAGCCTTTAAGATAGGTAAAGCAGGCCGAGCTCTTTAAAGAGCTGTCCAGTAGTTAAGTGAGTTTACTATGTGATTAAAATAACCCTGACCAGTATTCAGGAATATTAGTTTCTCATTCATCCCATCATTGTATGATAACTATTTTTTTCTTATAGGCCTTTTTGGGCCATATATGTAATGAAATGTTACATATCTTATGTTCTGTTATCATTCAACAGAAACTTCTTGTCTTTACATCTAATTAAAAAAAAAAAAAAATTTAGGCCGGGTGTGGTGGCTCACGCCTGTAATCCCAGCACTTTGGGAGGCCAAGGTGGGCAGATCTCTTGAGGTCGGGAGTTCAAGACCAGCCCAGCCAACATGGTGAAACCCTATCTCCACTAAAAACACAAAAATTAGCTGGGTGCGGTGGCAGGCGCCTGTAATCCCAGCTACTCTGGAGGCTGAGGTAGGAGAATCACTTGAACCCGGGGGGCAGAAGTTGCAGTGAGCCAAGATCGCACCACTGTACTCCAGCCTGGGTGACAGAGTAAAACTCTGTCTCAAAAAAAATAATAATAATAATAATAATAATAATAATAATTACAACAACATTTAAGCTAACAGTCAGGATTCTTGATTTATTATATTTGGGTCTAGAAGGTAGCGGTAGGAATCATTTTCGAAAGTTGGGGGATGATGTCATTTTGGAGAACTCACTATATAAGAAGCACTTGGTTGTTTTTGACATGAAAATTGTGGGGCAGGCCGGGCACAGTGGCTCACGCCTGTAATCTCAGCACTTTGGGAGGCTGAGGTGGGCAGATCACTTGAGGCCAGGACTTTGAGACCAGCTTGGCCAACATGATGAAACACCGCCTCTACCAAAAATATAAAAATTAGCCAGGCTTGGTGACACACACCTGTAATCCCTGCTACTAGGGTGACTGAGGCAGGAGAATCACTTGAACCTGGGAGGTGGAGGTTGCAGTGAGCCAAGATTGTGCCACTGCACTCCAGCCTGGTGACAGAGTGAGACTCTGTCTTAAAAAAAAAAAAAAAAAATTGTGGGGTAAATTTGAGTGTATGAGAATCTTAGACTATTGAATGAACATTAATTTTTTAAAATGTCCACTTAGAACTATTTAAAATAGAAATGTAAATTAGGGTTTTAATTATGAATATAAATGAGTACATATCTGTATATTTTACAGAAACCAAAAATTTAATATTATAGAGAAATATCTGTCTTTAGGAAAGGTTTATTCAAACATAGGGCAGGGATAGTAAAACTTTAATTTTTTTATCTCTATTTTTCTTATTTATCCCAAACTCCTTATTGTTGTTGAAGTTAGTCAAATAATTTATATAACTCAAGTCCTTATGTCGTCTAATCCTAGATAAAACCTTTGCCTCCTAAGCCTGAAAGAAATAGGTTCTTTTCTGAACAGGTATTTCATTTTAATGTGATACTTGTTTTAATTACCAGTTTAGCCTTATCTTTCAAAAAATTATTCTTAACATGTTGAAAATATATACCTATGCTATTTTTAATAGATTTTATAGTTTTAAAAAAAGATTTATATTTTAAACCAGTAGAAGTTTTAAGAATGTATCTTTATTGTTACATGTTATTTTAAAGATTTTTATCATGAAAAAGTATTCTAGGTAAGGTCTTAATTTCAGATTTTTAATTTAAATGTATGTGATCATTCTCTGATCTGGCTACAATTAATTTATATTATCTGTTAAAGATTTTTTTTGTGCGTTGTTGTACCTGAATCTTACATAATTATTTTTTCTGCCATTTAAGTTATTTTATCTTTAATCTCAAGTGCTCATAGTTGAACAAAACAAACCACCAAATCAAGGAATACTAAATCAAGAAAGGAAGGAGAGTTTTAGGTCTTAATTCAAATTCATTGTTGGGTAGGTTTTGGCATCCATGGTTATTGAATCTGTAGAAGGTATGGTTTTGTATGTAAATCTTAATAGGTTAATTTTAATAACTTCTACTCGTACATATTTGGAGGTCCTTTATAATCTGTTATGAAAGGTAGAATGGACCTTCCCCTCCTTTTTCCCCTTTACAGGGTCTCAAAAATAATAAAAATAGGCTTTCAAAATAATAAGGTTAGAGAAACTCATTTTTGAAATTAGTCTGTTATTTACTGTAATTATAGGATATACGTGAAATAGAAACTGGGTAATACCTGTTTTCTCAGGAACATACTAAAAATATTCATATTGTGTATTATTTTCCTTACATAATTTTGCTGTCTCCTAGTAATCTTGCATAATCCTGAAGTCCATGTCTCTAGCCATTTTGGTCTATTTTATCAAGATATCAATGGCTCTTATCTTGACCCTCAACTTCTAAGATTTAGGTTTAACTGGGACATACCGGCCCTGACATACTTTTCATTCTGTTGGTAGCCATTTGTTCCCTTATAACTAGGAAGGTACTACATTAGTAAAATGCAGTGGCTTGTTTTCTACTCCAGAAATCAAGGAATTGGCCATCCGTTTAGAGAACATGCCGCTATTTTTGGGAATGTTACAATTGGAAATTTTTGAAAAACACATTTAAGTCATAAAAGAGGATTTTTTTCGCCTTTGGAAAATATAGCCTCAGACCTGATTATACTTTTTCAGAAATTCATGCCTTAGATGTGGCAGTAAAAGATTGATTCTGTAGTTCTAGTGTATTTTAATTAAGCCCAGATTTAGCATTTGTTCTATATTTTATCACTTTTTATTTTAACTTTAGCTGGCACATAACTGATAATACTCGTTTTGGAGTTTACATTTGGGTTAGCCTGGTGACCTGTTACCTTCCAGATTTATTATTTTGAACTCTAACTTGGCAGTATTTTGAACTCTTAACTCATTCAGATTAAATAGGGAAGTTGTTCTTTCTGCCTCCTGTGGAAATTTAATGTGGACAATATTATATAGGCTTTTTATGAATCTTATGTATAGTCTCATATGTTCTAGTATTTCTTAAAGCTAAAAATACCATGCCACTTGAATATATAAAGAGTTGTAGCATAGTACCACTGTGAAAAAGATGTTTTCCGTGTAATCTCATAGCCAAATATTTTTCAGTGTAACAAGTCACACATGGTACTGCATGGGCATTAGGATCGCTTTAGTTTTTCTTATATCTTGATTCCTCCCATATTTGCCTTGTTTTTAAATGTTTTACTAACCTTTACTTTGTTACCTAAATACATGATACCATATTATTAGGGAAATGTTTGAAGTACCTACAAAAAAGAAAGTGATTAATTTTGGAAGAAAGGCAGTTTTGACCTTTATCTTGGTAGAAGTGGTTTAAAGATACTAAACTTGAAACTTGTTGCTCAGTTTTGAGGTAATCTCAACCTCCCAGTTCTCTAAAACGTAGTAGTTTGGTAATGATGCATGCTTGATAATAAAGACAAATTTTACACATTACTGAGGTTAAAATTCTGCAAATGAAACGATTAAAGTCGTCAAATTTGATGATCAGATTTCCTTTAAGAAATTTAATTATGATACACCAAAATATGGAACCTAAAACACTTGTTAATCCTTTCAATAATATATTTTACTTAGTAAATAAAGCACTATGGAATATGCCTAGTAGATTCAATGTCTTTTTTCAGCTTAAAGTGTGTTAACTTACTATATTTGATTTTTAAATAGACACCAAATCCTACTGCAAGCGAGTTTATTCCTAAAGGAGGATCAACCTCCAGGCTGAGTAACGTGTCCCAGTCAAATATGTCTGCCTTCTCTCAAGTTTTCTCTCACCCATCCATGGGAAGCCCTGCTACTGCTGGATTAGCACCAGGTAAGTTGAGTAACTATTTCAGTGAGTTCCAGATACCACGTCTGTAAGCACCATTTAGTATTAATTTATCAGAACTGAAATTGTATACTTGAATGATTCACATTTGAACAAATTAAGAGCTTTATGTTCTAGTTTTTGGTACCATAGGCCAAATGTGTAGTTGAGAATTTTAAAGCAAAATTTAAATATGAATGAAATTACATATAAGAATTTTTATATATAAAACTCACAAAAAAATGTAAAGGGGAAAATGGTTATTTAGGAAAAAAATCTATCTTTTTGTATTTCTCTATTTTTAAAACTTTGTGCTGTTTCACTCAAACTTATAAAGGCATCAGAAAGAACGGGAATATTTATGTACATATGCCTCAGAATCCTCCTTTTACATTAAATTTCTAAAAAATAATTTAATCATTTTACATCTTTAGATAGTATTCCCTTCCAGATATTTGATTATAAATGCTATAGTAGTAATTTTAAATTGGGTAAAGTATTATAAACAGTAGTAGGAAAAAAATATGCTACATTAGGGATCATTGCAGTAGAGAAAAACACTTTTTAGTCATCTTCTGCCCATAATGTACCCATAAAGTGTACCCATAATGACAGAAGAATTGGGGCGAATGTGCTTGTACTCCAGGAGTCCTGAAGGCATAGTTCAATGCGACCCTTTGAGAAATCTATGATTCTTTGCAGTCTTCGTTTTTATCTTAAGAATTCATGCAGATTTTGCATCTGCTACTCCATAATGTTTATTTTAATATAAAAATATTTAAATTTTTTAAATTAACATCACTTATCCCCACTGCTGTATACTTGATTTGGAAAGGTGGTATGCACAATCATATTGAATTCATAGTAAGTGCTGAGCAGATTGGTATCTTATGTTTGTCAAATATTTGAGTTGCACACAAATTATGCTTCTAGAACCTATACAGGAAAATCATCACTTGGTCTTGGACATTAAAAAAAACAGAAACAAAATGAAATGTATACACACACTAAAACAAAGCCAAAGGATATATCTAGACCAGCCAGGAACTGGTACTGTCTCTAGGGCTTAATCCAATTAGTAAGTAAATCTTTGATTTAAATACTCATATATCTAATTCAAGGACCTCTTTGGGAAGAAAAATGAGAGAAGATAAAGATAACACGGTGGAGCAGAGCATCTGTTTTAGCATTAAAGTATCAATACTCAGAGCTTAATAACCTTGTGTTGCTAAGGATTTTTTCAGCGCCTCATTTCCCCACCATTCTCTCTTACTACCCGTCTCCCTTCCAACTCCCCTCCCCCGACTTGTTCCCTTACCTTTTCTTCTACTTTGGTTTTTTTTCAGGTTCAGTTAAATTTGTAAGCATTTTCATTTCTTCCCTAGAGAGCAGTGTCAGAATTGAATATCTCTGGTAGCCTAAAAGTTTTATTGTAAGTAATATACTGCTATGATTTTTCTCTCGTTGAGGTGTGTTCACATTGTTTACATGAGCATAATCTACAAGTGAGCTACACATCTTAAAATTTCTTAGACAGACATTGTCTAGACTTCTGAGCAGTGTTGTAATTCAACTTTATATGTCTCTTTCCAAAGCACCCGCAATAATGGGATCCATATAGCAATCAGAAAACTTTGGCCTTCTTAATTACATGCCAGTTTATTTTGGCCTAACAATACTTCCTTCCTTGTATCAGAAATAAACATTTTGTTAACTTATTTCATGAAACTAATTTAGACATGCCATTCAAAAAAAAAATTAGCCTTTTCAGTTGGAAGAGTTAAAAATATTAAAGAGAATTTTAAATTTAAAAACATTCAGTTTAAAAAATCCATTAATGCTTATGGTATAGGTATAAGCTTATTTGGAGGTAGGTATATTCATTCATTGGTCCCAATTGGACCTCACAATAGAAACTTAGGGTGAAATTAATTAATTTAAAAATTAAATTAGCTGAAAAACTATTCTTCTACATAGCCCTAGCATTAAATGGTTATTCTAGCTCCTCTTAACGATGAAAGTGATCACTCTCTGGAACCATTGGAAATAGGTCATTATATCATATGAAATGTATTCTTGAATTCTAATGACTTATTTTAAAAGTGCTCTTCATTCACATGACAACTCAGTTAAAATATTTAACAATGATGAACTATTTTGCATTAATTATTTTTTCTGTTTGGTTATTGGTTTAACACTCTGGAGATGAGCAAAGAAAAAATATTTAAGTCTGCCTTTCGGAAAAACTATTGTACTCTCAGTGTCTTCCATCATTTCTTACCTACAAATACTGTTTTGTTTAAGGAAGGGTTCTTGACATTTGCAGTGTAAGGTTATAGAATAAATAGTTTATTTACCTATGGTAGTAGTGATTTAGTTTATTTTTAATGCTTGCTGTCTATTATAGGTGTAACTCATTGATTTTAGTTACAAGTTTTTAATTTTCTTTTAAAGTTTCTATCCCCAAAACTATTGCCCTTGAAAGTATCAAATTACTATAAAATATGAAACCTTAAATACTTCGACACTTATGTAAACTAGGGTAACATTTTCATTACGTATGGGAAAGTATATATCTAAATATATTTTTGACCAAATATATTTGTCAAAATTTTTAGGCCAGTTTATTTTGGCCTAATATTTGAGCAAAGTTGAGTGGATATTAAGAGTGGGTTTCCTCAAATTATGAGGAACAAAGGCATAATGCCTGGCACAAAGGAGACCCTGAGTGAATCACATTGCTTTTTAAAAATTTGTTTTGATCACTTAAGAAAAGATAAGTCATGTTTTTGGTATATGTCTCAATGTAAGAAATAAAATTTTATACAAATAGTTGAATTTAATCACAGCTAATTAGGTTTAAAAGGCATTAAAATATGTGGCATGTATTTCTATCAAATTGTATACACACCCATTTTATTTTTTAATTTAAGGAATCAAGGATTTATAGATACAGTTTTGTTATGCACATTGAACTTATGAACAATAGCTACATTTCTAAGTATCTTTTGTGAAGTTAGTTGTTTTAATGATACTACAGATATGGCACTTGGGCTTCATTGTCTTTGAGAATCCCTCCAGTTATGCATATTTTTATTTGTAAATAGGGATTTTTCTCTGGCAACAGCTTTTATTATTCTCTCAGAGGTTCACAGCCTTCCAAAATTTAAGAACCACTGTTTTTTTTGTTTTTTGTTTTTGAGACGGAGTTTTGCTCTTGTTGCCCACGCTGGAGTGCAGTGGCACGATCTCTGCTCACTGCAACCTCCACCTCCCGGAGAACCACTGATTTAACACAACTTAAGACTAATTTCCAGAGTGTCATACAGTAAGAATACTTTTAAGTAACACATAGCCTAAAGATACATTTTTCTACTAGCTCTTGCTTAGGCAGAGGATTTTTTTGACTAGATCTCTGGAAACGAAGTTATGAGTGTGCATAATATATGAAATAATAGTTTATACTTTAATTTTTGTGCCATGAAAAGTGATTTTTTTTTTTTTTTTTTTTTTTTTGAGACAGAGTCTCTCTCTGTCCCCCAGGCTGGAGTGCAGTGGCTCACTCCAAGCTCGGCCTGCTGGGTTCACGCCATTCTCCTGCCTCAGCCTCCCGAGTAGCTGGGACTACAGGCGCCTGCCACTGCACCTGGCTAATTTTTTTTTGCATTTTTAGTAGAGACGGGGTTTCACCGTGGTAGCCAGGATGGTCTCAATCTCCTGACTTCGTGATCTGCCCGCCTCGGCCTCCCAAAGTGCTGGGATTACAGGCGTGAGCAACCGCGCCCGGCCGAAAAGTAATTTTGTCATGAGAACTAATTGCTGAATGTCCTTTTTCATCAGAATTTTCCTGAGTATTTTTAATCGTAGACATAGTTAACTAAGTCTTCGTGTACTTTAGGTTTAATTACCTCAGTGTTAACAAATTTACAGCGCCATAGTGTGTTTGAAAGTGACTGTAAGTGCAGCAGGAGCAGCACACATTTTTGCGTGGTGTTCTTGTGTATCATTTGGTGGTTTAGTGCACAGTTGTGTCTCAGGAATTGAGCATCTTTCCTTCTGCTTAATTATTATGTGTGGGCCCTTGGGAGGGGCAGAGATGAGTTCTTATATTTGCAAATGTCATCATTAATTTATAAATGAGAAAATGAGTCACAGTGATTTTCAGTATTTGTCAGTATTCATTCCTTCAAGATGAAAATAGTGCAGGGTTTTTTTTTTTTAATCATTAGATATGTTTTCTTGTAAATTATTATTACTTTAGAGAGAGAGTCTCACTCTGTCGTCCATCCTGGAATGCAGTGGCACCACCGTAGCTCACTGCAGCCTCCAGCTCCGGCTCAAGCAATTCTCCCACCTCAAACTCCTGAGTAGCTGGGACTACAGACACATGCCAATTAAAAAAATTCTTTTTAAATTTTTTTGTAGAGACGAGTTTTCACTATGTTTTCCAGGCTGGTCTCAAACTAGCCTCAAGTGATCCTTTCTCCTCAGTCTTTCAAAGTGCTAGAATTATAGGGGTGAGCCACCCCACTCAGTCTTTGTTGCATATTATTAAGGCAAACTCATATGATTGATATGGGGAGAATCATCTAATTATTATACCAAAATTAGCATTATTAAATAATTGTATTCATTTATTACCAAGTGTATTTATTGTAAGCTTTTGAGAAAATAAATCCAAAGAAAATTATGTTCTTACATCCAGTTTTTTAAAAATACTGAACAGTCATTTCTTATATATTCCTGAGGTTATGGTGCCAAATTGGTGGGTAAAATTGGCTAATACCCTTTTTTTAAATAAACATTTTTAGCTTGAGAAATATGTGAGGGAAAAAGGGAAGGGAAAGAAAAAGGGGAAATTAATATTTGTCGTTCTTGTTCAGAAATATCAAAACTTTTTATGAATGTTGTAGACTAAAAATAGTTACTTACTCTTATAATGTTGAAGGACTGGGATAAGCCGATCGTTTTCGGTTTTAAAGTTCTGTGCTAAAAAATAAAATTCCGTGATCCATTAGGTCTATGGCATTTTATATCATAGATGAGGAAATGGAGGTTTTATGTATTTAAATTACATAGTAGTTGGATTAGGCAATAACATGATATTGGTTATTGATCTAAGTGGAACCTTGGGGATTTACATAGTCGAGCCTTGCGCCAGTCTAGAGGTGGCATTTCTGACAGATTGTCATCTAATCTCTGCTTAGTCACTTACAGAAATATAAGGAATTCATTAACTAACCAAGGCAGCCAGCCCAGGGTACATTTTAACAATTTGAATATAAAAGAAAACTCAGTCTTCTGCTAAACCAAAGTCTTGTCTATCTTCCATCCACTTGTCCTAGTCCTCTCCTTTTTTGCTGAATGGGAAAAAAAAATTTCCTATATGATAGTTCTTTTAGTTATTTTATTCTTCAGACTAGTTCTGTGTGTGTCTATATAACTGATTTATTTGTAAGACAGACAAGATGGCATCAGGCAACTGGGGAGAAGTATTATTCAATTCAACGAATTGTATAGGTCCAAAATTGTGAACTCTTATAAGTCATAAGGAATGGAACACTAGTGTGGGTAAAATTAAATCCACAGATATGTCTACCTAGCTATATTACTACTATGATATCCAGCTAAGGAGTGTACCATTGGGAAAATAGGAAACTCTTTGGAAACTCTTCTTTTTTTGGGGAAACAGGATGAATCTATGGTCTTGAAGATGGTGAAAATCTAAGCTCAGACTTTAAATTTCATTGTGTGTTTTAGGGCTCTACATTAAGTCTTTCAAGGCACAAAAACTCCATAAGCTATTGCTTTAGATTATTTTGTGTTTACTAAGTGATATAATTATTAAAAATAAAAATTATAACCATATTTATGTCATTCTTAAATATCACCAGTTTTAATAAACATAACAGATTTTCCTTGTAATTGTTTCTCAGAAGTCTACTGTTAAATGGATTCTGTGGGATAGTCAAATAATTATAGCTCAAATTAATTTGATATTTCTGTCTAAATTGAATTCTTCAGATTAGTTTTGTACTTAATATCAGTAATGGTAGTTTGGCATTAAAGTAGCCTTCTAATTGTTTTAAATATTAATTAGATTTCCTAAACATCTCACAAATTGCTTAAGAAGAAGGGACCACGCCATTTCTCATCTAGTACAAATTTAGGTATAAGTGGTGCTTAATAAATGCTTACTCAATAGATAAGGCTTAATTTTTGCTTGGAAAATAATTTTGTAATTGTTAGGTATCTCTTAAGTACAGTGAATTTTAATTAATAAACATCTTTGAAGAACTTCTAAAAACTGCAAATGTTCAAGAATATTCAGGTGAATAGTCAAATGAGGAACAGAAATGTGCCTGTTGAAAAAGTTTAACAGCATCAAAACTAGACACTGTGTGTTTTGAGATGCTGAAGCACTCTTATAACCAATTAAAGTATTTGTATTTTTAAATTGCATGTTTCCGTTCTTTGTAACTACTTTGTTTTTCAGGTATATTCAGCAGATTCATTCAAATCTTTCCAAGTTATTTAGTTTGGAGATTGCTTTCTACATTAAAAAACAAGTAAATTCACAACTATTTCATGATTAAGATGAGGGATCTCAAGGTTTTTATGAAGTGGACCTTTTAATTGCCCTGTAATGAGGAGCTTATCCTAGAAAGAAGCTCCTCTGTGTATGCATATGTAAGGACACAGATTGTGATGCCCCGGGAAATTTACTAACAGTAGAACTGTAGAATCATAACAGGGTTGGGAGTGCCTGCTGGCTATATTCCCTTCTCAGTTGGGAATTTCAGGAAACTGAGGCGAGACGTTTATGGCGCAGAGAGGGATGTGGCTGCTGCAGCTGGCTTGGAGACCTGTCAGGTAAGGCTTAAATAGCTACCAGTAGATAATATTCTACTGGTTGTGGAATCCCTGGTTAATGGGTCCTGATAGGTATAAGAGTTCCTCTTGTGAACTTCCTGTTTAAATCTCATTGAATTGGCTATTTTGTCCCATAATTAGGGGGTAGGGGCTGGATGGGAGTGGGTAAGGATTCCCTTTAAGAGTTACCAATCCAGTGATCTACAGCTGCAGCAAAGTCTCTTGCTGCTCTTGGACTGCTTTCAGTGTATTATGACTTGATTGCCTTTAGAACATGGTACCGGTTCTACTGAAGCAGCTATGTGATTTTCAGCATACCGCTTGGTTTCTGTGTTTTAGAGTCTTCAGTTCTATAAGAAGGTAATAGTAGATGATTTTAAGTCTTTCTAATCTAAAATTCTGTGTTTTTGAGACATGGGCATCTGTAGAAGCATAGAGGACAGTAAAGAGACAGAAATGAAGACAGTGGTGCGAAGTAATAAAAAGGGAAGGATAACATTTGTACTAGACTTAAGGAAGATTTTAGAAGGCATACGGACTTCTTGACATATTCTGTGTAAATAGAAAATCTTCCCATGGCTCCCTTTGTTTCGTAGGTGGAGATGAGGGGAGTTTTGTTTCAGCAAATGTAAGCTTAGAGTCTGGGGTGAATCAGAGTGTTGTATTGGTTCTGGATGAACTGAGAAGCAGAGAGAACAGGTGTAAATAAATGCCCAAGAATATTTCTGATCTGTTTCATAGCTGAACGTGGAGAGTTAGATGTTGATCTTCCTCCCACCTCCTTCTTTAGTCAAGTAGGTTGAGAGCACCAGAGATCGTTTTTTCTTTAACCTTTTAGCTCAGTGATATCCAGAGCAATATGCCTACTCAGTGGAGAAGATAGTATTTGTGTGAATAAATTTACTGTTCTGTGTGTTACATGTCTAGTTAGGAGTGGTCCTCTAATTCTATAGCAATGAATCAGATGGTTGTAGCCCCTTCTATTTCTTGAATTATCCTTTGATTCTTCTCAGCTTGACCATGAAATTCATCTTTTTCTTATTCTTACTGCCTTTCAGATGTAGTTACTCTAGAGTAGGGCAAGTAGGTAGGGTCTTACTGAAAGGAGAGGAATTATAGATGTGGCCTTTTTCAATCCCGCAATGCACATAGGCATGTAAATCCTACTCATAAATGCCTGCAACAACCTAGATGTGGATTGCATATTTATTATGGTAATAATGTTTAGTTCTAAATTTTTCAGTCACGAATCTCTTACATATTGATATGTCTGAAATAAGATGTTTTCTTATGATTTCATAAGCACTTTTCTATATTTTACATGTTGTCTAGATTTTAGCATGGTATTCCTATACATAGTAACTAATAACTAGTAGTCATTTGGTGGGGGTACCTTTGAGAAAACAGTAAAATTAACATCAGTAAACAATAAATTAACATTAAGATTAAATATATTAACATCCTATTGATGTTAATTGGTATTGATGTAAAGGATGTCAGTGTATTCACCAGCTGCTGTCTCAGCCATAGTTAATATGCTTCTCTCTCAGCCATAGTTAATGTAGGTCATAATCTTATTGCTCACTGTGTGTGAGGTGGTGTAAGTTAAACTGCCCAAATGGGTCCAAAATGTAATGACATGGCTTCGTATGACAAAAAAAAATTTCTTGCTTTTGTAACACTCCAAGGCAGGTGTTCAGGTTGGCTAGGATGCTCTTCACATATCTTATAAGGGACACAGGTCAAGAGCTTCTCAGCATCTCTCAAGTGAGCTAGAAAGGAAGGGGAAGAGCATGAAGGAGCAAGAATGGGAAGATGGGATGACCCAACCCTGGAAGTTTCTCCTATGATGACTTTTGACTAAAATCTGGACTTAAATGATTTTAAGCAGCTTGGCTACATTTCCCAGCCTCCTTTAGAAGCAAAAGTTTTAACAGTTGATCCTGGTTATCTCATGAATATACATTTGAGATATTTTCTCATTTGCATCTTTTGTAATGACTTTAAAAATATCACCAAAGCAGCTGCAATAACTGATTTATCTAGCGTCAGGGGAAATGAATCTTTCCAGCATACTTGAATTTTTTGGATATCAGAAGTTTACAGTTTTAATTGTCAGAACTTTATATTTTCAGAAATTTTTCCATGGTACTCTCTGGCTTAAAACAAAATATAATCTTATTTATTGATGACTCTCGTTCAACTGTATGTGCCTCAGTAATTGTATTGAACCAGAATACACAGATAACCTTTACATATCCAAGTTTGTAGAGGAGTTTATTTCAAGTTATGTAATCACTTAGATTTGTTATTCTTTCCACTGATCTTCTGCTCCAATGAATTAATTATAACTTTTTGACGGTAAGGTCTTTCTCTTGCTTCTGAATCTCTTAAAGTGCCTGAAAGTAGTGCCTTGAATGGCCATAATCTGGCAAGCTTGCTTTGATCATTTTTTTGTTTGTTTTTATTGGCTTTTTTATTGGTAACTCTGTTGTGCTGTTTATGACAGTGATTCTCAAATTTCAGTCTACCAGAATCACCTAGAGGATGGTTAAACCCCAGCATTTGCGTGGTTCCATCCCCAGAGTTGCTGATTTAGTAGCTCTGGGTGAACCAGGGAAGATTTGCTTTTCTAATGTGTTCCCAGGTGTTGCTGATGCTGCTGCTTGTCCTGGGACTTCATTTTGAGAATGACTGCTCGATTTAGAACTTTTGTTGTTCTTATCTCCTCTTTCCTCTTAATCTCCCTTTCTCATCCTCCTCCTAATCTGCTGAGAGTTAAGAACACAAATATATCTTTTAGTACCTTTTTTTTTTTTTAATGAGAAAAAGGCTTTGAGTCAAGGACTTGAATTGTTTCCTGTGAATAAGGTACATGAGCTTTACATTATCCTTTGGCTGAGGCTAGTATCACTTCATTTCTGGTTAATGTCTGTGTTCTGAATTACTAGAGTTATTGTTGAATTCATGAATATAGTGGGAGTTGCCAATGCTTAGTCATGAATAAATCTGGGAAACAGGGATTCCTTCCACCTTGGTAATGTTAGTGAGACAAAATATAAATTAGTTACTATAACTTTTAGTTTTTCAAGATACTTAGGAAATGAGTAGCATAAGTACTGTGGCTGTTTAAAATATAAAACCCTCAAGCAGAGTCCCATGGATGGAAAAAAAAAAACAACAACCCTGTGGTTCTGGAACTAGTAATCAGATATCTTTTATTTACATGTTACACTTTAATATGTATGTTTTAAAATGGTTACAAAAACATCAACTAACTTGTTCACATGAGAACATGTCCTGGCAAAAAAAGAAAGAGAAAATAAGAGAAAACAACTAAATTGTTGTTAATGTTAGATAAATAAGAGGCGCTTATTGATTCAACCACAGTTTTCTTGAGATCAACTTTAATTTTTGTTTGTACTTCAGTGGTAGCTTTTTTCATTGGAAAGAAATCCAAAATTAAAATTACATTGTTAACTAAATCTTACTTTTTTGTGTGAATTTTTGTAATTAATTTTCATAAGACACTCTTGTCTTAGATTTCTTGTTTGTAAACAAAACAGCACAATTTATCACTATGAATGAAGAACACCGTTTACTCAAACATTCACTACCACTCAAGAAGAAAAAAAAGTTATATTTAGTAGCTAACACCTTTCTTCCCCGTGTTTTGATGCTTCGTTTAAATAAGTGTTATTATTTAAAAGATTGCGACCATTGTAGAGTCTAGGGAGATCCCATCATTTTAGATCATTTGGCCAAGTTTGGGGACAAGCGGGTAGGTTACTGTTTTGTTTCTTCAAACATTATAGAGACCAAAGTAAGTAACCTACTATTACAGGCCAATGGGTAAGGTTCCTACTAGTATAGTTAAAACCCTGATGCTGGTTTTTAAAAATATGTTAAATTATTCATGTTTTTGGGATTTAGGCACTGCACTTTATATAGTCAATATTCTAATGATATTTGTTGAATTAATTAATGACAGTTCATCTAGAAATGACACCATTAATACATGCAAGACTGAAGTTACGTCAAAGGGAAGATTACTACGTGTAGACCAGGAAAACAAAGTAGTTGTGCAGGCTGTGATCTCCATCAAATATTGAGGACTGTGTGCTTGATAAAGCTCAGGTTAAATCCATCATATAAATTGACATTATGTGCCTGAGTTTGGTCAATAAGATTAAATACATTTTATGAGGAAGCTTTAAGGTACTTAATTATTTTAGTAATGCTTACAGTATTTCTAATACCAGATAGTCTAAGTATCTATCATAGATAGATATTCAGCCAAAATGAAGTAGAATTATATAAATTAGTTGATGAAATTCTGTAGTTATTAAGGGGAAAATCAGAGATGGAAATTAAGTTGCAATTATTTGGGTTAGATCCACATGGCCTCTGTTAAAGGTGATTTACACATAAAAATAAGTCTAGGCAACACAGCTTGACCTGGTCTCTCAAAACAAATAAACAAACAACAACCATAGGCAGGTATGGTGGCACACACGTGTAGTCCCAGCTACTTGGGAGCTTGAGGCGGGAGGATTGCTTGAGCTCAGGAGTTCAAGGCTGGAGTGAGCTATGATCACACAATTGATCTCCAGCCTGGGCAGCACAGTGAGACCCTGTCTCTGAAAATGAAAATAAATAAGTTAATTAAAACTTTTTAGAGTGCTTCAAAATTTGTCATTTTATTGCATAATATAAAGAGAGGATTTTGTACTTTCAATCAGTTCATGGTGTTATAATTGAAATGTCACTGTTACACGGTCATAAGGTAAACATTTCACACTTTTCCTTTATATTTACCCAAAAGTGAAAACCAGTTCTTGTTTACTTCTCAAAAAAATGAGAAAGAATACTTTATTTGTAATATCTTTGTAGTCTCATTCACAGAATTCCTGGTTCCCCCCACCCACCCGGAGGCTGTAAAAATGAGGATAAGGGGTTAGAAATTTCCAAGACGTGACTGTTGTTAAGATAGACATTGAAGGACAGCAAAATAAGAGTAGAATTAGGTATCATAAAGAGCATAGTCTTTGAATCGAAGGTTCAGTTTACCACGAATCTAGATGTTGGATACTTCAAGAATAGAAAATTGTTCTATCACATCTTAAAAAACTGTTGTTTTAATGGTAGCTATTGATTTGACCCACTTTAAGTGGGATATGTTATATTTGCATATAGAAGATGAAGCTCTAGTAGCTTCAGCATAAAAAAAAAAATTCTTTGAAATGTATACTCACTTTGGCAGCACATACACTAAAATTAGAACAGTACAGAGAAAACTAGCATGGTCCCTGTGCAAAGATGACATCCAAATTCATGAAGTGTTCTGCATTATAATATATTTTTAAAAATTTATAAAGATTAAAAAATAAAAAATTTATGAAATACTGTACTGAGAATTTAATTTCCATTGGCATAAAAACAAATGATATGCACAAAATTACATATATATGTATTAGGAGTCACATTATTTAGATAAGGGATCTGTTAATTTGAGTTCAAGGATGAGCAACCCTTATTCAAAAACATTTTTTTTTTAAAAGACTCCCTTTTATTATGTTAGGCTAAAATTGTAACCTGTTGACAGAAAATAACTGATTTATGGGGAAATCAGCCCTCTGTGAAAATAATGATTTGTGAGTGTACATATTCCTCATCAATTTTACAGAACAAGTCTTTAGGTTAGATTCACTGTAAAACTTATCTGAATTTACGGATTAGAATACTATTATCTTTTTTTTTTTCTTGAGTAGCTTAATAGATATCCAGCATGCAGATTGTTAAACTAGAGTATGAAAATTTTAAATCAGTAATTCTGAAAGGCAAATGTATTGGTAAAATCATGGGTAGTAACTTCAGATGGTTGCTTTTAGTAATTGTTTAAAAAGTGGAAAAAAAAATTATGTTAAAAACCTCATATAGAGGAGAAGGGATTTTTGTGATTTGCTCAAGTGCATTTTTTCCTAATATTTGGAAATTATGACACTTTTTTCTTTTTTTTTTTTGAGGCGGAGTCTCACTCTGTTGCCCAGGCTGGAGTGCAGTGGCATGATCTCGGCTCAGTGCAACCTCGGCCTCCTGGGCTCAAGTGATTCTCCTGCCTCAGCCTCCTGAGTAGCTGGGATTACAGGCGTGTACCACCACGCCCGGCTAATTTTTGTATTTTTAGTAGAGATGGGGTTTCATCATGTTGGCCAGGCTGGTCTCAGACTCCTGACCCCGAGTGATCTGCCCGCCTCGGCCTCCCAAAGTGTTGGGATTACAGGCATGAGCCACCATGACCGGCCTGGAAATTTATGACATTCTTATTAGAATTGTGGCTTATTTTGTTTGGAGGAAAAGTATATTGTGTAGCTGTGTGCATTTTTTTATGTTGCAAATTAATTTTGTGTTTGAACATTTATTCCTTGAGGAAGCTTTAGAGGTACCTCAGGATGTCATGAAATCATTGTAGAAATTAAACAGGCTTTTATAGTTTCACTGGCAAATACCAGGTTTATAGTCTTTCTAAAATCTAATCTCCCTGATGTTTTCCCTTTGTATTTCTATAAAAAGAATATAGTTCCATTTATTTCAACAGAAATTCTGTTTTATTGCATTAACATTGATTTCATGTTAATCTTTTAAAGATGCGTATCAGCATTTCCCAAGGTGCTTTTAAAATATACATTGCTGACCAGGACCCCTAAACCTGCCAATCCAGTTTCTTATCCAGACCTCCATTTTTCTTTTCTTTCAGTTCTATAAATGTCTTTTTTAGAAAGCCCTTCAGGTATTGTGATGTCAATCCTATTTAAGAACCAGTGCCTTAAGAGAGTTGAGGCAGTTAAGAAGCACTAGTGTGGTCTGGTACAGTGAGGGAGAACAGGCTCCCCCTTCCTCTTACTTTCAGTTCCACGTGGGTTTTGTTGTTATTATTTTAAGAGGCGGGGTCTTGCTCTCTTTTCCAGGTTGGAGTGCAGTGGAGTGATCATAACTCATTGCGGCCTTGAATTCCTGGGATCAGACAGTCCTCCCACCTTGGCCCCCCAAAGTGCTGAGATTACTGGCCTCCATATGATAATAATTAGAAGAAAACATTAATATATTGTTTATTATGAAAAATTAAAATTTTTCATGTTTTGAAGTTTTGGTATGATTATGAAGATAATATCGGTGTGTATGTGAATGTATGATTTCTATATGCTATAAAAATTACAGGTAACAAGGGTTTTAAACTGATTAATTCATTTTCCCATCTTCAGTTTTCTCTGTAGCTACCTAAGCTATGTGAAAATCTGTTAATTGCCTTAGGAGAGTGTGTCCTAACTTGTCTTCATACCTCAGTTCATTTTAGAATTTATTAACTCTTATCCTACATTCTGTTTGCTGAGTTAAGACTTTTCTTGTGTAGGCTTTTATGAAGTTGAGTAAATTGATCATCTTCCTCTTGAGTATTCTTTATTTTTCTTTCTTTTTTGTTTTTAATTTCAAAACCTTCATTTTAAGAAAGATTCTTGAACAGGAAACCTAAGATTTATTTTTGTGCTCTTCATTTTCCATATCTACTTGGCTTTCATATTATATCTATGAACTGTCTTCTATTTTCCTTTTTTACTCTTGCCATCATAGCCTCTTCCAGGCACTATTTAGGCTAATTGGTCTACCCTTGCATTTCTTTTTTGTATAATAACGAAAGTAATCTTACATATAGACCAAATCATGACTAAATGTCATTAGAATAATTTCCAAGCCCCTTACCATGGCCTGCATAGTATGTTTTATATACCTATAATCTCACCTGTCATTCTTTCCCTTGTGTACTCCGTTCTGGCCTTTTACTGACATTCCCCAAATAATGTAAAGCTCTGTTTGATTGATGTTCTCTGCATTTGTCGTTCCTGCCATTCCTCTCATGGCTGGTTCCTTCTTCTTAGGTCCCTGCTAAAGTGTCACTTATAAAAAAAGGCCTTTGACAGTGTAAGGGAAGTTTCCCACCATTATTTTCCATCCTCTTCCCCTGTTTACTTCCTTTAAATAATTGAAGGTTCTATTAGAATACTGCCATCTTTCTTTTCTGATTAAATAGACCTAGTCCCTTTAACTCTACTTCATATAGGACCTCACTCTTTTATGAAGTACATCTCCTGTTCTTTAAGAATATGTATTTGAACATGGTCAGCCTTTTCCCCATCTCTGTGCCTTTGCTTGAGCCTTATGTTGCCTGGAAGACTCTCCTATTTATTGAGATCTTTGCCTACTTTTTATTGATTAGGTCAAATGTCTTTTTCTTGGAAGTCATACCTACTTCTCTAGTCATCATAGTATCTCCCATTTCTTTGCTTTTATAGTGTGTTGAGTATCTCATAATTTTTTAATATTTTTGTCTTTCTCTAATATATACACACACACACATATACAAACACACACACACACACACACACACACACACACACACACACACACACACGTATTTATTTTAGAGATAGGCTGTAGCCCAGGCTGGAAAGCAGTGGCTCGATCATACCTCACTGCACCCTCAAACTCCTGGGCTCCTGCCTCACCCTGTGGAGTAGCTAGGATTAGAGGCACTCACTACCATGCCCGGCTGATTTTTAAATTTTTTTTTTTTTTATAGAGTTGTTGTTGCTGCAGGCTGGTGAGAGTTGCTCCAGGCTGGTCAAACTCCTGGCCTCGAATGATCCTCCTGCTTCCACCTCCCAAAGTATTGGGATTACATATGTGAACCCCTATGCATGGCCTTCATGTTAGTTTTATACGTATTTATTTCCTCCACTAAAGTTAAATGCTCCTGGGGTATTTTATCCTTTATTGTGATCACATATGGAGAGCTACAGTTAAGTATTAAGATTGAACATTTTTAAGCGTTTTAATGAGCTTTATGGTAGACTGTGAACTGTGTGAGTTTAGACCTAGGTTTTATTTCTCGATATCTTCAATTTTTAGAATCTTGCTCACTGATTTCATGCTGATTCCAATGAGCTTTCATATATAGGTACAGATCAGAATCATATACGGTGCTTTGAAAATATAAGTTCTCTAGTCCCCCATCTAGGACCTATTAAATAAAAAACACAGATTTGGAGCATCAGCCTTTATCTATGTTTTTTAAAAATTCACAGGAGATTCTAACATATACCCCTTTACATCTAGAGTAAAAAATGTTCAAAGTGCCAGAAAATTTGAAGGAAGGTAAATTTTATCTGATTTGAATGAGGGTATAAAGGAAAAAACTTTCATGGAAGAGGAACTGAGATGGTTTTTAAAGGAAGGGTAAGATTTTTTTATCTGTTTTAAAAATAGGCAGTTGAGAATCAGTGAAGTTTGTTATTTTTTCTATTTGTTTTAACCAGTTTAGTATAAAGACAAATGTTCTCAGTGAATGTTTAAAAATTAATTCAATCTGAATTAGGTAAAGACTGAACATCTGTAAAGAAAATCTCAGGCATGGTACCAAGCCATAGGCTTAGAGCAGGGTTCTTTTTATTTTTGTAGAGATGGGGTCTCCCTTTGTTGCCCAGCCTGGTCTTGAACTCCTGGACTCAAGCGATCCTCCTGCCTTGGCTTCCCAAAGTGTTTTGTTTTGTTTGTCTTTCTTAAAAGCAAACAATACCTTGGTATCAGTGCATATTGGTTAAATATCAGCTCTCTAAAAGTGATGATTTTGCATGACTATTTAAATATCGAGATCATATGGATTCTTTTGTTTTACAGAGGTCTATCTTACTTAGGCTCTTAGTCCCTGCTTTTGTTATGTGGAGTTCGTTTTTGTTTTATCTTTTCAAATATTTATATCCAAAGAGTAGAATTTTGTTTTAAAATTAGCATTGTTAGGCAAGTGAAAACATTAGATTGGGCTGGAACATGGAAAAATTAATGGAAAATGGTCTAGAGGTAGGCAGATTTTTTTTTTTACATGTTAAGTACCTGATGCTCCTCTTTTAAAATCTTTTTAACAGTTTTATTTGCCATCAGCTTCACAGAGTTTGGCACATTGTTTCTTGAGGGTTGTCAGAATGTGGGGAGAAGAGACTAGTAGATAGTAAGACTGGAAAGATGGGTTGGAACTTAACTATATCACAGGAACTCAGAAATGAGCAGGCAGCCAAACCTTAAGACTTAATTATCATTTCTGCCCCTAGAGAACCTGTGAACTGGGAGCACCAAAACTTAATTAGAGCTTAGAACATTAGTTTTCATACATTTTTAAAAAATAGCAGCAGTACTCTTGTGAAGTCCTGTGTGAACCCCCAACCCTAAAGTTACATAAAGCAGATAAAGCTGGAATTTACAGGTTCGGGTTTATTACATTAACTCATAAAGTTATTCAGTGAGAATAACAAAGCTATGTAGTATTTCATGGAATATAATAGCTTGAAATTGGTGGGTGAAGAATAATAATTAACTTTGTATCCCTCAAGTCTCCTTTTTTATATTTTTAATCATATAGTAACATGAAAATCATGAATTCCATGGGTAAGTTGTGTACTCATGTGTTGAAGTTTCTCTGAGTACATGTGCATTTAAACAAAGATTATTGCAGAGTCACTACCTTCCTAATAAAAAAAATCTGTATATATGCACAATGGTGATGAGAGAGGCTTTACCTTGAGGTCCGCATGAAAATATCCTAAGCCAACACAAACTAAGTGTATTGGTGTTGGTATGTTAAAACATGAATGCATATTAATTTAATGCATTTGTGTGTTTTTATTTTTTTAATAAATAGTGGAAAAGCAGATAAAAAGAAATTCAAATCAGGCATTCACAAAACCCCAAGGCACTGGTAGAAGCCTAAGGTGTAGTTAAAACTGTTTTAAAACCACTGCCATAGGTGGCCTGTTTCTCAGTAGGAGGGAATTTACCAGTACATGGGTTAAGGAGGCTGGGAAGGCTGCAGTGCTTTTCTTAGCTGAGATTCCTCATTTGAACCAAAGAATACAGAAAAGTGATATAAGCGATTATTTTGTCATTCTCCAAAGGGTAATGTCTATCAGGTGGCATTATACAATGGGTGTTTAGCTCATTGGTGCTTAATCCCCCTGAAACCCCTTTTGAAAGGTTGGGAAAGTGAGGAATCAATAAGGCATTAAAAACCAAGGAACCAAACAACAAAAAAAAACAACCAAAATGTCAGATGCCTATATTCAAATGAATACAATTTTCAAGACATGCATGGTCACTACTATATTGTATTTCACAAGTCTGAGCTCTTAGGCACTGAGTTTATGGCTGAGAATCAAGATTTGTTCATGTTAAAACTTGGAAATGAGAAAGATATATTTTGATTAGGATAGATTTTCATTTGATTAATTAATAGCATTGATACTTTTTTTAATGAAAAGTTGTATTGGCCACCTTCATGATTCTGTCTGGATGCAGGCTTGAGTAACGTTTGTAAACAAAAAAAACTTTCAGTCTAATTCATACAAAAGGAAAAATGATGTTTCAGTGTTTTGAAATTAGCTTGAGCTCTTTAGTTCCTTTTCTTATTTTTCCCCCCTTTTTTTCATAATAGCATATTATAGACAAAACCACTAACTCATAAAATGGGAATGTTCCCTTGTTTTGTTATGGCATATCTTGAAGCTCAAAGGCTATGCATGTTGATTTTTTTTGGTTTTAGACATAAGGCAAGTCACTATTTCAGGTCTTAAAATAGAACATGTTACTCTTTTTAATCTTTTGATTCAGAATATTTTATTTAACAAGTGAATCAGAACCTTGAATTTAAGGAATTATGTAACATTTCACTAGTTCATTATGTATGGCATTAAGCAGAGTTACTCTAGATATCCAAACTGCTTTTCTGGGTGGAGACTTTTAATCCCACCCCCCCACCCCCCCACACTCCACACACACCCACACAAGGAAAGTAACCAACTTTTCAAAGATAAAATACAACAAAATAAAAATAGCTTTGGCCCTTACAGTACTTTCTATTTATGTTCCCTTCATATTTCTTCCCAGTGAGAAACCATATGGTTTGTGCTATAGCTTTTCTTGAAAACTTTGTTAGCTATTTAACAGTCTCACTGTAACTGAGTGAAAGCTTTAATCAAGAACTGCCCGTGACATATAGATGCCTTCGGTTCATTGGCTACTTCTGTAGTTGAAAGGAAGTTGAACTATTTTTTTGGACCCAATAAGTTTGTCCTTTCCACTTGGGTGTTGAAAGAGCTTATGAGCAGTAGCTGTTCTGATTTTTGTTGGTTGTTTTCTCTAGGGAACAAGCTACCCTCTGAGTCAGCACTGGACTTGAAGATAAATCCTACAATTCATGAAACTGACTGATTCGACTAAAGGATGGATAGTTTGGGCAGCGTTGGACAGCTCTATGAGGGGTCTGTTTGTTTAACTGAAGGGATTGTTGAGTTCAGCAACTTTTAATTCCCCTAATCGTAAGGGGTTGCTGTTGTGAAAACAGGGTTTGTGAAGGAATCAGTTCTGGCAATTAACATCAGTATTCTTACTGACTTCATTTTTATTTTATTGTCAAACTTCTTTAAAGTGGAGAAATTTTACTGCTTTTTTTGCCAGCAAGAATTTGTATGCGCTGAGAGGTCAGCATAGAAGCTTTGCAGTCTACTTATGAATCCAAGTTCTTTTTTTTAAATATATGAGGTTATAAACATTTCTCTCAAGTAAACCTTTTGACACTTGGATTAATTCATCTTTGCAAAGGTAGTATGCATTTGTGGCTTAGAATTTTTAAGATTTAATGGAACTTAATTTGAGTAGTAAATATTTTGCTAGTTTAGTGAGTATATTTTGGTTTATGGCTAACATGCTTTTTAGATAACTATTTTATTAATAAGATATAATTAATTTTTACCCTAAAACGTTACAGGCTTTTAAAAATCAATCTTTGAGGAAATGAGATTAATTATAATGTTTAATTATATGGATTTTTAATCTGAAACGTGAGGGATTTAAGCTACAGAATAAAAATCTTCATACCCTAATTTTCTGGGCCATAATTATGCACAGTGGATTGTCTTTTTGAAGATAAAACATGCTGTGGGATGATATAGGAAATCCCAAAGCTGTGTCTCTGTGGTAACACATATAATTTTGTTATTTAAGAATTAAAAGATTATAAATGTATAAATTTTATTTTAATCATTTGAAAGTTGGTATGGTTGAAAATATATAGGAGTAAGATAGTATTACCTAGCCAGTATTTGAGTAGATTCTTTAAATATCTTTGATTGATTAGGCTAGAAGTACAAATAGTCATCCATCATGACAGAGTTTAGAAAACTGGGCTTTAGACAAATGAGTTTGCAGAAAATTCAACTTTCGCTCCATTAGCTGCATGATTCTTATTGCCTTGTTAAGCTTGATACTTTTGATTAAGAACGTTTTTTGCCAGATTTGATATTCTCTGCAAAGGTTAATTTGATTGAAAAAATGAAATTATTTTGAGGAAAGAAGTAAAGGCTAGTATTAGTGTTTACTTTCTGATTCTGTTGATTTTTGGATGGTGAAGTGGTTGGTTTTATATTGTACACTCTATTCTGGGATGAGATCCATGTTTAAAACATACATACGGCTATGGCTTGTTTGTCCCAGTCATATCTTTATTTGTGTCCACTTTTAAATTTTCCTTTTCGGCCGGGTGTGGTGGCCCATACCTGTTATCCCAACACTTTGCTGGGAGCCGAGGCAGCAAGGTTGCTTGAGTCCAGAGTTCAAGACCAGCCTGGGCAACATTTTGAGACCCTGTCTCTACAAAAAATACACAAATGAGCCAGGGGTGGTAGCATGTGCTGGTGATCCAAGCTACTAGGGAGGCTGAGGCAGTATGTGATTGCTTGAGCCTGGGAAGTCAAGGCTGCAGTGAACCATGTTGGCACCACTGCACTCCAGCCTGAGCAACAGAGTGAGACCCTGTTTCAAAAAAAGGACAAAAGAAAGAAAAAAGAAAGTTCTCTTCAACAGAAGGCTGTACTTGCATACAGTATATAGTCATCTAGAGCTTGGGAATTTTTTTGACTAGGTTGCATCAATTGCAAATAATGCTGTGACATTCAAACTTTAATTGCAATAGTAATTATGCTGAAATACCTTCCTTAAACTCAGTTTCTTCTTCTGTTAAGAAGAGCCAGTGATAGAAATGGTCTAAGGAACAAAGCTTGTCTCTGAAGCACTGAAATAACAAGTGGTGGTGGCAGGGGTGGGGGTTGTGAGGGAGGCTTCCTTGAACTCAACTTTGGATTATTTATTTCTACTCTTTGAATCATAAGGAAAGTCAAAGAAGAGACTTTATTAATTCTTAATATGTTTAGGACTCTTAGAATTTGGGGATATAAATATAGTGTCTGTGTTTTGGGCTATAAGTATGTATTCTTTAATTTGGGGGGATGATTTGGGGAATTTGATTAAAAATGAATAAGAAGTATTTGTAGTAGTAGCACATTTTTTGTATTTTGATTATGATTACATAAGTTCCTTAGTATGATTTTTCTCATGGCAAAAGCCCCAGATATTGGCCTTGTTATTAAGAAGATAATGCTTCACATGCCCTCAAGTCATCTGTTCAAGATAATGTATGTTTTATTAATTTCTAATCTAAATCATTATCTTCAATGTAGTTAGACATGACAATTTATTATTGAGGATTTAGTTTGGTTATTGGAACTTCATTAAAACTGTTTGTATAACCTAGGTTTACCCAGATTGCATTGACCTAGAAAAAGTAACACATACTAGAGTAGTGAGACTTTGTCAGAAGAATGTCCTTCATCCCAGATTCCTTCACATTCCTCTATTTCTCTCATAGTGTCTAGTGGGTTGTTTCATGTTTGCTTTTAAATAGTATTGACAGACATATATGCTGCTTGACAGCATGATCATTTGCTTTTCCTCTGCCCCCAGATTTTTGTTATACTTAGTACTTCCATGATGGCCTTTGTCATTCCAGGCAATTTGATGATGATAGCTATTGTTGTATTTAGCATCTTGGTTGTTGGTACCAAGAAAAGAGGAAATCTTCACCTCTAATCCATTTCTTTTCAACAAAATTATTTTTTAATAATTTCCCATCTACACAGTGTGCCATTTACATGTGTAGATGGGAATACAGAGAGGATTAAGGCACAGTTCTTCCCCATAGATTGAATCACATGTGGTATTTGCAGCAAAAAGAACAACAAAGTGATGGGAATAATTTTTACATATGGGTGTCAAGAAAATCTTCATCCAGTAAGAAGATATTTCAGAAGGATGAACTAGAATTTACTGTGAGGTTGAGGTTTAGAGTATTTGATGTTGGCAAGTACGGCTGTTGATGTATGAGAGGAGGGAGAAGCTTTTTTGATGTGTGGGTACATGAAGCATCATGGTGTCTTCAGAGAAGCTGTATTAATCTTTAGATAATTTGAAAAGAATCTTCATTACAATATTGTCTTCCAGTCTATGAACATGGATTGGTTCTCCCTCTCCAGTTGTTCCCAGGTTGTCTTTAATGTCTTTCCACAAAGTTTTGTAATTATTCATGTTTAGGTCTTATACATATTTCGTTAGGTTTATTTTGTATCTTTATACAAGATGCTTTGTAGTACTCACTGGTATCATAATTGGTGTCTTTAAAAAAATCTTTTAAATGGATTATTTCTGATGTTTAGATATATGGTAAACTTTTGTATTTGGTCACCCTGATAAGCTCTTATTTCAAATATTTTGTAGATTCTTGTATTTGGATGATGGCAAACAATGATAGCTTTATTTCTTCCCTTCCAGCTTTTTTTCCTGCCATCTTGTGCTGGCTAGGGCCTTTAGTACAATGTTATAGAGAAGTGCTCATAGTTGATATTTTTGTCTTGTTACTGATTTTAAAAAGAATGTTTTTGATATTTCCCTGTTTAGGATGATCTTCACTCTGGAATCTCAGATGCACTTGATTTGGATACCCTTTTTAACTTTTCTGGTTGAAGCAAATACTCCAGATTTTACTGGAATGGATTTAAAACCTTGACACTAATTCATGAGGCATTTATTCAGTGACTCTTACGGGCCAAAAACATAAGCGAGACAAAAATTTTCACTTTTATGGAATTCACAGCTTTTATTTTTCATTTGTGTCTGTCTTCATTTGAATTACTTACACTTTGAATTACTTACCATTATCATAATGAAAATGTTTTAATTGGTAGGTGTTGATACATTGACTTAAAAAGATACCAGAAGCCTACGGCAGTGTTTATATTCCACACAGCCTTTTAATAATGGTCTGATTTAACTTTTTTTTTTTTTTTATCTATGCCAATCTGAGAAGAGGCCAACAGTGAGCCACTTTTAATTTCTGTCTCTTTAGGTTTTTTTTTTTTTTTTTTTTTTTTTTTGAGAGGGAGTCTTGCTCTGTCATCCAGGCTGGAGTGCAGTGGTGTGATCTCGGCTCCCTGTAAACTCCGCCTCCCAGATTCCAGTGATTCTCTTGCCTCAGCCTCCTGAGTAGCTGGGATTACAGGTGCATGCCACCACGCCCAGCTAACTTTTGTATTTTTAGTAGAGACGGGATTTCACCATGTTGGTCAGGCTGGTCTCGAACTCCTGACCTCGTGATCCACCTTCCTCAGCCTCCCAAAGTGCTGAGATTACAGGTGTGAGCCACTGCACCTGACCTAGTTCTTTTTTTAAAACATAAAATCTTTCAGAAAAGCTGCATCTTTTTAATTAGCACCAGACGTGAGCATCTTTTTATGTTTGAGGCATTTTTCTTTTCTGCAAACTGGCTTGTTGTATAATTTGTTCATTTTCCACTGCTTGCTTTCTGTTTTCTTTATGATTTTAAGAACTATATGTTAAGCATACTAGCCCTTTATTAAGTGTTGCAGATATCTTTTTTTGTTCTGTAGCAATTTTTGTCTCTTGAAGTTAAATTGATGAACATTTTATTTTTTGACCTTTGGATTTTGTTTCTTCATAACAGCATATTTTAAAAAATAGAGTTATTTTATTTTAAACTCTTAAATATTTAGTCTGAGTATTCATGTGAAATTTATGTGGGTGTAATGAATGAAAGGGAGATTTACTTTTTTGATTTTATCTATATAACCATCTGTTTGTTTATTCCCTTCGTTGTTTAGTAATGGCTAGCAAGTTGTCACATCTGATTATTGAGCAGGTCATCTCCTCCCTTGAAGTCTGAGTATAAGAAAGTATAACCTTTATGTTATACTGATTTTATATATACATATTTGAGATTGGTTTTGGCGTCCTATTCTTTTGCACTATTCATATGAGCCTCTATCAAACATCTATCTTCATTACTGTAGGTTTGATCATTTTTCAGTGTCTAATGTATTATGGCCCACTTTTTTCTTCTAATTTTTTATCCTGTTTTTGTTTTTTTCTTTTAAATTTTCTGCAATTTCATCCTTGTTTTTCTTTTCTTTGGTAGTTTTTTTCTGGCTATTCTTGATGCTTTTTTCCCCCACATAGATATAATTAGCTTGGTTAATATTTTTATTTTTTGTTTTATTTTATTTTATTTTACTTTACTTTATTTTATTTTATTTTATTTTATCTTATTTTATTTTTGAGATGGAGTCTTGCTGTGTCGCCCAGGCGCAATCTTGGCTCACTGCAACCTCCGCCTCCCGGGTTCAAGTGATTCTCCTGCCTCAGCCTCCTGAGTAGCTGGGATTACAGGCACGAGTCACCACGCCTGGCTAATTTTTGTATTTTTAGTAGAGACAGGGTTTCACCATGTTGGTCAGACTGGTCTTGAACTCCTGACTTCATGATCTGCCCACCTCGGCCTCCCAAAGCACTGGGATTATAGGCGTGAGCCAATGTGGCCGGCCAGCTTAGCTAATATTTTTGAATCCTGTTGGTATTTTTATTGAGTTAGCATCATAATTTTAGATTATTTTAGGGTAGAATTGACATCTTTATAACAAATAAGTATGGGTGTTTATTCCCCTTTGTTTAAGTAATCCGTTATTTCTGTCAGTAGGTTTTTATGTTTTCTTCATACAGGTCTTATACAGTTCTATACAGATTTTATCTTTTTTGTTGCTGCTAGTAAATGTAAATGGGTTCCTTTTTTTTTTTTACATTGTATTTCATTGTTCCCCCCGACACCCCTCCCATATTTGATTGATAGTTTTCTTGATCCCTTTTGATTCCTCTCCCCTACCCCAAGCAGTGATTTGAATATTAATTTTTTTATTGAGATATAATTCACATACCATAAAATCAGTCCTTTTAAAGTATGTAATTCAGTAGGTTTTAATATATCAAAAGATCATGGAACCATTACCATTCAAATTCCACAGCATTTTCATCACCCCAAAAGGAAACTTTGTATCTGTTAACCGACACTTCCCGTTTTTCTCTCTCTCCATTCCCTGAAAACCACTAATCTGTTTTCTGACTTTTTATAAATTTGCCTGTTCTGCACATTTCATGTAAACAGAATCGTATAGTATGTGGCTTTTTTATGTCTAGCCTCTTTCAGCTAATGTTTTCAAGGTTCATCCATGTTGTAGTGTATGTCAGTATTTCCTTCCTTTTTATGGGTGAATAATATTCCATTATGTGGATATATCATATTTTGTTTACCTGCTTATCAGTTGATAGACATTTGGATTATTTCCACTTTTTGGTAATTATGCATAATGCTACTATGAGCATTCATGTACATGTTTTTGTGCGAACCTATGTTTTTAGTGCTCTTCGGTAATATACCTAGTAGTGGAATCACAATTCCACTGTTAGGGTCATAGCAATTGATTATAGCCATCCTAGTGTGTATGAAACAGTATATTATTGTGGTTTTGATTTCTGTGTCCCTAATGACTAAAGATTTTGAGGAGTTTTCCATGTGCTTATTGGCCATTTGTATGTGTTCTTTGGAAAAAAATGTCTATTCAAATCCTTTGCCCAGTTTTAAATTTACTTGTTTGATTTTTTTAAATCATTATGTGGTTTTTATGTTCTTCATACTAGAGCTGGTTTTTTTTAAATTGATACATAATAACTGTACATAATTTGCTGGTATGTGTGTTATTTTGATACATGCATACAATGTGTAATGATCAAATTAGAGAAATTGGGATAGCCATTACCTCAAACATTTGTGTTGGGAATATTTCACTTCTTCTCTTCTAGCTATTTTGAATTATATAATAAATTGTTAACTGTAGTCACCTGCTATACTATTGAACCCTAAATCTTATTCCTTCTAACTGTATTTTTGTACCAGTTAACCAACCTCTTCAGTCCCCCACCCACCAACACTTCTCAACTTCTGGTAACCACCAGTCTACTTTCTATCTCTATGAGATCTACTTTCTAAGCTCCTGCATATGAGTGAGAACATGCAGTGTTTACTTTTCTGTTCCTGGCCTTATTTCACTTAACATAATGACCTCCAGTACCATCTTGTATTGCTGAAAATGACAGGATGTCATTTTTTTTTATGACTGAAGAATATTCTATTGTATGTGTATACCACATTTTCTTTATTCATTCATCCGTTAATGGACACTTCAGTTGACTCTGTATCTCAGCTATTGTGAATAGTTCTGCAATAAATGTGGGAATGTAGGTAATCTCTTCTACATACTGATTTCTTTTCTTTGTATAAACCCAGCAGTGGGGTTGCTGGATCATATGGCAGTTCTGTTTTTAGTTTTTTTGAGGAACCTCCATACTGTTTTCCATAGTGGCTGTACTCGTTTTCATTCCCATCAACAGCATACCAATGTTCTCCTTTCTCCGTATCCTCACCAGTATTCATTGTTTTTGTCTTTTTTATAAAAGCCATTTTAACTGGGGTAATACGATCTCATTGTGGTTTTGATTTGCATTTCCCTGATGATTAATAATGCTGGACTTTTTTCATATAACTTGGTCATTTGTATGTCTTCTTTTGAGAAATGTCTGTCCTGATGTTTTGCTTATTTTGAAATCAGACTATTTGGATTTATTATTATTTATTATTTTTTTTTCTATTGAGGTGTTTGAGTTCTTTATACTAATCATCAATTTCCTGATGAAGGGATAGTGTGCATATATATTCTCTCTTTCTGCAGATTGTCTTCACTTTGTTGATTCTTTTGCTGTGCAGATACTTTTTAGTCTAATAAAGTCCCATTTGTCTATTTTTGCTTTTGTTGCCTATGCTTTTGAGATCTTAACGCAAAATATCTTTGCCCAGACTAATGTCCTAAGGGCTTTCCCAATGTTTTTTTCTAATAGTTTCAAGTCTTAAATTTAAGTCTTTAATTCATTTTGATTTGATCTTTGCATATGGTAAGAGAAAGGAATATAGCTTCATTCTCTGCATGTAGTTATCCAGTTTCCCAAACACCATTTATTGAAGAGACTGTCTTTTCCCTATTAGGTGTTCTTGGCACCTTTATGGCAAATTAGTTGCCTATAAATATATGTATTTATTTCAAGTTCTGTGTTCTGTTCCATCGGTCTGTGTGTCTGTTTTTATGCAGGTACCATACTGTTTCGGTTACTGTGACTTTGTAATATATTTTGAAGCAAATAGTAGATGTCTCGTGCTTTGTTATTTTTGGTCAGAATGCTTTGGCTATTCAGGTTTTTGTAGTTTCATATGAATTTTGGATTGTTTTTTCTGTTTATGCAAAGAATGTCCTTGATATTTTGATAGATTGTGTTGAATCTGTAGATTGCTTTGGGTAGTATTAACATTTTAACAATATTAATTCTTCCAATTCATGAGCATGGGATATGTTTCACTCTTTTTGTGTCCTCTTCACTTTCTTTCATCAGTGTTTTATAGTTTTGCTTGTAGAGATCTTTCACTTCTTTGGTTAAATTTATTCCTAGATATTCTGTATTTTTTGTAGCTATTGCAAATGGGATTGCTTTCTTGTTTCTTCTTCAAGTTGTTCACTGTTGGTATATATAAATGTTACTGGTTTTTTTAAGTTGGTTTCATATCCTGAAACTTTTACTAAGTTTGTTTATCACTTCTGACAGTTTTTGGGTGGAGTCTTTTGGTGTGTCTAAATATAATACCATGTTGTCTACAAACAAGGATGATTAGATTTAGATTTTTCCTTTCGAAACTGTTTGCCTGTGTTTTTTCCTCTTGCCTAATTGCTGTGGCCACAACTTCCAGTACTATATTGAATAAAAGTGATGAAAATGGGCATCCTTGTCTTGTTCAGATCTTAGAGGAAAGGCTCTTTTTTTTTTCTTTGCAAATTTAAGACAGGGTCTCACTCTGTCACTCAGAGTGGAGTTCAGTGGTGCAATCTTGGCTCACTGCAACCTCCCCCTCCTGGGCTCAAGCAGTCCTCCCACCTCAGCCTCCTGAGTAGCTGGGACTACAGGCGCATACCACCATGCCCTAATTTTTTGAATTTTTAGTAGAGATGGGGTTTCGCCATGTTGTTTAGGCTGGTTTAAAATTCCTGAGCTTGGCCTGGCGCGGTGGCTCACGCTTGTAATCCCAGCACTTTGGGAGGCCGAGGTGGGCGGATCATGAGGTCAGGAGATTGAGACCACGGTGAAACCCCGTCTCTACTAAAAATACAAAAAAAAATTAGCCGGGCATGGTGGTGGGCGCCTGTAATCTCAGCTACTCGGAGAGGCTGAGGCAGGAGAATGGCGTGAACCCGGGAGGCGGAGCTTGCAGTGAGCCGAGATTGCGCCACTGCACTCCAGCCTGGGCTACAGAGCAAGATTCCGTCTCAAAAAAAAAAAAAAAAAAAAAAAATTCCTGAGCTCAAACCATCTTCCTGTCTTGGCCTCTCAAAGTACTGGGCCAAGGAAAGGCTTTTAATTTTTCTCATTCGATATGGTTTTAGCTGTGGGTTTGTCATATATAGCTTTTATTGTTTTGGTGTAAGTTTCTTTTTTACCCACTTTGTTGTGAGTTTTTATCATAAAGGGATGTTAAAGATTGTCAAATATTTTTTTCAACATCTATTGAACTGACCATTGCATGTTAGACCTTTATTAAATATATGATTTGCAAATATTTTCTCCTATTTTGTGAGTTGCCTTTTCACTTTCTTTATAGTTTCCTATGAGTTACAAAAAGTTTTAAATTTTGATGAAGCCTGATTAAAAAAATGTTTTTGGTTGCTTGTGCTTTACTTGTCCTATCTTTTATTTATTTATTTGTTTGTTTGTTATTTATTTCTTGCATCTGTTCCAGTGGCAACACTTGTCGTATCATAAGAAGCCATTGCTCAACTAAAAGTCACAATGGTTTATACCTATGTTTTCTTTGTTGTATTTTGTGCATTTAGGTTTTTGATTCATTTTGAAGTAATTTTTGTATATGGTATGAAGTAGGTGTTGGATGTTATATATTACATTTCTGTTTCACGTGGTCACCACTAGATTTTTACCATTCATGCTTTAACTAAGTATGGAATTGC
Organism: Nomascus leucogenys; assembly: GCF_006542625.1. NCBI lineage: Eukaryota > Metazoa > Chordata > Mammalia > Primates > Hylobatidae > Nomascus > Nomascus leucogenys. The sequence goes on along the minus strand of NC_044389.1, from coordinate 10,869,957 downwards.
TGAAGAGATGGGCAGTAAAAATATTAACACAAGATTTTTATTTATTTATTTATTTTGAGATGGGGTCTCGCTCTGTTGCCCAGGCTGGAGTACAGTGTCATGACCTCGGCTCACTGCAATCTCCACCTCCTGGGTTCAAGTGTTTCTCCTGCCTCAGCCTCCCGAGTAGCTGGGACTACAGGTGCCTGCCACCACACCTGGCTGATTTTTTGTATTTTTAGTAGAGATGGGGTTTCACCATGTTGACCAGGCTGGTCTCGAACTCCTGACCTCAAGGGATCTACCCGCCTCAGCCTCCCAAAGCGCAGGGATTACAGGCGTGAGCCACCGCGCCCAGCCAATACAAGAATTTTTAATGACTTTGAGCCTTCGTGTCCCCCTTCAGTGTTTTAGTTATCTAGAATTTTAGTTATACTTTGACTTTTATTCTTTTACTGTCAGTGCTTATTCAGATTTTCTCACATATTCTTACATTCCATGCCTTTTAAGAGGGGAGTTTCCTTTTTAGTGAGGTTGATCATTTAATAGTTCTTTCACCATGGAGATGCTGGTGACAAACTTTAAACATGTCTTTCTCTCTTCATTTGTAGATTGTATATAAATTTCAAGTAGACAGTTATCTTTTCTCCTTTGAAAATTTCATTGTTTAGTGTTGCTGATACAGTTAGCATAATTATTTTTCTTTTGTTAGATCATTTGTCTCTTTTCTGGTAATTTTAAGATTTTCTCTTTGTCTTTCGCATGCTGCATTTTTGCATAATTGGTAGAAAGGACTTATTTTGCTAAGAACGCTTTTTTTTTTTTTTTTTTTTTTTAAACAGCATCTCTCTGTCACCCAGGCCTGAGTGCAGTGGCATGATCATAGCTCACTTTACCGTTTTCCTCCCTGGGCTCCAGCAATCCTTCCACCTCAGCCTCTTGAGTAGCTGCAACTACAGGTGCATACCATGTCTGGCTTATTTTAATTTAATTTAATTTTTTTTGAGACGGAGTTTCACTCTTGTCACCCAGGCTGGAACAGTGGTGTAACCTCTGCTCACTGCAACCTCTGCCTCCCTGGTTCAAGTGATTCTCCTGCCTCAGCCTCCCAAGTAGCTGAAATTACAGGCATGTTGCCACCATGTCTGACTAATTTTTGTATTTTTAGTAGAGACAGGGTTTCACCGTGTTGACCAGGCTGGTCTCAAACTCCTGACCTCAGGTGACCCACCCGCCTCGGCCTCCCAAAGTGCTGGAATTACGAACATGAGCCACCGCACCCGGCCTAATTTTTTATATTTTTTTGTAGAGACGGAGTTTCACCATGTTGCCCAGACTGGCCTCTAATGCCTGGCCTCAAGCAATCAGCCTGCGTCAGCCTCCCAAAATGCTGGGATTACAGGTCTGAGCTACCACACTCAGCCTCTGCTGAGAACTCTTACTCAGGACTTCTTGAATGAAGAGTGGTGTGCTGAGTTCTTGAAAATCACAAATCTTTTCTTTCTAATGTTGCTTCTCCAGTATTCTTTTCTTCTTTTCCTGGATATTTACATTTTCATTATTTTGTATCTCTTAACTACTCTTTTAAATTTTCCAAGTTTTATTTCTGGTTAATTTCCTCAGATCTTTATTTATTTATTTATTGTTTCCCTCTTTGATTTATCTACTTTGCTATTTAATGCATCTTTTGATGTCTTTTTCCCTTTAATTTTAATGCTTATATTTTCACTGTTAAAGAGCCAGTGCACTCTGTTTTAGAATAACAGACACCTTATTCTTTCGTGATGTTTGTCACTTCTTTCATATTCTTAATCACCTCGGTAGTAATTATATTTTATAATCTGTTTTATATGGTTCTGTTACCTGGACTCTTTCTTCTTGTGTTGCTAATTCTCAAGTATGTTGTACATTCTCGTTCTTATGAGTTCTTAATTTTAAGTGGGATTATTTTCTGTGGAAGGTTGTTGTATGTTGTCATTTTTGTGGAAGTATTCATCAAAATAGTTTGGTGTTTGCTTCAGCAAGGTGTCTGAAGAGTTTTTCCAAAGCAGGTCGAGTATTGTGTTGATTTCTTGTTGGGATTCCTGTAACATCGAATCTCATGAGGATTTTCTCTCTTATACTTATGCATGGAACAGGCATGTGGTTTCCATTTCTCTTAAGACATCACCCCAGTCCTCCTACCTTCGTCCTTTTTCTCCATTTCTCTTTGACAGACAGGCTTCCCTTTTTGTTCTGTGAGCTGATAGAAATGTCCTGTATTTACTGCTTTTCCAGAGTCCTGGTTTTACACAGGGGTTTTAGTTTCATTTTCTGTATTCTGTGGGCTCATGGCCACATTTCATGTACCCTTGTGGGCCTTAGAAACTCAACTTGTAGAGACTGTATCTGACCTAGCTTATAATTCCCCAAACTCCACAACATAACCTCCTGGCTTCAGATTCTGCTTTTGTTTTTTGCTCCTGGGGTTTTTTTGGTTGGTTGGTTTGTTTGTTTTGAGACAGAGTTTTATTCTGTTGCCCAGGCTGGAGTACAGTGGTGTGATCTTGGCTCACGGCAACCTCCACCTCCTAGGGTCAAATAATTCTCCTGCCTCAGCCTCCTGAGTAGCTGGGATTACAGGTGTGCACCGCCACACCCAGCTAATTTTTGTATTTTTAGTAGGTTTTGCTATGTTGGCCAGGGTGGTTTTGAACTCCTGACCTCAGGTGGTCTGCCTGCCTCGGCCTCCCAAAGTGCTGGGATTATATGTGTGAGCCACTGTGACTGCCCCCCCCCCTTTTTTTTTTTAAATCAGGTATATTTTAAATGTTGGGATGTTGTGTTTTATCTCACAGTTCTGTGCATTCATAACATTGGTAGGGGTTGAGGGAGGGTGTCCATGCTAGTTTAGTCTCTCATTTCTAGAAATAATATTGTCCTAACTGGTTGGTTGTATTTAGGAAGGGTGCTGATTTGGTATATATTAATTTTCTAATCATTAATGAATTCTGTAATTATTTTTCAGGAGTTTTTTTATGTTGTTTCTCTTAGGTTTTCCAGAAATAGAATTGTGTCATCCAAAAAAACAGTGATGCTTTGCCTTTATAAATTAGCCTTGAAGTTTTTAAAATCTCATTTCTTTCTTTTGTCAGTTGTGGTTAATTTCTCCAGTGGACATTCCTGTATTGTTCCTTACTTTTATTTGAATTGGGTACTTTTGAGAATCATTTTTCTAATGTCCTAAAGCAGTTAATTTATCATATATTACTTTTAAATATCTCAGTTTGCATATTCACTTTAGAAGTTATAGTGTAATTATTGTATACTGATGTCATCAGAATGTCATTTCAAGAGTAAATGACAAAAAGTAATACAAAAAATGAAATACAAAAGTGACATATTCTTAATTTAGAATATTTAAAATATAAATTTTCATTCTTCTAGATTGTTTCTTATGCTGATCTTCTATGTATTACTATATTTGCTTTAGTGCTCTGTTGATTGGGTGTCAGTTAATATCAGGGTGTTCCAGTAACCATTGGTAGCCCTTTCCCTGCTGTATATGGAAAGATTGAAATTATACGAGAATATTTATGTGTGAAACATGAAATTTCTAATGAAGAAGAAACTTCTATTAAAGTATATCTGATGTACCTCATTATTAAAAGAAGACCTTTAGTTTTATTATATCAAATGGTTTCCTCAAACCCTTTTAGCATAAGATTCCTGTGGTTAAACATTAAATAATGTGCAATGGAAGATGTCATTTTAAATTAAGAATTCTTAACTTTCAATCAGATTTTCTTAATTTGAGCAGAATCTGTTCATTTTAATTCAGCATCCTATTTTAAACTACTTGTTCCTGTAGTGTGGTTCTATTCTTTCTTGCTGTTTATAATTTAGTACTGTATGTAGGCACTTAAGAATGGGCATCTTGTTAGTATTGTCTTCATAATACTAAACACAGAATACCTCTCTCCAAGCAGATGTGTAGATATTTTACTCAGTTCTTTAACACACTTATAAAATATACAGATGACACAAAGCTGTGCCTTTTGTGATTAGATTAGGTATTTCAGTAATTTTGTTTTTAATTTCCTATGCAATTTAAATATCCTATTATCCTTATTGGCGGGGGTGGTGATACTGTTGTACATGTTTTATTTTGAATGTTCTTTCTTCTCTTTTTCCTGCTTTCCTTTTTTTTTTTTTTTTTTTTCCCCCTTAGACAGGGTCTTGCTTTGCTGCCCAGACTGGAACACAGTGGCTGTTCATGGGCGCTGTAGGGCTCACGCAGCCTCAAACCACCCCTGGGCTCAAGCGATCCTCCTGCCTCAGCCCCCCAGGTAGCTGGAACTACAGGCTCACACCACTGCACTCAGTTTACATTTTGAATGTATTTAAGTAACTCCAGTCGGCCTCAGCTCAGAGATGAACTCAATGTTTATTTCTGCAACTTTATATTAAAATAACCTCACAAAATTTAGAATTCTTAAGAGAACTCTTGATACTGTATAGTAAATTCTACTATACATGAATTTCTATCTTAACTCACCTTAGATTGTTTTTATGGTAATCTCTTTCCACATATTCAGCCTTAAAGAGAGATTCTACTTTTTGTCTCACGTATATACCTACTTTGATGTCAGAATCTTTCCCTTCAACCCATGCTACACATCGCCCCATCCCCACATAGCTTTAGTAGTCACACTAAAGCTAGTAAAACATGTAATTGATTTCCTGTTTTTGTGTGTGTGTAAGACTTAGGAATTGGGCAACTATATAGCATGTTGGCTGAGAGCACTGACTTTGGAATTAAATCAACCTGAGTTTGAATCTTTATTCTGTTGCTGAATTACCTATATTTGTCCTTACAGTAATTACTTTGATCTTTTAAGTTAGTTCCTCCTCTGAAATAAATATGCTATACCTACCTCACAGGGTGGTTGTGAGGGTTAAGTAGACTGATGGATGTGGAGCACTTAGATTAGTGCCGGAAACACTGAAAGTGCTCAAGAATTATAGTTCTGTTGTGTTACTTAATGTCATACTAGTAAACAAATTTACTCATCTTTGGTTACTTGGCCAGTTTTATTTTGGAAAGTCTTAGAGACTAGCTTTAGGAAAAGCTGTCTAAATGCATTTCATTTTAGACAAGTAGAGAGTTTTTATCCATTGATAATAGTCTAATATAATTTTTGCTGTATGGATTAACCTTTAATTAAATGTACAATATAGAGTTAGATAAAAACAGCTCTGGAATAGTTTTAAAAAAAATAAAAGGTTTATATAAATATAGTAATTTGGCTTCATATTTTTTTTAAGGAGTTGGGGGTTTTTTTAAGTTTCTTTTACACACATTTAAAACATAACTCGAGAATTCCTATCCTATTTTAATCTCAATGCAGTAGACGTGTTATAGTAGTAGGAGTACTAGATTGGGAATTTGGAGAGTTGAGTTTGAGTCTTGGCTTTGCTGTTGACTTTGCACGTATGTCCTGTGGTGTTTATAGCCTGACTTACCTCACCTACCTACTTTAGTTGCTCAGAAAGCCAGAAATCATTATGTTGAGGCTCTTCAGAAAGTACAGAGGGCTATCCAGAGAAAAGTATTACCTCAGTTCTCTGCTTATTTTTGTTCACCTACATGTTTTCAGAAAACATGTTGGTATTTTACGAATTGTTAGAAATTGAAACTCATATCCCTGTTAATCATAATTTTGTGACTAGAGGCATTTTTGGTAACCCTTTTCTTATACTGTGAGGTGGCATATTATTTCAGTGGTGAAGGTTTTTAGGCATTCACCAAATAGCCAGAAAACAGTTCCTGGATAAGCTTATTTTTTTCAGGAAGTGTAACTGTTGCTCTAAATACCGTTTTCAATCTGCTCAGAACTGATCACCTCCATTAAGCCTTTGATTAACTCTACCTGATTTTAATTAATTTGCATTCCATCAGCATTTATGCATGTAGTTTATAGTGTATTCGTTTATACTTGGGTTTTTTTTAAGTTATTTCGTGTCTTTTACATGTGACCTGGTCTTTTTTTCTCAGCTAGCTTGGAATCTCCTGAAGGGTAAAGACAGTTGTCCTTTCCCTTTCTTCACAATAAACTTATAATAGAGGGTGCTCTGCACATGTTTCTTATTGGTTGTGGTTGTTCCATTAGAACATAGTGGTTGTTCCACTAGAACATAATGGTATCAATTGGCCTAATTTTAAATAGTATGCATCTGTAGAAAATTTCTAAATTTTCAGAGTATGCCTGTTTAGAGTTAATGACAAAAAGGCATCAAAACAACAGACTGCTTGATATTAAAAATATGGCACTTAAGCTGCTATGTATTTCAACTTTTTTTTTTTTTTGCTTTTTCAAACAATTTTGTTAATTATATTTGGCTGAATGAAATCTAGTAGCTCTTCATTAGATAATTTGAATTTTTAATACTGTAATATGTTTGGGGAATGTGCTATTTGTATTGTTAATGATGATTAATAAAAAAGGAGCCCCAATTCTGTTACTTCCCACTCTTCCATTAATTTATTAAATTTTTGGTCATTCTTGCTATTAAAGTTCCTGATGTAAACCTTGATATGGAGGAGACTATTCTTGCAATAAATCTGCTAACATATTTGGAAATAACTACATTCGAAAAAAGAAACTTTACATTTGCTTTAATCAGAGCTTTTTCTACAACAAAACAAGATAAAATTATTTCCTTCATCTTTGCACTTACGATCCCAAAGATGATGTTTCTTCCAAATGAATGTTTGCATTTTATTTTCCAGACTTTTTCTCTAAAACCAATTATTGCTCCATTAAGAAACATTTTTACATCTTCTTCAGGAATGTCATTGTCTGCTGGGTCTTCCCCTCTTCATTCCCCCAAGATTACTCCACATACTTCTCCTGCTCCCAGAAGAAGAAGTCACACTCCAAATCCAGCAAGTTACATGGTGCCTTCTAGTGCCTCTACATCTGTTAATAATCCTGTTTCTCAGACTCCATCTTCTGGTCAGGTGATCCAAAAGGAAACTGTTGGTGGGACGACTTACTTCTATACAGACACAACTCCAGCACCTTTGACTGGAATGGTATGTCTACATTAAAGAGGAAATTTTAGTACTCTTTTGTAAGAAACAGGTCCTTCTTAGTAATGAGGCGGTCTACCCCCTCCTGCAGCTTTTTATTGTGATGCAACAAAGTATTTCATTTTCTAGCTTAGATGAGAAGTCTAGTCTCTTCTTTTCAACTCTTCAAATTAATCTAGTTCTGCCTTACTAATAACTCTAGTTTTGGACTAAACTGGTTTAATCAGAAATTAGATTATATCCATGCTCTTATTTTAGTCTTTATGGCATGTTTTGCTTATGGGTTTACCTTGTACTAGCTGGAGTTGATGCCTGCTGACATTTGTTTATAGGTATAGATAGTTTAACCTGTAGTAAGAAGCTAGAAGAAGTAGATGGTATGTCCTCAGTAGTTACTGGAAGCAAATCAGTGATAAACCCTTATTTCAGATGAGGTAGTTATTTAACAGCTAGATCTGTGGATGGTGGAGTGACACATAATGATAAGGGGCCTGCAGTATGGCTCTTTTGCTAAGGAGGTAGAAGAGTCAGACCCAAGAGAGCCATGATTATAGATGAGGAAAGAGCTACCAAAGGACAGGCGATGAAGTGAGGGAAGAATCATGAAACAAATGGGAAGAGATGGCCCCAGAGGAAACATGAATATTAAGACCAAGCGAGGAAGAAGATGGCCAGAAAGAAAGATTTCTTATCAGAGTCAATTAGTAATGTTCCAGAACAGGGAGAAGGAACAGGAGTCAGGGGGCGAGAATGAATGGGGAAGGAGAGGGAAGGATTCCATGTTATGTAAATTGTATCTTTTTTAGCTTCATTACTTAGTCCATATTCAAAAATTATTTTATTTACCCTAGAAAAATAAGTAGTAGATGAAGTGAGTGAGAAAGTCAGAGTCCACTAAAACAGGGGTCCCCAATCCTTGGACCAGAGACCAGTGTTAGGGACCAGGCCGCACAGCAGGAGGTGAGCAGTAGGCGAGTAAGTGAAGTTTCATCGGTATTTACACCCACTCCCTATTGCTCTCATTACCATCTGGGCTCCTCCTCGTGTCAGATCAGCAGCAGCATTAGATTCCATAGGAACATGAACCCTATTGTAAACTATATGTAAACTATAAATATATTGTAAAATACATATATATTTTATATATAAAGTTATTAAATTATATACATATATAAATATATATAATATATAAATATGCATATAATCAATATAATTATATAGATATATATAATTATATATAAAAATATATAAATATATAAAATATATATATTTTTTTAGATGGATGCTTGCTCTTTCACCCAGGCTGGAGGGCAGTGGTTCAGTCTTTGTTCACTGCAGCCTCCGCCTCCTGGGTTCAAGCATTCCTCCCACCTCAGCCTCCCTAGTAGCTGGGACTACAGACGCACACCACCGTGCCCAGCTAACTTTTGTATCTTTAATAGAGATGGGGTTTCACCCAGTTGATCAGTTGGCCAGGCTGATCTCAAATTCTTGACCTCAAATGATCCGCCCACCTTGGCCTCTGAAGTGCTGGGATTACAGGCATGAGCCACCATGCCCCTAAACTATGCTATCTTATGTAAGGAAACCAACACGAGAAAAAAGAGATATTACTCTCCCTGCAGACACAGGCTAAAGGAAACCTTACAAGTATCACAAAACTGCTTCCTAGTTGAGATCCAGAGCAGAGCAGTCATGTTAGGGCAGCGCAAAATCAGCTGAATTGGTTTTTAAAAGAGAAAAAAAGTTTCATTGTTTAAAATGAAAGAATGAAAAAATAGAAAAGGTATTTAAAACTGAACTTTGATTTTGTATCATGGACCAGTGAAGGAGAGGCAGAGAAAAGAGTGATAAAGAGAAGAAAGGGTGGTGGGATGACTCCAGTTGGAAGAATGAAAGACAAGAAGCTGGAAGCTGATTTAGTAACTTTATTGTAGTTTGCTTGGAAGGTAAATGTATTATTGTATCCTTCTGTTCACTTAAACTGCTGACCTAGAGTAGGTTTGAATAACACTTTGTTTAGTTTGGCCACAAAATGCCTGTGAAGGGGGGAATTCTTTGTGCAGCCAGGGCAATATCACTTCGTTATCTCCCAGTACCCAAACACCTTTAATTTCTCCTTCCTTCCTTCCAGTTGCTTTCAAAAAGTGACGATGAACTGCTTGTATAGTTGCCACTTAGTATCCAAGGGGGATTGATTCCAGGACCCCCACGGATAGCAAAATTCCTGGGTGCTCAAGTTCCTGATATAGAATGATATCGTATTTGCACAGATCTTATACACATCCTCCTGTATACTTTAAATTATCTCTAGATTACTTACAATACCTAATGCAGTATAAGTGCTTTGTGAATAGTTGTTATAATGTATTTTTAATTTGTATTACTTCTTATTGTTGTATTGTCATGTTTTTCCCCTGAATATTTCCTACCCATGCTTGGTCGAATCCTTGAATACAGAACCCAGGCATACAGAAGGCTATATGACATTTCTTCCAAAGAGCTACTTTTGTCTTCTCAATGGAGCTTAAATTTTACTGTATCTGAAGAAATGTTTTCTTTCTCATTAGATTTTTTTTTTTTTTTTTTGAGACAGAGTCTTCCTCTGTCCCCCAGGCTGGAGTGCAGTGGCACGATCTCGGTTCACTGCAGCCTCCACCTCCCAGTTTCAAGCGATTCTCCTGCCTCAGTCTCCTGAGTAGCTGGGATTAATGGCTAATTTTTTTTTTTTTTTTTTTTTGAGATGGAGTCTTGGCTCTGTCACACCAGCTGGAATGCATTAGTGCAATCTCGGCGCACTGCAACCTCCGCCTCTGGGTTCAAATGATTCTCCTGCCTCAACCTCCCGAGTAACTGGGAGTACAGGTGTGTGCCACCACACCCAGCTAATTTTTTGTATTTTTAGTAGAGGCAGGGTTTCACCATGTTAGCCAGGATAATTTTTGTATTTTTAGTAGAGATGGAGTTGGCCATCTTGGCCATGTTGGCCAGGCTAGCTCATTAGATTTTTAATTGATTACTGAAATATTTTTTTTTAATTTTTTATTTTTTTTATTTATTTGTTTTTTGAGACTGGGTTTCACTCTTATTGCCCAGGCTGGAGTACAATGACACAATCTCCACTCACCACAACCTCTGCCTCCTAGGTTCAAGTGATTCTCCTGCCTCAGCCTCCCGAGTAGCTGGGATTACAGGCTTGCACCACCATGTCCCACTAATTTTGTATTTTTAGTAGAGACCAGGTTTCTCCATTTTGGTCAGGCTGGTCTCAAAACTCCCAACCTCAGGTGATCCGCCCACCTCAGCCTCCCAAAGTGCTGAGATTACAGGTGTGAGCCACCACACCTGGCCAAAATATTATTTTTGATATGAATTCTTTCAGAAAGTATTCTCTAACAGCTATTCTCTGAGGTTTTTACTTCAATATTATTTAAAGATTTAAAATGTATTAAAATTTATTGCTATCATGTAAAGATTAAAATTTTATCAAAACAATGATAAAGCTTATCGATTATGAAAAATTAGGCTGGGCGTGGTGGCTCACACCTGTAATCCCAGCACTTTGGGAGGCCAAGGCAGGTGGATCACCTGAGGTCAGGAGTTCAAGACCAGCCTGGCCAACATGGTGAAACCCTGTCTCTACAAAAATACAAAAATTAGCTGGGCATGATGGTGGGTAATCTGTAATTACCAGCTACGTGTGATCCCAGCTACGTGAGGCTGAGGCAGGAGAATCACTTGAACCCAGGAGGCAGAGATTGTAGTGAGCCGAGATTGTGCCACTGCACTCCAGCCTGGGCAACAGAGTAAGACTCCGTCTGAAAAAAAGAAAAAAAGAAAGAAAAATGAATGATTAAATTTACCCTCTTCCTACCTTTTTAGGTGTTTCCAAACTATCATATTTATCCTCCAACTGCACCTCACGTTGCTTATATGCAACCGAAAGCAAATGCACCTTCCTTCTTCATGGCTGATGAACTCCGACAGGTATGCTTTCAGAATTCATAGTAGGAATACTTAATGTCTCCTATGCTTTAGTGAACAGGGGAAAGAACAGAGCTCTTTTCAAATCATATTATTTAATCAAATATGCTCCAGTAAAGCACATTGAATTTAGAAGTTTTAATTGGTATGTTTATTTAAGGAAACCTGTCTTTTAAAAAAATTTCAAATGAATTATGTGTTAGGATATAAAACATAGAATAGCTATTTAAATGGTTTACTGTTCTGTACTTCATTTTGTTTCTATGAAAAGGCTCTTTGAAGTATATAAATAATTTAAATGGTTTCTAACAGTATTTTTCTAATAGGTGTAGGTTAAAAATAAGTCGTTTGGCTCAGGAAGTAACTTTTAAGAGAGCTCAATATTTTTTTTAAAAGAATGTTTTGTAAAAGTTTTTTGTTTTGGCCGGGCGCGGTGGCTCACGCTTGTAATCCCAGCACTTTGGGAGGCCGAGGCGGGCGGATCACGAGGTCAGGAGATCGAGACCACGGTGAAACCCCGTCTCTACTAAAAATACAAAAAAATTAGCCGGGCGTGGTGGCGGGCGCCTGTAGTCCCAGCTACTCGGAGAGGCTGAGGCAGGAGAATGGCGTGAACCCGGGAGGCGGAGCTTGCAGTGAGCAGAGATTGCGCCACTGCACTCCAGCCCGGGCGACAGAGCGAGACTCCGTCTCAAAAAAAAAAAAAAAAAAAAAAAAAAAAAAAGTTTTTTGTTTTGTTTAATTTTTGGTGAACAGCTAGTTATTTGATACGTAGAATTTCACTTTACACTCAGATTCTCAGAAATGTTTCATAGAATTGAGTTCTACCAGTATAGTGTTTTTTAAATTAATTATTACCAGCTTACTGGTAGACCTTGAATTTTCAGCCACAGCGTTAGTCATATGTTTTGGGTAGCCCAGCTACCCGTGTTTAAGTGGCACGTCTACTTAAACCCAGTCTTAATTATGGCATGTCTAAGTCTATCTGGGCCTGGAGTTCAGACAATTTACCGTGTTCAGAAATGTTTTAATATTTAAATGATTTTAATATTTAAAAAGTGCGCATGCCAAAAATATTAATACTTAGGTTATTTAATTATAATAGGAAATCCAGGTTTCGAAATCTGTGTTTAAATAAAAATACACTTATTTCCGTTTCATAGGAGCTGATCAACAGACATTTAATAACAATGGCTCAAATTGATCAAGCGGATATGCCAGGTAAAAAGCAAGTTGATCCCTCCTTTCTTTTAAAGGCTGTTGTAATTCTTATGTGGTAGTACGTGTTTTATGCATTATTAAGAAGAGTTCTAGGTTGGGCCTGGTGGCTCATACCTGTAATCCCAGCAGTTTGGGAGGCTGAGGCGGGAGGATTGCTTGAGCCCAGAAGTTTGAGACTAGCCTGAGCAGAATAGTGGGAACCTGTCTCTACAAAAAATAAATTAGCTTGGCGTGGTGGTGCACATTTGTAGTCCCAGCTACTCAAGAGACTGAGGCAGGAGGATCACTTGAGCCTTGAAAGTCAAGACTGCAGTGAGCTGGCTGTAATCACCCCACTGCACTCCAGCCGGGTGACAGAGTGAGGCCCTGTCTCCAAAAAAAAAGAACAGTCCCAAGGTACTGATCATCTAGTTTATTTCTGTTAATTCTATGTATGACAGTATTCTAGTTCACAAAAAAATATGTATAATTTTAGAATTCACGGGGATTTACGTTACTGTGCACCAGAATATTTTTATCTCCTGAAACTTAATGAAGTATGGGTTCTTAAGCAGGAGAGGATGGTAATTATTAGGCCTATTTGTGAGACTACTGTGTGCCAGACAGTATACTAATTAAATACTTTACATGTCTTACTTTATTTCTCACAAATGTCCTGTGACATACTGTTTTCATTTCCATTTTACATATGAGGAATACTGAAGTTGACAGGTTAAGTAACTTACCTTTAGGACCAATGGCTGGTAAACAGCCAACTGATTCCAGACTTAAACCTAGGTTTTTCTAACTGTACCACAATATTTCTTAAAGCGTATTAAAATCTTTCCTTAGCTTACTCTGTATAAATGAAATATGATATAATTTAGTAAAATTTCATAAATAATACAGTAGGAATACATTTGCCATAAAGATCTCAAAATGCCTGGTTGTAATCAGAAATTCAGCATAGTCTAGTGAGTGTTGTCTCTTGATTGCTAAAGAATTAAAAGAAATATGTCTGGCTGTTACGCCTTAAGATGGATCTTTCCAGGTAAGGTGGGAAGGAACTTACTTGTCATAACCTTTGAAATACTCATCTTGGAATTTTTCTTAACTGTTTAATATTGTATTTGAGGCTTTAGCCAGGTTTTGCAAAAATTTAAAAAGAAAAAAAATGGAAGGCACAAAGACTGGAAAGGAGAAAATAAACCTACCATCTATAAATCATGTGACTGCAGATTAGACATCTGAAATAACAAACTGTAGAAAATGGCTGGATATAAGATTAATACATCAGTTGCATTTCTGTAGGCCAGTACCCAGTTAACTTCAAAATATAATTGAAAGCAAATGCTATTTAAAATGGTTTTGCAATATCAGTATGTAGGAATAAACAACAACAAAAGATAGGTAAGATTTCAGCAAGGGAGATTTATTTATTACGCAGTATTAAATAATATAAAGTGAAATACTGTAGATTAGTCGATATTACACATGATTAGGAAGACAGAACAAGTAAGATGTCAATTTTTCTACACTGACATATAGATCCAGTAGAATTCCAGTCAAAGCATAACTTCCAGTCAAATCTTTTCATGGAGTATGATAAAATGTATCAAAGAATAAAGGGCCAAGACCATCCAAGGTACTTTGAAGAGTATGGTTATTATTTATGTTCATATGAAGAATTTGTTCATGTATTAGGGAAGGAGAGGTTTGATTTGAGTCTGCAGTAACTAAATCAATGTGGTGATGGCACACGGTTAGACAGATTGATTAACGGAACAGATTACAGAGAGCCCAGACACGTTCTGTGATAAAGTTGGCAAATAAGTGGGGGAAAAGAAAGCATTGGAAAAATGTTTTTTGGTTTTTAATTTAAAAAATAAACTTTTATTGAGATAGCATCTTGCTGTCACCCAGGCTGGAGTACAGTGGCGTGATCGCAGCTCACTGCAACCTCCGCCTCCTGGGCTCAAGCAGTCCTCCCACCTCAGCCTCCCAAGTAGCCGGGACTACAGGTGTACACCACCGCACTTGGCTAATTTTTGTATATTTTGTAGAGAGGGTTTCACCGTGTTGCCGAGGCTGGTCTTGAACTTCTGGACTCAAGGGATCCACCTGTCTCAGCCTCCCAGAGTGCTGGGATTACAGGCATGAGCCACTGTGCTCGGCCACAAAAAATGGTTTTCTATATTGACAAGATAAAATTGGGTCATTATCTCAAGCCACATTAAAAAGTCAACTTCAAATAGATTAAGAACTTACATGTCTAAAACAGAACTCTAAAACTCTTACTGTAAAATATAAATGAATGTATTTTATCTACTTTTAAAATACTTTAAAAAATAAAAATTAATTTTATCTACATTTGCAGCAATGATAAAATATTTAAAATTTTTTTGTCACGTTCTCTTTCAGATATCCACAAGTACTTTACATCATTCATCAGTATGCACACAATTTTCAACTTAGACATTTTCAAACAAACACCGCCCTATGTTTCTGACTATCCCTTCCTGCATAACATTTGTTTGCATTATAGTTCACCCATTTGACACTTGATAATATAGTTTTTGGCATCATGAATTACAGTGCAATGAACATACTCATCTACTTAATTTTTTTCTTCTGTAGGAAATATTTTTTTCCTTAGAAGAAATACTTCGGCCGGGCGCGGTGGCTCACACCTGTAATCCCAGCACTTTGGGAGGCCGAGGCGGGCAGATCACGAGGTCAGGGGATCGAGACCACGGTGAAACCCCATCTCTACTAAAAATACAAAAAATTAGCTGGGCGCGGTGGTGGGCACCTGTAGTCCCAGCTACTCGGGAGGCTGAGGCAGGAGAATGGTGTGAACCTGGGAGGCGGAGCTTGCAGTGAACCAATATCGCGCCACTGCACTCCAGCCTGGGTGACAGAGTGAGACTCTGTCTCAAAAAAAAAAAAAAAAAAAAAAAAGACTTCAACTATTTCTAAACTGATCTATAAGATTCAGTATAATTCAGAAATACTTTTTTAATTATTTATACTTTAAAGTATAAATAATTGATAAATTGATGCTCTTTTAAAAATATATAAAAAAGAAGAAAGCACCAGGCACAGTGGCTCACACCCGTAATCCAGCACTTTGGGAGGCCAAGGTGAGTGGATCACTTGAGGTCAGAAGTTTGAGACCAGCCTGGCCAACATGGCAAAACCCCATCTCTACTAAAAATACAAAAATTAGCCAGGCATGGTGGTGCCCACCTGTAATTCCAGCTACTCAGGAGGCTGAGGCACAAGACTTGCTTGAACCTGGGAGGTGGAGGTTGCAGTGAGATTGTGCCATTGCGCTCCATCCTGAGTGACAGAGCGAGACTCTGTCTCCAAAAAAAAAAAAAGGAAAAAGTAAAGTAGAAGTGGTTTTAAAGCTTATTACATAGCACCAAATTGCTTTCCAAGGGATATCAATTAAACAGCATTGATTTGTAAGTTGTAATTACTAGCAACCCCATAGCAAACGAGTGCCTACTATCCTTGGGAATTGCTCTGTTCTTTGTATTTTCATAGTGTATTAGCTCTCAAAGTATGATTCCTTAACCAGAGGCCTCATTTTCATTGACTTTTAGGAACTTGTTAGAATTGTAAGTTCTTGGATCCCACTTCAGATTGTATCAGAAACTTCGGGAATGGGGCCCAGCAAACTATGTTTTAACAAGGCTTTAGGTGATTGTGACAGGTGGTGACGTTTAAGAACCAGTGCCATGGCGAGTTGTACTTCTTAAATGGCAACTTTACCTCTTACATGTTTTGTATAAATTTGTGTTCTTTATTTTTCTCTAGGCCTCTTGAGGGTAAGAATGTATATTTCTTTAGTTTAGGTTCATTAGTACATAGTAGATGCTCAGTATATTTTACTGATTTGAAATTAATCCTGTGTTAAGTGCTCCTTAATAAATGAAATAGCTGGAAAACGAAATTTATCATTTAACTTCCTTATGGACATTATACCAATCATTCAAATACAAACTAGGTAAATGTGCAAAAGTAAAAGTTACAGCTGTTTCACTTGTGTGTATTCTTCCATTGTACTGCTTTTATTTTATTTATTTATTTAAGAGATGAGGTCTTAAATGTTGCCCAGGCTGAATTCAACTCCTGGGTTCAAGTGATTCTGCTGCCTCAGCCTCCCAAGTAGCTAGGACTATAGTCACATGCAATGACAAATGGCAGTATACTGCCTTTATTTAAATAGAACATGCCACTTGGTGACATTTATTCTACATTTGTTTTTCATTATGGCCATGCCATGTAGAGATTATGATTATAGAATCAAAAAGTCCTGGGTTTGCATCCTACCTTTCTCCCTCAGCTATGCAATCCTTATTATCCTCATTTATGAAATAGGGAATTCTACCTCATGGGATTGTTGTGAGAATTAAGAGATAATGGGCATAAAATAATTTGGCAAATGCAGAGGAAGGATCATTTTGAACCTGTCTTCTGGAATTAGTTTTCTTAATAGGGTTTCATCTGTGTTTCTTACCAGTCAGAGGTCAAAAATTATGAGTTGTTTGTGTTTATAGGTTTTTTTTTAACAGACATAATGCCATGTTTTAAAAATAGTGTTAAACGTGTATATTATAAAACATTTGGCAAATGCAAAATAGTGTAAAGAAAAGAATAATCTCCCTTTAAAAGGTTACCATTGTTACCATCTGCTATATTTTCTTCTGGTTGGTTTACTATGGCTGTACTACATGTTGGGTTATCTTCCGTTCACTTAAAATATTGTGAGCATTCCGAAGTCATTCGTGACAGTTAACAGAATGAAAGTATAGGTTGGTGTTCAGTTGGAAAACATGATGGTATTTGAAGCATTAAAAAATACGTGTCTTTTTTTATTATAAACCTGATAACATGTTTGCTCCAGAAAAATTTATCTCAGTGATAACTCAAATTGTCTATAAAGATTATTTCTGAGAAACAAATTTGTATTGTGCTAGAAAAAGAAATGTTTTTGAATGTATGAACTTTGGTTATTCTTTGGTTATTTTATTACATAATGCCTATTTTTATTGATACTGAAGCTAGTTTGTCTTATGAAATTGTTATAAATGTTTACACTATTCTAAAATACAAGAGCACATTGTGATACACAAGGGGTTTATAGTAAATATGATTTCTTCTGTATTTTTGAGAAAGATTTATGAATGCCTGTATTTTCAAGTCATCTTCTTATGAATTACTCTAGCAGTTCCTACAGAGGTTGACAGCTACCATAGCCTATTCCCTCTAGAACCACTGCCACCTCCCAACCGGATACAGAAATCAAGTAATTTTGGGTATATTACGTCTTGCTACAAAGCTGTAAATAGCAAAGATGATCTGCCATATTGCCTTCGGAGGATACATGGTAAGGAAGATAAGTTATCTTCTTTTATAATCATATCATTGAGGCTAAGATTATTCAAACCTTCTTGAATATTATTTAATATATGAATTAAAATTTTTTATTTGGAAATTAGTACCTCATGAGCAATGTATAATATGGCATTTTCTTTCCATTTCTGATGGAATGTGAAGGAGACTTCAATTAGAGTTTACTGGAGTAGAAAAATTGTCTTTCAGGTTTTCGTCTTGTTAACACAAAGTGCATGGTGTTGGTCGACATGTGGAAGAAAATTCAACACTCAAATATCGTAACTTTGCGCGAAGTATTTACCACTAAAGCATTTGCTGAGCCCTGTGAGTAACTTGTGATTTGTCTTTCTGCTGGTGAGCTTCATTATTTGAAGCCAGCTTTCAGTAATGAGTGTTTGTGTTTTATTTTAAGCTCTTGTGTTTGCATATGATTTCCATGCTGGAGGAGAAACTATGATGAGCAGACACTTTAATGACCCTAATGCTGATGCCTATTTCACCAAGAGAAAGTGGGGTAAGAAAAAGATGCAGGCAAACTATATTTTGACTACTGCTTTTGCTCTGTGGAAGAGTAGTTTTCTATTTTAAAATACATATAATTTTTCTCTGTAATCATTTAGTTTAAAGACTCTTATTACATTTTGTACTAGTCATTTTCATACTCCTGGTAAAGACATACCCGAGACTGGGCAATTTACAAAAGAAAGAGGTTTAATGAACTTACAGTTCCATGTGGCTTGGGAGGCCTCACAATCATGGCAAAAGGTGAAAAGCACGTCTCACATGGCAGCAGACAAGAGAAGTGAATGAGAGCCAAGTAAAAGGGGTTTCCCCCTATAAAACTGTCAGCTCTCATGAGACCTATTCACTACCACAAGAACAGTATGGGGGAAACTACCCCCATGATTCAGTTATCTCCCACCAGGTCCCTCCCACAACACAAGGGAATTATGGGAGTTACAATTCAAAATGAGATTTGGGTGGGGACACAGCCAAACCATATCACATTTTAAAAAGAAATAATGTCAAAGAAATGGAGTTGATGGTCAGGAAGTTAGGAAATAATGTATTTTGCATATTTACTAAGATAAGATAGATTTTTGAAGACTCATATCAGATATTTAAATAACTGGGAATGTGTTAAAATTGTTTTTCTCTTTAAAATGTTTTTCTCTTAAAAATACAATGCTTTCTTAATAAAGGTGACTTGGAAAATTGAATAGCTTAGAAATAGTCTCTCTGGCTTCCCTGCCTAAGTACAACCATTATGAATCTTTTCGTACATTTCTTTCCAGTCTTGCTTTGTTTTGTTTTTGTCTCCTTTTGCATTGTTTTGTTTTTAACATTTTATATCATATTACATCTTTCTTTATTATAAGTATTTTCCCCATAGTTTTTATATTCTCTGAATATAATTTAATGATTCCTATTATGACTATATTGTTCTTTATGTAATTATTTCCCTAAACAAATGTTTTTGTTTGAAGGTTGGATTCCATGTTACTTAATCTAAGGTTTCAAAATAGAATTTTAAGTAACTTTTCCTTAAACATGAAATATTTTCTTCTTTGCCCGTTTCTAATATATACTTAAAGAATTGTTTTATCATGGAGATTTTGCAAACAACCAGAATACTTGAATTCTAACAAATGTGTGTTAAAGGGTAAATGATTTCAGAGAAAAGGAAATCCATTTTGAGATGTCAATTCATTAATTTATGTATTTGGGGAAGGTCTCAGTCTATGGGGGCAAGAAAGCAGCATCACATTATTATGCTTTTTAATCTTTTTAAGATTTTCTTGACTTGAAAATTAAAGAGGAGGAGAGAAAGATTTGAGTCCATATTCTAGTATCTTTCAGATTACAACTCCTTTAAAGACTCTAATTATAGACAAAAATATATTACTTCTGTTTACTTGTTACTTCGTTTTTTTTTTTGCATTCTGACAGTTGAAAAAAGAAAGTTGTGGTTATATGGCTGTTTCACATTTAAAATCTGGTCATAGAATGTGGTCATTTTTTTCCTTTTGCTATGTCATCTGTAGACACATGCGTAATTTTGTGGAAGGGGATGTGGTACAACTTTTCTTATAGATGACTGTAGTTGTTGCTCAAATTTATTTTGGTGGTAACACCTGTGAAATGACTGTTGGCTTTAATTTATAGCTGTGTTTCTCAACTGCTTAAGTTTTTGTGGGGGCTGTCTTGTGCATTTCAGAATGTTTATAGTGGCCTCTTCTGACTGAAGGGCCTGGCTTCTGCCTACTGCATGCCAGTAGCAATCCACCTCTACTCCTATTGTAATGCCAGAAATATCTCCAGACGTTGCCAAATGCTGGAGTGGTTTCTGTTGAGAACCACTCTTTTATAGCATTCTTTTCCAGTAATTTTTTAATCATAATTATTCTGTTTTTGGTGTTCACTGATTAATACATTAATGTTTATATTTTCATAGGAAGTAGTCCTTTTTTCTAATAAAGTATTGTTTGAGTAGTCGTAACTTCCCTAACCATACCATACATGCATAAAAGCCTACCATTTTCTTATACTATGTAATTTATTATCTTAGCACAAATGAAAAAAAAAAAGCAAAGTATAAGAAATATATTAATTTAGAAAATGAGAAGAATAGCATACCATATGGAGTTGATACGAGATTTAGAATGAGTCTATGTCAGTAAAACAACTAGAACAGAATCTGGCACACAGTAAGCACTATATGTTTGCTGCAAAAACTCTTGTTTCCTTATTACTACATTTATTAAATGGTTTCATTTAAACAGTTCATAGTCATTTTTGACATTGTCTTGGCATTTGTTACCGGTCCCTTTTTCTGAGCCTTCTTACACATATTTCCAGAGTATATTATCTTCTGTTCTGTCCAAATTGAGAGATAATTATTTTTAATTTTGTATGTGCTGCTTACCGGAAATTTTATTCCAAGCCATAAGTACATATTTGCTATTTATTATAAGTACATAATTAACCATTTAATTATGTTGCTTTTTATAACTGATTCACAAAAGGTTGTTTTACAACAATATGAATATAAGGTCGGCAGGGCGTAGTGGCTCATGCTTGCAATCTCAGCACTTAGGGAGGCTGAGGCAGGTAGATCATTTGAGCCCAGGAGTTGGAGATCAGCCTGGGCAATGTAGCAAAAGTGTCTCTACAAAGAAAAGAATATAAGGTCATATTCCTTGGGATAATTACAAAATCTTGATTAAATTTATATGTCTCCTTTTCTACTGATTTACAATGTATTAACAATGACCTAGAAAATATTATCAAAAGCCACTTAATGAGTTGATAGAATACACCTTTGTGGTAGAGGTGCCTGAGTGGTATAAGGAAAACAAACATTCAACATAAGTGATGGTAGAGACTTTTATTTCCATCAAGCCACACAATGAACAGTTCTCACATGCCTAAACAATAATACAGGGTAGGATTAGCCGCCACATTTTAAGTAGAATAACCTCTACGGTTTGTTTTTATATTTATTTGGTTAACAATTACATATAAATTCTTACTTTAAACAGTTTTTATTCAGTAATTAAGTGGTTACAGAAAAGAGCATTTCAGTGAGAGCCCTGTTGCTGGTAATAATATAAAAGGCATAATCTTGGACAGGAATCTTGGGGCAATAGACTAAACTTAAATTACACACATACATGCACACACATATATAAATTGACATGTTGTGCCATGAGTGTACATGAATTGTCTTTGCTAATTTTGATTTTAATGTTTTAGTCTTTTAGTTGATTACTTAAGATGTCATTTTTTGGATTTCTTTGCTGTATAGGTCAGCACGATGGACCGTTGCCCAGGCAGCATGCTGGATTATTGCCAGAATCTCTTATTTGGGCGTATATTGTCCAACTAAGTTCTGCATTGCGTACCATTCATACAGCAGGTTTGGCATGTCGAGTTATGGATCCAACAAAGATTCTGATAACTGGCAAAACAAGGTACTAGCATTTTGAGTTTTGGTTTCTTTTATTGAGCATCTTACCTTTGACAGCTTAGTAAACAAAACATGATTGTTTTAATTCTGCCTTTTCATATATTCCATCCAGAAGAACTTCTGTGATTTGAATTCATTGTAAGCTTTTTAAAAAAAAAAAAAGTTGAACTCTGAATAAAATGCCTGGTTATTAACCAAAAATCTTGGGAAAGGTTAGGGAAGTATATGTGGTTAGGGTTAGGGGAATAGAAAAATAATATCAGTACAGCTTTTCTGTGTAGCACCATGGTTCACAAATTCTAGCATGAATCAATCACCTGGAGGACTTATAAAACACAGCTTGCTGGGCCCTACTCCCAGAGTTTTTCATTCATAAGTCTGCATCGGGGCCTAAGTATTTGTATTTTTAACAAGTTTCTAGGTGTTGCCATTGCTGCTGTTGAGTCACATGCTTTGAGAACAACTGGTACAGTTATCAGTCTTGTCTTCACCTGAGTTTTGACTTGCTGCAATTTTGAGATTGTCTTGGGCTGCATAACATAAAGAGCTGAAGATCTGGTACCAAGTTATTTAAGTTCATATCCTGGCTTTGATAGTTACTGTCGATATGCCGTTGAACAAGTTACTTCTTCAAATTGTGTTTTGACAACCTTATTAGACAAGCGTACTACTAACTCCATTCTGCTTATTTATGAGGTACCCCTCATAAAATTATTGAGGGATTTGAATGAGTCATGTAAAATGCTTAGAACAGTGTCTGGTACATCTTTTGCAAGTGTTAGAAAGCTAACTAGTTCTCTTTTATGAATAACTAATAAACAGCTTGGAATGGTGAAAAGGACACTGACCTGTTAGTCAAGAGATGTGAGTTATAGTTCTGGCTTTCTCAGTTTCTGACTTTTACAGCTGTAGGTGTATCACTTGATATCTCTGAGCCTTAATTTTCCCATTTCTAAAATGGTGGTTGGTGGAGGTGGTGTGGGGTAGGATGGAAGTTAAACTCAATTCTGAGATCCTTCCTAATATTTTGGGAAATGTTACTTTTCCATGAGTATGCAATTTTTTAAAAACTTATTTTAATTATTTTCTTTAAATTATCTGGTCCTTAAAGGTTGCGAGTAAATTGTGTTGGAGTTTTTGATGTTTTAACATTTGATAACAGTCAAAATAATAATCCATTGGCATTAATGGCCCAGTACCAGGTGAGTAAGAATTAACATGGATATTTACTTGTTTTCCTTTATTAAAGACAAATTGTGTTCATTTTAAAGTATTTCAGTGTTTTAAGCCTAGATTTTAATTTATTTTGGGGTGGTCTCTATGCAGACTTTGAACATGTATCTCCCCCTCCCCTCCCCTTCCTCTCTTTTCTTCCTTTCCTTTCCCCTATCTATTTCTTTCTCTTTTCCTTTCTATTCTTTTGCTTCTGTCTTGCTCTGTCACCTAGGCTGGAGTGCAGTGGTGCAGTCAGCTGACTGCAGCTTTTGAGCTGGGCCCAAGCAATCTTCTCGCCTCAGCCTCCCATGTAGCTGGGACTACAGATGTACACTACTGTGCCTGGCTAAAATTTTTTTTATTTTTATTTTTTGTAGAGATGGAGGCTCACGATGTTGCCCAGGCTGTATTTCTTAACCATTATGATGTACTTAATGTAGAGCCCTTGTAGGTTGGAATAAAGAGAATTCATGACAATGTCAGAGACTCTTTTATTTTTTTTTTTTTGAGGCAGAGTTTCACTCTTGTTGCCCAGACTGGAATGCAATGGCGCAATCTCAACTCACCACAACCTCTGCCTCCCAGGTTGAAGCGATTCTCCTGCCTCAGCCTCCCGAGTAGCTGGGATTACAGGCATGCGCCACCATACCTGGCTAATTTTGTATTTTTAGTAAAGACGGGGTTTCTCCATGTTGGTCAGGCTGGTCTTGAACTCCTGACCTCAGGCGATCCACCCGCCTCGGCCTCCGAAAGTGCTGGGATTGCAGTCATGAGCCACTGTGCCCGGCCTCCTGATAATGTGAGAGACTCTTAACTGTTCAAAATGAAAATGCATTTATGTGATTTAGGAAACGTGTCCTAAGCATAGATAGATTAAAACAGACTAATCAAATGAATGGATTATATTAAATGACACCCTTCTTTTTCACTCCTTTAATTACACCTATTATTTTTACTTTTAGGACACTTGTCTACCAGTCATAAAATTTTAGAAATGTTTTCAGAGGTTTGTTGTTGGATTGCCATTTTCTAAGTAATTTTTTTATTTAGTCAGAACATATCACTCACTTCTTATACATTATTAGTATTTGATTATTGTCTGACTTCATTTTATTAGTGTTGATTTAGGCCTCGTGATGCTTCTTAGCTATTTTGCTATTATTTCCTGATTTAAATGATAAAGTATTGAAGAATAAGAACTTATTCCTTCAAGCATTAAGAACTTTAAGTTCTTTAGGCCAGGTGTGGTGGCTCACACCTGTAATCCCAGCACTTTGAAAGGCTGAGGTGGGCGGATCACTTGAGCTCAGGAGCTCGAGACCAGCCTGGCCAACATGGTGAAACCCCACCTCTACTAAAAATACAAAAATTAGCCAGGTGTGGTGGCACACACCTGTAGTCCAGCTACTCAGGAGGCTAAGGCAGGAGAATCGCTTGAACCTGGGAGGCGGAGGTTGCAGTGAGCCGAGATCGCACCACTGCACTCCCGCCTGGGTAACAGAGCTAGACTCCATCTCAAAAAATAGAAGAGAATAGTTGTTTTTGCCTTGATTGCTCTGCAAGTAACAAAACTAAAGTAAATAGGTCATTCAGTTTGTATTAGAATGCTTCACATTAGGATAGGCAGCTATGATTTTAAGACAATTTTAGTTCTTTGTGTATAAGAAGTTTTTGGGTTTTTTGAACATTTATTAACTTACAAAGGTTTGTTCTAAGGCAGAATTTCTTAATTACATGGAGAAACACTTTCTTATTGTTCTTCTCTTTTCAACTTACTTTGTTTAAAGTTTTGGAAGAAGATTTTAATTCACGGATAGAATTTCAGAACAAAAAGAAAACAAAAAGGATAAAATGAGAAGTAGAGTCTAATCAGTGTTTAGTATTTCAGTTCATGCATAAATCTGTTTTGCTGGTAAACCACAGAAAATACAGTCCCAAAGACTTGCAGGCACTCATTGCATTCAGTTGTTTGCAGACATTTCACACCCTCCTTCCCCTCTGCTTGTGCCCACCTAACCTCAGCAGCAGCCAAGCTGTTCTGGTTGATAGCAACATCTAGTGGGCAATACAGGGAGGAATGTGATTCGTTCTGTTTTTCCCCCAACAGCAGCATTCTTTTCTTCTGCCTGAGGGCATTTGCCCCCTCTTTCTTATCTGGAAACGTTGTTTCTTAGCTACTTTCATTCTTATCTTCTTTCTTAGTGCCTAAGTAGTTGGCTCTGATTAATTTTTCTTTATGACCTTTATGCTTCCAAAAGTGACAGACTATTGACTATTGAAATATTAGTGATTATATACACTTGGATATACATCCAAGCAGATAATATTAAATTTTTGAAGGAAAATTACACATTTTTAGAGCCAGGACCATCATCTTCTAATGTAAGTATCTAGAAACCCGTGTCTGCATTAAAAAAAAAAAACAAACAACTGCACACGCTCCTCATTCTTTTCTCAATAGGGTTCCTGTTCGGGTATGTTATGAGTTGTGTAGTTACCTTGAAAAACAAAACTTCTCATAAGAAAAAAGTCCTTGAGTTCAGACAACCAACTTTAAGCATTTAGGGCACTTTATTAATATTTGTAAGTCAGGATATGCCTTCATTCATAAAATCAGGCAACCTTCAATTAATTATCACCTTTTTTTTTTTCAGCATTAAAGGATATATGTCAGGCTTTCTTTTTTTGTATATATATATATGTAGCTGATTTTTTATATAGCTTATTATAGTAAGGTATAGGAAAGAATTAAAGATAGTCCCAAAGGGGGAGTGTGATTTTACAGAGAAGAGGATACATGAGGAGTGCATTGTTTCTTGTAGTCTATTTTTCATAGTTTGTTTCAGACACGTGAATAGAGACTGACTTTGAGTAAAATGGACATAAGTAGAGCCATAGATAGAATCAGAAAAAGAAATCAAGAAGTCAAGAATCAGGAAGAAACTGAAAATCAGTTGGGGGGCAAATCTGCTGAATTCAACAAATGGGGGGAAAACCAGATGGAGGTAAGAAGCAAAATAACAAATGGAAAATTATTTAGCTGAGAAATAAGGAAAGGAGAGTTACTGAATTTTATGGTGTGAAACTCTCTTAAGATTTTATTAACTTCTTTTGTTTAAAAAAAAAAAAACTCTAATCTGGACTGTGTCACACAGGTACTTTATTTCAAAAAGTGGATGTTCTCACCTTGAGTCCGCTTTAGAGAGGTGGCGGGATGTACTAAAAATCAGATGTTCTTATTTTTTAAACCCATCTGGTTCTTCAGCTCTCTTGGACCATTTTGGTTTTCTGTCTCATAATAGAGAATAATGGAATATTCTGGGAGGGAGGCTTAATACAGCATCAGTTCAGGGTGGAACCAAACTGAAAATTCTGCTGCTTGAAGAGTTGGAAGACTGTATGTTGGTACCTGCTGCTCAAACACGTGATAAATAGCAACAATCTTTGGTATGCTTTGCTGGATACTTTGGATTGAATCTCCCATAGAAATTTATAGTTGGCATTTATATGCATTGATTCTTTTGGCTGAGATTTCTGTAATTTCATGAATATAACTTGGAATGTTTTACTTGATCTAAAGTGTGATTGAGAGGAATTCTTTTTGGAGTTCGTCACAGTGTCCTCCAGCAAACAGAAATGATGGCAACAGTAATAGTTCTCCTTCCCACGCCAGCTTCCCTCCTGCCATTCTGGGCTCCTGACTCTACCACCAGTGAAGTTTTAAAAGTTTTCTGGCATGAATCTTTGGATCTTTTCTAATAGATTCAAAGTAGTTTGTCTACCTAATCAGTCTGTCTCCTTATCTCATGTTCAGTGTCAGATTTACAAATGCTAGTTTTGGATAAATTTTTTAGTATGAACTTTTAAATATTATTTTAGTAATGGGGTTTAACGTCTTTTTACTCATTATTTGGGTAGGGTGTTGTTAAGTATAACCATACAGTGCTCAAATTTCACTAATGATTGCCTTAAAGTTACAAATATTCCAACAAACCAGTGGTTCTCAATCCTGGCTGCATATCACCATCATTTGTGGAAGCTTAGAAAAATACCAATACCTAGATTTTTATCCCAGAGTAATTATACCAAAATTGGGAGGAGGGGATGGCTACTGATGATTTTGGTTTTGTTTTTAAGCTTCTCAAGTGATGATGATGTACAGCTAGGCTTGAAAATTCCTTATAATAAACTAATGTTTAGTAAATGAGCATGTGTCTAATAATTTAGATGAGTTCTCAGATTTTAAAGATCTGCAAATGTCTGTTGTAGAAATTGCTTCAGATGGTTTCATGTTAACTCTGAAGTACCCCATTCTCGAAGGCATGTGGTTGTTAATAGCTTCCTACCAATCAGGGCCACTTGGGATGACCATACTGTTTCCTGGAGTTATAATAGGTGATAAAGGACTTAATTCAGCCGGCTGTCTTTTGAAAATCCTTTTAGAAGGAAAGCCTCAGAATGGTATATCTTGAGTGGGAGAGGTTTTAGGAAAGCAGGTGGTGGTTCCAGAGCTCAAAGATCTGTTAAGAGTATGAGTAAAAATAGTCTATTTGGAAACAAAGATAGATGGGATGTCATTCATTGAGGTTTGCAGCATTTTTAATGTTCTAGAGAATTTGCTTTAAAATCTGGTTAATGCTGATGTTTGTAATAGGATAACTTTTCTTCACATAATCCTTCACATTCCCACTATATTCTGGGAGTTACAGAAAATGAGAAAAGTATGTATGTTAAGTTATAGTGGTCATAGCAAAGCAAATGTATAGTAACCTTAAATTTGTTGTAATGGAGAAGAATATTACCTCTATTTAAATAAGAAAAAATTAGAAAAACTTTTAAAAGTGGCAATTTGTAGTTGGCATGGGAATCGCTTAAAGTCTCTTAAGGTGTGGACCTAGAACTGCCTTCATCAGAATTACCTGGGTGCTTTAAAAATGTTGAGCCATTTTCTGGACCCACCCAATGAGAATCTCTGGTGGAGAGGCTCAGAAGTCGTCTTTTTAATAAGCTCCAGGTTATTCTGAGGAGCACCAATATTTGAGAACCCTGCCTGCAGCTTATTTATAATGATGCTTTTTCCATTTAGGCAATAGTATCATTGTATTAAATGAGTACCTATGAAATGAAAATTAAAAGTTATATTTATTCTTTCATGTCAGCAAGCAGATCTGATATCATTAGGAAAAGTTGTGTTGGCTTTGGCTTGCAACTCTTTGGCAGGAATTCAGCGAGAGAATTTACAGAAAGCCATGGAACTTGTGACAATCAACTATTCCTCTGACCTGAAGAATCTGATTTTGTAAGTTTTAATATATGATAAATTGTACAGAATGATTATTTGCGATAAGACAGAGCTTTTTTTGTTTTAAGTGATTGTTTTGGTTCCCACTATTTAAAATCAAAACAGAAACTTTATTTCTGTATTTTTATTGCAAAGTAAATATTTCTTAGATAAATTGATAAACCAGTCTGCTTAAATTAGTTACTGATGTTTTAAACATTTGGTTAAAGGGCACCCAGTAGAAGTTTGTTGGTATCCACTAGCTACATGTGACCTTTTACATTGATATTAATTGAAATTTAAAGTTTACTTCAGTTGCACTAGTCACATTTCAAGAGCTCAGCAGCCACATGTAATTACTGGCTAACATAATTGGACAGCACAGACACGGAATATTTCCCTCATCTTGGAGTTCTGTTGGATAGTGCTGCTCTAGAGAGTGTGAAAGCCATCATGAATAAGCCTCAGGTGCAATCCAGTCATGTACTCTGGCCAAAATACCCATTCCGGAAAGCATTTGTGTGGAGACCCCCATGCTTACGCTCCAATATCTTAATGCTCCAGAGAATCCTTGAGTATCGATTTGAGATGAATTTGGCTTAAGAGAAACCCATTGTGGACTACTGTCACAACAGAAGGACTTCTCCGTAAGATATAGCTACTACTGGGAGATCCCAGAGGGTGGGCAACCACAACCTTTATTACAGTTATGAGCTGTATTAGAGAAGAGGTGCTAATCAACAGTCTCTTTTAGCTTACAGCTGCCCATTCTGATCTTTCTGTGTAGCCCTGGATGATCCAGTTTCTTTTTGGACCAGCCCTGGGGTATGAATTGGGGGATGGAGGGTGGGATTGCCCACCTGTTCTTTGTTACACTGGCATAAATGTCCTACTTGTGACAGTACTAGAAGCCAGTGGTTGTCTGGATCCTATTCATAATCAAATTCAAATAAGATAATCTGTCTTCTCAATAAAAATACTTGTTTTATATATGATCACAAGAGTGATTCCTAGCCTTAGTTTGCAAATACCTAGGATGCCTCAAATAATTTCAGGTTATAATCTCTAAATTTTCGTTTTTAAAAGAGTGGGGATAGAGGACAAAAATAATCAGCCATATGTTAATAATTATTGAAACTGGGTGATGATACATGGGGATTCATTATATTACTATTCT
Organism: Nomascus leucogenys; assembly: GCF_006542625.1. Lineage (NCBI taxonomy): Eukaryota > Metazoa > Chordata > Mammalia > Primates > Hylobatidae > Nomascus > Nomascus leucogenys. Next base: position 10,840,670 of record NC_044389.1, on the reverse strand, counting down.
ATTATAAATGTTTGAAATTTTCTTTAATAAAAATGAATAAGAAAGCTATACTTTAATAATAAACACAAACTAAAATTTATGCAGTAATTAAACCATGTATCGGGCCCTTTCAAACCGCTTGATGTGAATTAATTTTTTTAATTCTCCCAATAACTCTATAAATTAGATACCATTATTAGTCCCATTTTAGAATAATGACTACCATATGCCAAATGCAGGATACTTTGAGTGAGGTGAACAAAATTCCCATCTTCTGGAGCTTACACCCTAATGAGAAGAAAGAGTAAATAAACATAAAAACCAGTGAGATATTTTCAGGTAGTGATAAGACCTATGAAGAAAATAAGAGAATTACAAGCCAGAAGAGTGAAGGAGTGAGTAGGAGGCTGCTTTCATGAGAAAGGGCAGAGAATGGCTTTACGTATAGAATAAGCGGCAATAGATGATTGAGAATCTTTGTGTTCTAACAGGTAGCCCTTGAAATGTGTAGTATTTTCTGCCACTGTTCTAATGATAGAAGAAATTTAAGTGGTTCCTTCTGCTGCTTGTTACTGCATTTTTCAGAAATGAATATGTCATGATACCTTGTAAATTAAGTTTTAGAGCAGAGGACAGCTTCTTAAAAAGGCTCAGTTTAGCAAAATTGAAAACCCAGTTTTAGTTTTGAAAATTAATCTTTGAAAAACAATAGGAAAAGCTCCCCACCCCACACCTACCCCCTTTTATTCCTCTCAAAAAAGTTTCTAAAAATCTTTTCTTTTTTGGCCGGGTGCAGTGGCTCACACCTGTAATCCGAGTGCTTTGGGAGGCCAAGGCAGGTGGATCACAAGGTCAAGAGATCGAGACCATCCTGGCCAACATGGTAAAACCCTGTCTCTACTAAAAATAGAAAAATTAGCTGGGCTTGGTGGCGCACGCCTGTAGTACCAGTTACTCGGGAGGCTGAGGCAGGAGAATTGCTTGAACCCGGGAGGCAGAGGTTGCAATGAGCCAAAATCACGCTGCTACACTCCAGCCTGGCAATAGAACGAGACTCTGTCACCAAAAAAAAAAAAAAAAAAAAAAAAATCTTTTTATTATTTTTGTTTTTCGTTTCCATTTTTTTGAGATGGAGTTTCGCTTTGTTGCCCAGGCTGGAGTGCAGTGGTGCCATCTCAGCTCACTGCAACCTCTGCCTCCCGGGTTCAAGCGATTCTCCTGCCTCAGCTTCCTGAGTAGCTGGGACTACAGGTGCCCACCACCATGCCCAGCTAATTTTGTATTTTTAGTAGAGACAGGGTTTCACCATGTTGGCCAGGCTGGTCTTAAACTCCTGACTTCAAGTGATCCACCTGCCTCGGCCTCCCAAAGTGCTGGGATTACAAGTGTGAACCACTGCACCTGACCTGTAACAGTCTTTTCATCTAGCACTATTGTAAAGAAGGGTTTGAGAATGGAAATGGGTAAGTGCAGTCCTACTTCACTTTTCTTTCTCATTTCCATAGTAGTGAAAATGTAGAGAAGAGACATGTTTACTGTTTCTTCATTGGCTCTTACAGTTTTCCAGAGGAATGAAATGTAATATTTAAGAATGAACTTGACTTGCATGAATTAAAATGTTTTCAAAATTTTGTGTGCTAAGATGATGGCAGCCAAAACAGCTATGTGTGGGTTATCTTGTTTTTTAAATTGCATGTTGAACATTCAAGTAATTCCTCTTTTATCTTGGGTAGGTATTTGTTGACTGACCAAAACAGGATGCGAAGTGTAAATGACATCATGCCCATGATTGGTGCTCGATTTTATACTCAATTGGATGCTGCTCAAATGAGAAATGATGTCATAGAGGAAGACCTTGCAAAGGTAAAGAGTGTAATTTTTTTTTTTTTTTTTTTTTTTTTTTTTTTGAGACAGAGTCTTGCTTTGTCACCCAGGCTGGAGTGCAGTGGTGCTATCTCGGCTTACTGTAACCTCCGCCTCCCAGGTTCAAGCAATTCTCCTGCCTCAGACTCCCAAGTAGCTGGGATTACAGGTGTACGCCACCACAACCAGCTATTTTTGTATTTTTAGTAGAGACGGGGTTTCACCATGTTGGCCAGGCTAGTCTCGACCTCCTGAGCTCAAGTGATCCGCCCGCCTTAGCCTCCCAAAGTGCTGGGATTACAGGCGTGAGCCATTGTGCCTGGCCAGTAAAGAGTGTAATTAAAAGAATGTACACACAACTTGCATCTGTGTATATAAATAGACACAAAATAATCATTGTACTAAATATAATGCCTTATTTGCTAAGATTGCAGATATTTTTGTCGGCACTGAATGCTTGGTATTTTAATTTCTTATGTCCTCTGGACACTGTTCTTTTCATTCATGGCTTTGCTACAGTCGTGTGACAAAAATCTTGTTTTTTCATGTGAGTTACTTTTCCAATTCCTATGGACAGCTCCATAATCTTCTTGAGTACCATTATGAAATGAAATGGACATATTGTGTTTGTTTAAAAGTATAACCAAAAGGTGGGGATGTTAGGATTTATTGTTTAAAGGTAATATTGGTACAGGTTACCAGTTTTTGTAAGTTTTGGCTTTTATGTTCAGTTATCTGGAACATTAACATTTTTCTCTTTTTAAAATGTTTTATAGGAGGTTCAAAATGGAAGACTGTTTAGGCTCCTAGCAAAATTGGGAACAATCAATGAGAGGCCGGAGTAAGGATTTACAGTATTTTACAATATATTTTTAATCGAGAGCACTATTTTGCATAATAAGAATAAGTATGCCTGGTTTTATTTGGAAAAAGAGAAAAATTCTCATGTGAAGTGACCTTAAGATTGGGTTAGCTGTTAAGGTGCTATTTTTAACAACAGCCTAGGTGTGGCTGTCCTTATGAATTTTACACACATGTATACACACAGAAAATATGCTGTGTTAGAAATCTCTTGTGGTTTGCACATGAGGGCACATTTTATGACTAATACTACCTCTACTCTATCTTCTTTTTGAGGAAGAAGTTTCATATAAGTTTACCCGGATCAGTTTAGAGACTTGAGAAATCTCTAATTTTTGCGTGCCTCTTACCTTCTATTAAAGTACACCTTTTTTTTTTTTTTTTTTTTGTGAGATGGAGTCTCCCTCCGTCGCCAGGCTGGAGTGCAGTGGCACCATCTCCGCTGACTGCAACCTCTGCCTCCCTGGTTCAAGCGATTCTCCTGCCTCAGCCTCCTGAGTAGCTGGGACTGCAGGTGTGCACCACCATACCTAGCTAATTTTTGTATTTTTAGTAGAGATGGGGTTTCACCATGTTGGCCAGGATGGTCTTGAACTCCTGACCTCAGGTGATCCACCCACCTTTGCCTCCCAAAGTGCTGGGATTACAGGTGTGAGCCACCACACCTGGCCTAAAGTATACTTTTTATAGCCATCATATTAGTGACAGTGGAAAGGCATTACCTTTTACACTATTTGTCACTTAGTTCCACCTCATTTGTAAGTTAACGTTAACCGTATATACATAAGCAGAGTTGATGTTTGTACTACATAACTGTCAAAGACAGGTAGAACAGAATTTGCAATTACTATGACTATATACGTAAGTTAATTTCAGGAATGTTTGATTTGTTAATAGAGATAGGTGAGAGATAAATATTATTACTTGAGGAATTTTTTGTTTTTTTTTTTTTACCATGAAATTCAAGTCCACTTGCTTTTCTTCAAAGTCAAAAGACTCATTTAGTGTTTTCCCTAATAATTTTTCTAAGTGAAGAGAACATAACAATGTATGTTAAACCATTTTTAATAAACTCTTTTAGCTGTTTCTTCTAGCATTTATCTCTTTACTTTAAAATGTCTGCTTATAGTTCTATTCTTGATTCCCCCCAATATATAATTCAGCTAATGACTCATCCTCTTCCCTACACACATGCACACGCGTGCACACACACATGAACACATGAGTTGAATCTGTATTTAGTGTTACAAAACACCTCTCCATGCAGTCAAAAATAGATAGCCTATCAGTTCCTTTTTTCCCTTCCACCTAGAGAATTGGCTCTGGATCCTCTGCACTTCACGTTCCTATCTGGGCTGGTTATGCTTTAAGCCTGCACATGCTTACACTTTAGAACTAGAACTTCCCTTCAGTATTATCTGGGAATTCTCATTATCTCTCTGTGTTGGATACCCTGTTTTTTTGCTTTATTCCTTGGTTTATTTATTTATTGTTTTTGACTTAGTGGAGCATGTCCTTGTAGCTTCCTGAAAAAGGTGAGTTTTTTCAGTCTTGCAAGTTTGAAAATGGCATTATTCTACTTTCACACATTATTGATACTGTGAATGCATATTAAATTCTAGATTGTCCTCAGGAAATTTTTCCTTTTTTAATTTATTTTTTATTTTTTTATTTTTTGAGAGGGAATCTCACTCTATCCCATAGGCTGGAGTGCAATGGCGCAATCTTGTCCTCTGCAACCCTCGCCTCCCAGGGTCAAGCAATTCTCCTGCCTCAGCTTCCAGTGTAGCTGGGATTACAGGTGCATACCACCAATATTTTTGGTAGAGACAGGGTTTCACCATGTTGTCCAGGCTGGCCTCGAACTCCTGACCTCAGGTGATCCACCTGCCTCAGCCTCCCAAAGTGCTAAGATTACAGGCATGAGCCACTGTGCCCAGCCAGGGAATTATTCTTATTAATTAAATTTTTTAAATAGGTTGTCTATGAATAAAGTAAAAAGTAGGAAAAGTTTGCAGTGAAAACTATGAAAGTCTGTCTTTCATACCTGACATCCCCAATATCTATTCCCAGTTGCCCCCATCAGTCTATATTTTTAGTTTGTTTTGTATTATTCCAGAGTTACAAATACAACTATATATTCTTATCCCCTCCCCCTTTAAATATATAAAAAATGTAAACCATACACAGTATTTTCTTTTTTTTTTTTTTTTTTTTTTTTTTTTTGAGACAGAGTCTCGCTCTTTTGCCCAGGCCAGACTGCAGTGGCACTATCTCGGCTCACTGCAAGCTCCGCCTCCTGGGTTCACGCCATTCTCCTGCCTCAGCCTCTCCAGTAGCTGAGACTACAGGCACCCGCCTCCGCGCCCGGCTAATTTTTTGTATTTTTAGTAGAGATGGAGTTTCACCGTGTTAGCCAGGATGGTCTCGATCTCCTGACCTCGTGATCCGCCCGCCTTGGCCTCCCAAAGTGCTGGAATTACAGGCGTGAGCCACCGCGCCCGGCCCATACACAGTATATTTTATCATAACAGTGTATTTTAGAAATCTTTCTATTTAGATATGTTTAGTATATGCCAAGCACTATTCAAAATAGTTTACAAATATGACCTGACTTATTCCTCATAACAACCCTGTGGTGGAGTTACCATTGTTACTCCTATTTAACAGAGTAATTGCAGCATAGAGAGGTTAAATAACTTGAACAAAGGTTGTGTAATTAATAAGTATATGATCCAGAACTCCAGTCTAGACAGTATGGTTCCAGAATGTGTGCCCCTAACCACTATGCTATGTGTCTCCTCATACTTTATGGCCTGATAGTAGTTTATCCTATGGATGTATTATAGTTTATTTCCCCGGTTCCCTATAGGTGGGCATTTGGGCTGTTTTCAGTCCTTTGCTAGGGTGGGTGATACTGTAGGGACTAACTTGTGCATACTTAATCTTATATATATGTAAATGTAGGCCAATTGTGATTGCTAGGTCAGTAGGTATGTCACTATAATTTCGTAGCTATTGGAGAATAGTTTACCCATGTGTAATTCATGAGACTGCCTCACCAAAATACTTTTTTCAAACTCTTAGATTTTTGTCAACCTGGTAGGTGAGAAGTTGAATTTAAATGCAGTTTTATGTTCTATGTACTCTTAACGAGCATGTTTGAGTATCTGTTTTATGCTATTGATCCATTCTTATGTCCTGTTCAATTCATATCCTTTGCCCATTTTTATTTTCAATTGGATTGCTTGTCTTTCTTATTGATATATAAGAGCTAAAGAGATTCACTGTTTTTGTGATTTTTTTTTTTTGTTTGACTGCTCATTCCCCACCCTTGGAGACATTTGTGTATGTCTGTAATTGACCAAATTTCTTTTATGCTTCTGGATTTTGAATCCAGAAGTTAGAAGTTAGAAAGCCTCTTTCCACTCCAAGATTATGAAGGAACTATTTCATGGTTTTTTCCAGAACATTTGTGGTTTCATTTCTTCATATTAAAAATGTTTGATGTAGTTAGAAATTGTATAGGGTGTAAGGTGTAAGTCCATCTCCCCTTGTCCCCAAGACTACCTAGTAGTCCAAAAGCTATTTATTGAATAGTCGAACAATGTAGCTTTTCCCCACTAGTTTGAAGCCACACCTCTTCCATACTATTTTAATTCAATCTTTAATTTTGAAATCTAGCAGTATTCTTTCCCATCTCCATTTCATTGGGCACCACTTTGTTGTTTTCCTAATACTATTAAATTTTCTGTACAAATTCTAGAATCAGCTTCTTTAGTTAAAAAAAAAAATCAGTAAACCTCATGGTTTCTTCATAGGGAAGATAGCATGTTTATCATGTTTAAACTCTGGGAACATTTGTGGTTTTAGATGTTGAGTCATCGTAACCAAGATCATGGTATGTCATTCTATTTGTTGATGTCTACTTTTGTATTCTTCAGTAGTATTTAAGTTGTTCTTTATATAGTTATAGCAATACTGAGTGTATTCTTAGGTATTTCATCTTGTTGCTATTATAAGTGGGAAAATTTCCCCCATTCTGTCTTCTTGTTATTGGTATATATGAGAATTCTTTTTTTTTTTTTTTTTTTTTTTTTTGAGACGGAGTCTCGCTCTGTTGCCCAGGCTGGAGTGCAGTGGCACAATCTCGGCTCACTGCAAGCTCCACCTCCCGGGTTCACGCTATTCTCCTGCCCCAGCCTCTCCGAGTAGCTGGGACTACAGGCGCCCGCCACCACGCCCGGCTAATTTTTTGTATTTTTAGTAGAGACGGGGTTTCACCGTGGTCTCGATCTCCTGACCTCATGATCCGCCCGCCTCGGCCTCCCAAAGTGCTGGGATTACAAGCGTGAGCCACCGCGCCCGGCCGAGAATTCTTGATTTCTTTAAATTTTATGCTCTGGTACCTTATTGTTTGGGTCGTTTTCAGTAAATTCTCTTTGAGTTTCCCAGGTGTTTAATCGTATCATCTGCAAATAATGATAGTTTCCTTCCCAGTTTCTATACTTTTAATTTCTCTTGAGTGGTTGTGTTAGCGGGTACTTTGAGTACATAGGTAAATAATAGTGATGATAGTTCAGAATTTGAAGCATTGTTCCTTTTAACTTCCAGGCAGATTCAAAGCCATTTTCTTTATAAATCCTTTCCTTCCTCCAAGCTTTTGGGTTTTGTTTGTTTGTTTGTTTGTTTTGTCACTGATGTTCAGAAATTCACAGTGATGTTCCTTGGTGTGGGTTTTGAGTCATAATGATGGATTAACAGGTGAACCCCTTTAATCTTGGAAACTTAACGTCCTTCAGTTCTGGGACATGGTCTTCATTGTTTCTTTAATAACTTCTTGTCCTGGAATTCTCATCCCTCAGATGTTAGACCTTTGCAATTGATTTTCAAATATTCTCTTCTATTTTCTATCTCTAATTTTTTTGTTCTACTTTCTGGGCAGTTATCTCAACTGTATTTTTCTAAAATTAAAGGTTTTTTTCTAATTCTTTGAATTTTTAAATTTCTGCTATCATATTTTTATTTTCCAAGAACAATTCTGTTTTCTGAATGTTTGTCTTGTACCATCTAATTCTTGTTTCTCTGAGGCCGTCAGTTAATAGATTTTTGCTGGTGGTTGGTTTTTGTTTGTCTTAGTTTTAAGTTTTGTTCCATTCCCTGCAGTATCTCATAGGAAACAAGAGTTTGCTTTATTTTGTTTTGTTTTGTTTCCTCCTCAAAAGATTTCTGATACTTAGCTGTCCATTTGTATTAAAAATAAGGTCCTAAAAAGCCAATGGGAAGCCTTTGTGAGGGCAGGGATTATAGAATGTTGAACCTTTCTCTGTGATAAAGCAGTGTGATGTTGTTATACATGATTTTTGTTTGTTTTTGGTAGACTCTCAAGGATTGTCATTTGTCTTGTACAGGTCAGCATCCCCTGAAAAGAATCTTCCAACCTCTACTGTCTGTGGTATAAGCCTGACAGCCAGGGTTTGAGAACCACACAGAGGGAAAGCATTTGTTGAATAGGGTGTCATCCAGCACTCTTCAGCTCTTCTTCTGGTTTGCTTGCCATCCCTGAGGCTCGAGCTTCTCTCTTTCACCCTTTTTAGAAAGTAAAACCTCCAGATTTTTGCCAGACAGGTGGGGGTGGGGTTGAGAGATGGGTTATCTGTTTGCCGTTTGTAGAACCTTTTCTCAATTCTCCTGTTTTCAGCCTCAGTCCAAACTTGCACTTTTAGTAGTCCTTTGTGGCTTCAGTTTCTGAGCTACGCCAGTGTGGGTGGCTTGCTTCCTGTGGGCACCCTCTTCCCACATCCCCTGTAGAATGAGGATTCAGTTTTGTCAGGTCTACTAAGCCATCCCACTTACCTATCTGCCTCTGCATTCCAGATGTTCATGATGATCTCTTGTTCACTATTGTTGCTTTTTCTGATCCCTTTGTTCTTGTGTTTATACCCTTTCTTAGACATTTACAGTCAATTTGATGGGCTGTTGAAAGGGAGCAGAGATAAATGGGTGTTTAATCCTCATTTTAACTGGAAGTCCTTGGAGTGACCTTTGCCAACATATATATATGATTGTGCTAAAACCATATGGTGAACTTCTCCCCTGGTTCTTAGAATAAAGACCCAGTTTTAAAACATGTCCTGAGCTGTGTAGTCTGATCTCTACCTACTTCTCATCCTGGCGTCAAATCTGCCTTCTATTTAATTTTATTCCCCCCATCCCCCATTCTTTGTTCTTGTCTTCACTCTGTCCCTTTCCTTACCCCCACTCTGTCCCTTTCCTTGCCCTTACCCTCCCTCTGCATGTATTCTGTCTTCTTCTTTTCTTCTCTTTTCTCCCCCAACCCGTTCAGACACATGACCTTCCTTAAGTTTCCTCAATGCTCCATGCAAATACCGATCTCTGACAAAGGAGCATCCTTATTCTGGGAAGAGCAGCCACTACTTCCTCTGGAAAACCTTCCTTAATTTCTTTATATACTTATATTCACACATAATTTTACATAAATTTAATGTTATACATTTTCTATAATCATTGTTTTTACCTGTTTTTTCTTAATGGGAATTGTATCACAGCTTGATCTGGGAAGCAGAACGACTTTAAATGATATAGAAAAGGGGTTATTGGCCAGGCGCGGCCATAGATAAATTCATCTTTCTGTTTTATATCATATTCCTTTTAGGAGCATTATGTAAATATGCAGTTACAGCTTTCTTTGATTATTTGAATAACATCTGTTTCCTACTAGACTGTAAGTTCCCTAAGGTCACTGAAAACTCACAGTGGTCATCTGGTTCTTCACAGCTTATTTTCACATGGAATGGTAGGAAACCGATATTTACTTCCTTTTTGTTTCCTAAACATTTTTCTATTTTATGCTTATTGGTGAAGTAGAAGATGTATCTGACCTCTCTCTATTCTGTAACCTACAGAGTGGGAGGAAGAAAAGAGAAGATATTTAAAGACATTTTTATCTTTTCTATTTTATCTAATGGTAGGGGCTGAAATAAGGAGGTAATATAAAATAGGAATCCATAAGGGATAATTTCCCCCTGACATTTGCTAACTGAAAACTGGAATTCATATACTTACTAGTTCAGTCAGATTATTTTTTAAAAACACTGTACCAGACTCCCTCCCAATTTTTTGTTTATTGGGAAAAAAAGTAAAACTAGTTTGGAATCTAAAAAATAGACATATGGCCGCAGAGCATACAGCATGAGTTACTGAGGTAAAATGTTCATTTCCCCCAGGTTTCAGAAGGATCCCACTTGGTCAGAAACTGGAGACCGTTATCTGTTGAAACTCTTTAGGGATCATCTTTTTCATCAGGTGACAGAAGCAGGTGCTCCCTGGATTGACCTCAGTCATATCATTTCTTGTCTTAACAAGGTAATTTGTATCTAGATTTTTTAAGATCATAATTCTCCCTATAATTTGTATAGAGTTGTATCTTCTACAAATACTAGGAGACTTAAGAAATCAGGATGTTCTCTTACAGTAGCCTGTAAGACATTTTATTAATAACATTTTCTACAATGGGAGGGTTTTTTAAATACTTGCATGAATAATTTTTTGGGGCAGTGGAGGACAGAGTCTTGCTCTGTTGCCCAGGCTGGAGTGCAGTGGCATGATTTTGGCTCACTGCAACCTCTGCCTCCCGGGTTCAAGTGATTCTCCTGCCTGAGCCTCCCGAGTAGCTGGGATTACAGGCACCCATCACCATGCGCAGCTAATCTTTAGTAGAGACAAGGTTTTTAGTAGAGACAAGGTTTCACCATGTTGGCCAGGCTGGTCTCGAACTCCTGACTTCAAGTGATCCGCCTGCCTCAGCCTCCCAAAGTGGTAGGATTACAGGCGTGAGCCACTGCGCCTGGCCTTCGTGAATAATTTTAGAATGTTTTATTGTGGATCTTTTTATTATGATAAAGTATTACAAAATGACTGCTTCCCTCCTTTATGCAATGTTTTATTTACATGTGGTTTTGTTATGCCACATAAAACAGTGAATGGTAAAAAGCAAAAAAATAAATTTGTGCTTATTTTTAAAAAATCGAACCCCTTCTGAATCATTGTGAGTTATGTTGGGTGTTATCAAATCATTATTAACTATAGGTGTTTTTTTTTTTTTTTGAGATGGAGTCTCGCTCTGTCACCCAGGCTGGAGTGCAGTGGCGCCATCTAGGCTCACTGCAAGCTCCACCTCCCGGTTTCAGGCCATTCTCCTGCCTCAGCATCCCAAGTAGCTGGGACTACAGGCGCCCACCACCACGCCTGGCTAATTTTTTGTATTTTTAGTAGAGACGGGATTTCACCATGTTAGCCAGGAGGGTCTGGATCTTCTGACCTCGTGATCCGCCCGCCTCGGCCCCCCAAAGTGCTGGGATTACAGGCGTGAGCCACCTCGCCCAGCCCAACTCTAGGTTTTGTAATCAAGTAGTAAATAATAAAAGCACAATACTAGTGACATCAGTTACTAGCAGGTCCAGCTGTTATAAATGGTGAATTTGATGATTAGATGAATTAAGTAGATAAAAAATAGATCATAAATTTATTTGAGAGGTGAGGTGAGTTTTTTTCTTTTTTTTTTTTTGGAACAGGATTTTGTTCTGTCATCCAGGCTATAGTGCAGTGATGCTTATGGCTCACTGCAGCCTTGACTCCCCAGGGCTGCAGTGGTCTTCCTCCCCACCTCAGTCTCCTGAATAGCTGGGACCACAGGCACACGCCACCACACTCAGCTAATTTTTGTCCTTTTGGTAGATACAGGATTTCACCTTATTGCTCAGGCTGGTCCCAAACTCCTGAGATTAAGCAATCCACCCACCCCCAAAGTGTTGGGATAATAGCCGTGAGCCACCACGCCCAGCAGCATTATATTTTAGAAAAGGTTGGGAAAAGGCTGGGCTCAGTGGCTCACGCCTGTAATACCAGCACTTTGGGAGGCCCAGGCGGGTGGATCACGAGGTCAGGAGATCGAGACCATCCTGGCTAACACGGTGAAACCCCGTCTCTACTAAAAAATACAAAAAATTAGCCAGGCATGGTGACAGACGCCAGTAGTCCCAACTACTCAGGAGGCTGAGATAGGAGAATGGCGTGAACCCGGGAGGCGGAGTTTGCAGTGAGCCGAGATCGGGCCGCTGCACTCCAGTCTGGGCGATAGAGCGAGACTCCGTCTCGAAAAAGAAAAAAAAAAAAAAAAAAAAAGAAAAGGTTGGGAAAGACAAAATTTACAGAGAAAAGAAAGAAGACACTTCCGTTATGAATTACTTGGCATTATGAAGTTCAGAACTGGTCTCCAGGAGTGAATGTAGTCTCTGTATAGGTTTATGTATAAACCAGGAGCTGGGGTAAGCCATGGCCTGCAGGCCAAATCCGTTCTATGGCCTATTTTTTTATAGCGTGAGAGCCTCGAATAGTTTTACATTTTTAAAAAGTTGTAAAATAAACAATAAGCCAAACCTAAAACATTAACTGTCTGACCCTTTATAGAAAACATTTACTGACTCTTGGTCTAAACTTTCCTGAATTACAAGTACTAGAGGAAAAAATATCTACTGTAGCACATGATTTAGAACTATTAATGTACAGTGTGGTAACCTTTCAGGGAAAATGTTATGGTTTGTTTTTAAGCACTACTTTGCCTTCCTTTAACTTCCTTAAAACTCTGTAGGGAGTATTGTCAATAACGTACATTAAGACTGCACAGGCCGGGCGCGGTGGCTTATGCCTGTAATCCCAGCACTTTGGGAGGCCGAGGCAGGCGGATCACAAGGTCAGGAGATCGAGACCATCCTGGCTAAGACAGTGAAACCCTAAAAACTACAAAAAATTAGATGGGCGAGGTGGCGGGTGCCTGTAGTCCCAGCTACTCGGGAGGCCGAGGCAGGAGAATGGCGTGAACCCCGTGGGGCGGAGCCTGCAGTGAGCCGAGATCGCGCCACTGCACTCCAGCCTGGGCAACAGCAAGACTCTGTCTCAAAAAAAAAAAAAAAAAAAAAAAAGACTGCACAAAACTGGCCAGGCACAGTGTCTCACGCCTGTAATCCCAGCACTTTGAGAGGCCCAGGTGCATGGCTCACCTGAGGTCAGGAGTTCGAGACTAGCCTGGCCAATGTGGAGAAACCCCGTCTCTACTAAAAATACACAATTAGCCGGGCATGATGGCAGATGCCTGTAATCCCAGCTACTTGGGAGGCTGAGGCAGGAGAATCACTTGAACCCAGGAGGCAGAGGTTGCAGTGAGCCGAGATTGCGCCATTGCACTCCAGCCTGGGCAACAAGAGCAAAACTCTGTATCAAAAAAAAAGACTGCACAAGACTATATGTATCATTAAACTAATTCAGTATGAGTTATATATTTATTTTCCCTTTATTTCTGTTAGGGGAAAAACCTTTTCTTGAGAGCAATATGTAGAAAATAATTCTGTCAGATTTTAGAACATAGTATCAGAGCATCAGTAATTAAAAATACGTCGAACCAGAACAAACACCGACAAGTAGGTAATATGGAATAAGCCATGGACAGTTGCCTTAAGCAAAGATCATTTAATGAATATTAGGATAATTGAAAATTTGAAGAAAATTCTATTTCACATCATGAAAGTAGTAGTAAATAATACCCCAAATCTGAAGTGTGACAATATTCTAAGTTTGAAAAGAGTGTGCTAAATTAAAAGGGAAGGATGGCCAGATTGATTATACAAAATTAAGATTTTATATAAGCTTATTTTGGTAGAAATAATGATAATGACAGAAATTGTCTGGTAAATGATTTGAATGTTTGAGCCTTCAGTGAGTTGTAAACATATTTTAATGAGTTATGTATCAATTAATGAAATACAAAAGTACATTGAAAATAACAAAAATAAAGTGAAAACCATAACAAGACAAGTCGATAGACTAAGGATCAGTATTTATGCTTTATAAAGACCTTGCTAAAATATTACTGCCAAATTCCATTAGGGTCATGAGTAAAGATCATATACTAGCATTTACACAAGCAGAAATACCAAAAGTAAATGTATGAAAAAACTTTGATAATAGTAGTTAAAATCTAAATTTAAATAGCAAGGTGCTCATTTGCTGTGGGGTTGCTGGAAAAGTATTAAAAACTTATAAATTAGGCTGGGCACGGTGGCTCACACCTGTAATCCCAGTACTTTGGGAGGCCGAGGCGGGTGGCTCGCCTGAGGTCAGGAGTTCGAGACCAGCCTGGCCAACATAGTGAAACCCCATCTCTACTTAAAATACAAAAAATTAGCTGGGCGTGGTGGCAGGTGCCTATAATCCCAGCTACTCGGGAGGTTGAGGCAGGAGAATTGCTTGAACCTGGGAGGCAGAGGTTGCAGTGAGCCAAGATAGTGCCATTGCACTCCAGCCTGGGCAACGAGTGAAACTCCATCCCAAAAAAATAAATAAATAAAAATAAAAACTTATAAATTCGTGGTGTCTAATTGGAAATCAATTTGGTTCTATGTACTAAGCTATAAAACCACTTCTACTTTACTTTTTTTGTGTTTTTTAACTTTTTAAAAACCAATTTCTTAATACTTTACATTTTATTATTAATATTTATATTTCTAAGTATTTTTCCTAAGGAAAAAAATACTTCCTACAGAAGAAAAAAATTAAGTAGATGAGTATGTTCACTGCACTGTAATTCATTATGCCAAAAATGGAAGATATTGGGAGAAAAATTATTGAGCATCAACTGGGTAAACTATAATGCAAACAAACATTAAGCATGAAGGAATAGTTAGAAACATAGGGCAGTGTTTGTGTAAAAATGTCTGAGTTGAAAATTATGTGCATACTGATGAATGATGTAAATGTACTCATGGATATCTGAAAGGGAATGTGACAAAAAAAATTTAGATACTTTATCTTTGCTGCAAACGTAAATTCTTTTCTGCATGTTATGAATTTCATGTTTTGTGTATATATTGTTTCAGCTAGATGCTGGTGTGCCAGAAAAAATAAGCCTGATTTCCAGAGATGAGAAGAGTGTACTTGTGGTGACCTACAGTGACTTAAAGCGCTGCTTTGAAAATACTTTTCAAGAACTGATTGCAGCTGCAAATGGTCAGTTGTAGTATTTGCTAAAAAAGCACGCCAGACATGGCTAAGGACCTTAACCAATAGCAAATTGCACTACAGCTGAACTTTTCATCATCTCATTCACATTTGGGAAACGAACAGGAGATGAGCAAAGCTGCTTGCACTTCAGTCAGGTACACTGTTACTTGAAAGGAAGAATGTTTCACTTACCCAAGAGCTATGGCTGCCATTGGAGGCTATATCTGTGAAGAATTTATTTTAGATTTAGGAGCACCATCAGGTGAATGATGTTCCTACTTTTGTTTTTTCCACTTGTATATGCACTAATTTTAATTTTTTAAAGACTTTTTCTGATCTTTGAACTTTTGCCACATTGTATACTTATTAAGGGAAACTGTTTGCAAGGACATTTTTGGGAAGCAATGCTGGGCAGCGTTTTTGCCATTGAGGGTTGCAGAATTTGCTCTTTTTGGGATGGGTTGCCCTGAATAACATTATGGACCAGGTAAATAATTTCATAGAAGTTCAGTATAGTACGTAATTCTTGTAAGAGTATTGTATGCAAGCTCTCTGTATGCCACCCACTGTTAGTTCAAATTGAGATTTTTGTTTTGTTTTGTTCTTAAGAACATACCAAGAAAATACCGGTGAATTGTTGGATATGAATTCCCTGTTAGTTGATTTAAATCCTGTCTGAATAAAGATCAGATAAACAGTAACTGAAGGAGCATGTATAGCTCTTTCCTTCAAATTCAACTAGAGCCCTTTTAAAAAGACATTTGCCTGCTAGTCAGATACATTTACATTTATGCACATTTTTTAAATAGGAGAAAATTAAGAAATTGTGTTAAAGGCCTAAAGTTCAGGAGTATATTACTTTAGGTTCTTTCCAGTTTGCTTTTTTTTTTTTTTTTGGTTATGAAGTTCTGCTCTTTGAACCACAGCTTTATTATGGTCCTTTACACTGGAGACAGACACAGAGACACTGTTCAGAAGATGAACTAAACTCAGCAGTGGTCTGGTATCAAGAGCTTTCTGATGTTTTACAGCCTGAAATTGGAGGGATAACGATCTGCTGTGCCTTTGCAGTCACTGCTTAGCCCAAAGTAATAGTACTTTTGATAATAACTCACTCTGTGCGATATTCCTGAATAAGTCCATCTCAAAAGTTTGGAATTTTCCTCCTCTTAACTTTCTTAATATTTGGACATGCAGTTGTCGCCAAACTTGGGTATTCATGGAATTTCTAGTAAATGAAATACCTATACTTTGATACTGAAGACTGCCAAATACATAGGAATTTTCTTTCTTAAAAAACAGTAATGAAGACTATATCTCCTTTCCCAGCACTGAATGTTTTACTAGCACTGGGTGCTCACCATGCAACTATGAAGAAAATGTGGAAACTCAAAAGGTCAGGACAGACTTCCAAGCACTTGCAACTGATGTTACTGTCTTCAATTTTAATAATTACACATATTTGTATATTTCAGAGAAGTTTTTAATATTTCTCTGTCCACTTTTTATAAGCTTTAAAATGATTTTCTCTGCCTTGAGATTTGCATCAAGAAAAAGCACCTCTCTTCACCTGAAAGCTTTGAGGACTAGAGACACGCTTTACACGTTTTAACAAGTATATTGAGTCCACGTTTGGTAGCATCAGTTGTTGAGTTGAAAATTATTGCATTTGATCTGGATGGATTTTAAAAGAACATAATGTTCAATATTAAAAGGATAATTAACATTTGCCACCATAATGTTCTTTTTTATGTAAAAAGAAGAACTTGGAGACATTAACATGCAAAAGTCTTTTATCATTAGCTCATGTATTTGAGGAAGAGCAGCTGTCTTTTTATATGTTTTTTGACAAATCATATTGTAATTCTTTTGTACAAAAAAGAACTACTTGTATTCTAGAAGAAATATGAAATGCTTAATTTATAAGCGGGCTGGAGATTTTTTCCAATATTGTTTTCTTTGAAAATGAAAGGGGATCATCTATTTTAGTTTTGGGGTATGGGAACTTTTTGAAAATTTAATTTGTGGACCAATGTTTTGTGAAAGCTAAAGAGGACAGGGGTTAAAATAGGGCTTGAATTTCTCATTCTGTATAGACCAGCAAACTTCCCTCTGCAAGGCAAGTTTACATCACAAATCCAAGAATGTTTGCATCCTAAATGCTAGTTTGCTTCAGCCCCTAGTTAACCTCAGGACTTGGTTTGCATATAAAAGGTAGACAGCTGATATGTTTTCATGAATAAATATTGTCAGCCAGAAAAGGTTGGTGTCAGGTAATGCATATTTTTTTAAGCTTTGTTTTATATTTATTTTTCATTTAGTTTTTATTGGGAATGGTTTTCAAAGAACTCTCAGTTCTGCCTAGGTGTTTTTGGGGGAGCCCTGTTTTCCATAGTGTAATTCCATTTAAGAGGTTGTCTAAAAGTCTTTTTAATTAATAGAAAGATTTTAATATCCAAGAGTAGTCAAATTAAGGATATAAACTTTCCACACCTTCCTGTCGTGACAGATAAAAGCACAGAAAGGACAACCCTTGAAATCATGTAACGGTCATTTCAATTTTTTGTACCTGTTTTAAATCCTGTTAGTGTATTTACTTCATTGTAAATATTTTTGAGGGTACCTTTGTATTTTGCTTTTGACCTTGGTTCTGTGATTTGGATGTCAGCAACTTCCCTAAAAAGCACCAGTATGTTAAGTTCTAATGTCATGACCCAATTTGTGTTATTCATCTTTAATCCTGTTTTCAGTCTCTATGTGTACAGCAGTATTTTTAATAAAGAATTACAGAGATAAGTTTGTCCTTTTCTTGCGCGTGTTCATATAACAAGATGATGGTTATCTTATGATTGGATTTTAAGATTGGTTATTTCCTCTGATTTTGGAGGAATTTTTATATTTGGATGAATTGGCAGCAGATTTATTCATTAATTTATCAAATAGTCCTTAAGTCTTACCTACTGTGTCCTTGTATCTGTTCTAGGCACTAAGATATAGGGACTTGGTATTTACAGAATGTATAGTTATACCCAAACATCTTAATATAATACATGACTAACAATGTAGTTTAGGAGAGAAGACTACTCACGAGAAAGCATAAGGGGTCTGCCATGTGTATGTCTGGGGGTAAAGTATTCCAGGTAAGGGAGTGTTTCAGAGCCTTTGCAGAACAGCAAGGGAGCGAATGTGGCTAGAGCCAAGTTAAGTAGGAAGTGATGTCAGAAAGGTCTATAGGGAAGGGGTGTGTCCTGTGGGCCATTTTAAGTATTTTGGCTTTTACCCTCAGTAAAAGAGGAAGCTGCGCCGGGCGCAGTGCCTCACGCTTGTAATCCCAGCACTTTGGGAGGCTGAGGTGGGCGGATCACAAGGTCAGGAGATCGAGACCATCCTGGCTAACATGGTGAAACCCCATCTCTATCAAAAATAAAAAAATTAGCCAGGCGTGGTGGCGGGCGCCTGTGGTCCCAGCTACTCAGGAGGCTGAGAAAGGAGAATGGCGTGAACCCGGGAGGCGGAGCTTGCAGTGAGCCTAGATCACGCCACTGCACTCCAGCCTGAGCATCAGAGCAAGACTCCCTCTCAAAAAAAAAAAAGCTGCAGGAGGATTTTCAGCAGAAGAGTAACATGATAGGACATTTTAAAAGGATCACTCTGGCTACAACATGAACAGACTGAGGGCGGAAGTGAGCTGTTGGCGTGATGGGAAACTGACAGCATCCCAAGTGAAGGATGTTGGATTTTAAAACCCATGTCTTCTGAGTTTTGGTGGGTTTTTTTGTTTTGTTTGAGACAGAGTCTCACTCCATCACCCAGGCTGGAGTGCAGTGGTGCAATCTTGGCTCACTGCAACCTCTGCCTCCTGGGTTCAAGCGATTCTCCTGCCTCAGCCTCCCGAGTAGCTGGGATTACAGGCATCCGTCACCATACCTGGCTAATTTATATATATATATATTATATATATATATATATTTTTTTTTTTTTTTTTTTTGAGACGGAGTCTTGCTCTGTCACCCAGGGTGGAGTGCAGTGGCGCGATCTCGGCTCACTGCAAGCTCCGCCTCCCAGGTTCAAGCCATTCTCCTGCCTCAGCCTCCCAAGTAGCTGGGACTACAGGTGCCCGCCAACACGCCCGGCTAATTTTTTGTATTTTTAGTAGAGACGGGGTTTCACCGTGTTAGCCTGGATGGTCTCGATCTCCTGACCTCGTGATCCGCCCGCCTCGGCCTCCCAAAGTGCTGGGATTACAGGCTTGAGCCACCGCGCCCGGCTTAATTTTTATATTTTTTGTAGATACGGGGTTTCACCATGCTGGCCAGGCTGGTCTCAAACTCCTGACCTCAGGTGATCCGCCTGCCTCGGCCTCTGAAAGTGCTGGGATTACAGGCATGAGCCAAAGCGCCCAGCCATCTTTGAGTTTTGAAACTCACCTGCGGCTAAGCGCGGTGTCTCACACCTGTAATCCCAGCACTTTGGGAGGCCGAGGCAAGTGGATCACCTGAAGTCAGGAGTTCCAAGACCAGACTGGCGGCCAGAGCTGGTCTGACAGAGCGAGACTGTCAAAAAAAACCAGCCAGGCATGGTGTCATGCACCTGTAGCCCCAGCTACTCAGGAGGCTGAGGTGGGAGGATCGATTGAGCCCAGGAGGTCAAGGCTGCAGTGCACCGAGATCGTGCCATTGCACTCCAGCCTGAGCGACAAAGTAAGACCCTGTCCCCAAAAAAATTTTTTTTGGCTTGATGCTGATAGGATAGAGGATTCTGCTGAATTGGAAGAGGCTGTTGTAAGAACAAAGAGTCTACAGGGCAGGGAAGGATGGAGAAGCAGGAAAAGACAATTTGGGAGTTTGGTGTAAGGCCCATTAAGTTTGAGATGTTTAGTACACATTTGTTCTGATTATTTGTTTTGTAACAACTCCACCCTTAATGGCATAAAACAAGCATTTTATTACATTCAGGGATTCTGTGGGTCAGGAATCCGGGCAAGACACAGCAGGGAGGCTTGTCTCTGCGCCATTGTGATTGGGCCTCTGCTGGGGAATTCCAATGGCTAGGGGCTGGAATGACTTGAGGGCTGGGCTCAGCTGGCTGCTGCCTATGGGAGCACCTTCACATGGCCTCCATGTGGCTTAGGTTTCTCCAAGTATGGCCGCTGGGTCCCTCGCGGGAACTGTTGAAGAGTGAGTGTACCAAGACTCAGGAAGTGCATGATCTTTTCTGACCTGGCCTCCAAGCCATGCAGTGTCCCTTCTTTCACATTACGTTGATCACAAGTGAGTCCTAAAGCTAGCTCTGATTCTAGGGGAGGGGACATTGCCAAGGATCGTGTGAGATGGGAGATAATCTTGCAGCTATCTTTGAAAAATACAATAGAATATTTTTGAAAAATACAGTACAATATCTTTGAAAAATACACCTGTATTTGAAAAAAATACAGTCTGCCAGAGCATCAAGGGGAGATGTCAGGTTAGCACTTGTGTATATATGAGTTTAGAGTGTTGCAGCGGGTAGGAAGAATCTGTTCTGTCCATGAAAGTCATCATATGGGTGTCATTGAAAGCCCTGAGATTGGTTGAGATCATGAAGGAAGTTGGTATAGACTGAGAAAAGAAAGCTTCAAGGGCAAGCCCTGGGGTAACTTGAGCAATGTTCAAAAGTCAGGGAAAAGAGGTAAAACCAGCAAAAGAGACAGAGGTAGCCTGTGAGATGGGAAGAAGAAAATATCATGTCCTGGAACCAAACTGAAGTTGTTTTTGCGGATAAGTGTCAAGATGCTGAAGTGTCAAATAAGAATGGGACTGAGAGTTGGCCATTGGATTTATCAATATGGAGTCACTGGTGACCTTAGCAAAAGCAGTTTCAGTGAGTGATCGTGAAAGCTAGGTTTGAGTGGGTTTAAGAGTCAGTGGGAGGAGAGGAGTTGGAAACAAGTCATAGTAACTAATAACCAACTCGCTCATTGGATTTTGCTATAAAGGGGAATAGAGAAATTGGGTGGTAGCTGGAGGAGAAAGTACAGATGAAAATTTTGTAAGATGGGAGAAATAACATGTATGTTCCAGTGGAAAAGGGGAAAATTGATGGTGGGAGGGGTGGAGAATTGCTAAAGCAATGGCTTCAAGTCTGAGAGGGACACCGGTGTGTTTTGGGTTGGCCATCTAGAAGGGCAAGCACAGTATATGGGGACATAAGCTTGGAGGTGGGGAGATGTGACAAGTGGGGTCTTGGAGTTCTTTAATTTTCCCATTAGAAGTAAAGGGTATACTAATAGTACCTATCATGTTAGATTGCCTTGAAAATAAGTGTATTCCTTTAAAGCACTTTAAATAGTTGCTGGCACATATTGGGCACTCAAATGATAGCAATGATAGCAATTACTAGCTATCACTGCTTCCCAAATACCAATCTGTGGAACAACATGTGTTCATTAGTTTATTCTAGTACAAATGAAAATGGGAAAAAGAAGGATAATATAGGTATGTTTCAAATACAAATATATTTTAGTCTGAGATTCAGCCCTTCCACCTTTTAAAATGGGTTTTCTCCTATGAAAAGTTGTGGTACTAAATGGTAGGGGTTTTTTCTTCTTTTAGTAATATTGTATTGAAGAATTGTATACATACATTCATATATGTACACATACATTCATATATATACACACACATTCACAAGTAAGTGTGCAGCTCAGTGACTCATCATGAAGTGAGCATACCTGTGCACTACCACCCAGATCAGGAAATAGAACATTAGTAGCATCTGGTTGGATTTTGGGTTTTTTTTTTTCCCCCTCCCTTAAGTGTTCTTAGTTCACAGAATAGAAGAATGGCCATCCCTGTGTTGGGATCAAGGATTTTTTTTTTTTAATTTCCTGGCCTGTGAAACCCAAAATCTGGTAATATGTTTAACACCGAGGAGTCCAATAAACGTTACTAGGCCATACTTCTGCTGGAGGAAAAAATAAAAATAAATTCCCAAATGTACTATAAGTTTCCAGAGCCATGAGAACATTTCTAAACTATGATGCGACATTGATTCCTCAAGCATTCTTCAAGTCATCTGCCTGAATGAATGATTTTATTCTTATGTTATGAAACCCATAATACTTTTTAAAGGATTTCAGATTCTTGAAGACGAAATGCTTCTTGCCCTCTTGAGTTAACTAAAAGTTTACTGAGATTTGTCATTTATCCATTTTTATTGTCTTTGTCCCAAATAAAGTAGGCCTATTTTTTCCCCTCAAAATATCTTTCCAATCTAGTTTCCTTATGATGTTATTAGGCAGGTAATACTATGACCACTTTCTAAGACAAAGTGTTGGTCACTTATTCAATTTCTAGTACTTATGACCTGAGTTGTTTTCCTAGGACGTAATCCACAAAGCAAGATTGAAGAATACTGAGCTGGCATTTGTACTTCTACATTCTTGGGTGTCAAGCTTTTGCCTGTTATTTTGTGTGGTTTCTGCAGCATGTGCACACACCCTCTGTGATTATGCTAATTATCAGCTGAAAATTAGTGTTTGGGGACAACTGCCTCTTTTTAATTGAGGGCACTTTTCTCTGCGGCTGGCACTCACACCCAGCATATGCTTTACTTGTTTCACGATCCTGTTGATGTTAGGGTTTAGTTTTCTGGGCAATCTGCCTAGTTTGATTTTGTTTTTTACTTACTGTTTGCAATGTTCTGATTGTTTAGCACAGCCATTTTCTAGGACCGATAGAAACCTCTTGGCCTTCTCTTCAGCAGCATTTGCTTTATCTTTCTTGTGCTGTGTTTAATAAAGAACACTAGTCCTCCACCCCCAGGGACACCTGTGATCTCCTTTTTACACTTACAAGCAAATCAGGGAGAAAATATATACGTTTTTAGAGTTAATTTTATTATATGAAGATGGTATACAAAATACATTCATCATGACTAGAAATATAGGACCAAACCATGTCTGTCTTATATCTGTAGCATATATTCTTGGTTTGTATAAAAGTAACTTTAAAATTCCAGTTTCCTTAAATAGTTATGCACAAAACACACACACACACACACACGCACGCACACATACACATATAGTTACACCACTGTTGGCCAAAGATGCACTCCTCCTTTAATCAATTTAAATGAGGCTAGCGAGTATCTGTTTGATGTTTGCATTCTTATGGGCTAGGAAACAAGGCACGGGTCCCTAAAATTAACATCTAGGCGTCACTTCTTGGACTTACAAGACACAGACTTGCATACGGTTTCAGCCCCGTTCCACCCACACTGTTCCATGCACATTATCTCAGAAACTCTGAAAGGAAGTGCTCGTTCTTTGTTAGTGCCAACCATTTTTGTCATAAATGGCAAATGATTGGAATATTATCAGTTAATTCATGTTTCAATTTTCAGTGCTATTTTAATGAACAAGCATTTTGTAACTACCTCATTATTACAAGCCTCCATTTTTCTTTCTACATTAAGACTCCAGATGGAACCATTCTTTGACTGATGGATGGACTCATATGCTACAAACCTGAGTTTGAAGGAGCTGAGTAATATAATTCTAATGGTTTTGCTTTTCTCTTGGAAAGGAGTATTTATTATGGTCTCTTAATGATTAAGAATTAGATTATTGAAATCGAGACATATGAATAGCTAAGGTTTTATTTGTTATCACTATTTGCTGGGCTGTTATCTGACTTGGAAAAAAAAAGTAGAGAATTGACTGAGGTCTTCTTTTTTCTGTGTTTAACCTCCTTCCAGTTACCTGATTTATAACATTGCCAGCCGTCACAGGTGGTTTGCATATGTAAAGAAGAGGAAGAACAAAGATTTGTCCTCTCTTCTGGCTCTAGCCTGCTTTTGTTTGGATTTAGATCTTGGTGGAGAGGCCTGTCCCACTCCTCTCTTCTGGCTAGTGAGTCTTCCACAAAAGCCGCTGCCAGGAGCCAGTAGGCTCACTAGGGAATGTGCTGATGACGGTCCCATCTCTTCATACAGAGAGCCTTTAAACAAGGATGTGGCACATAAGAACAGAGGCATACATTCTTCTGTTACTTAGAGCTCAGGTTCTACAGTTAAGTTACATGGATAAAAGAAAGCATACTCTTTTCCCCAAGAAGCAGCAATCCACTGTTGCCTGTCCAGCTTCTGACTGGCTGCAGAAGGTGCAGACATCCTAAATACATAGACCCTAACTTGCATAAATAGCATCAAACAGAGCCAGCTTAGCGATCCAAGGCCCACTTGATCTTTAGACCCTGAAGAGTAGGCGCCCTTTCCTACCCTGTCTCCCTATTCCCATCATGCTCAGACCCCAGGCAAGGTTCAAAGCAGTTGAAAATGGGCTTTTCTTCTAGCGATGGCTCATTAACTAATATCCTGAGTCCCAACTGGAGAAATATCTTGCATAAATTACATACCACCTTTTTTCTCAAGAAGCTTAAAGTGCTTAATATGCGTCAGCTAATGCTCTTCCACATCCTTCCAGATTAGTGTGAGATAGTGGAATCCCCATTAAATGAAAAGGAAACGTGACTGACTTCCTGTGTTTTGGGTCCCAACTGTGTTGGTGAATTGGTTTGGTTGGTATAGAGACCGGGTTTTCCCTTGACCTTATTGACCTTTTTCCTCCATCAGCCCTAGTTTTGGTATGGAGAAAACTCTCCTCAGGACTGCATTTTCATTCTTCTCAGCTTTCTTTCACAACTAACTGTGCAAAACAGGATAATACCAAGAAATTGAGTTAAGTGTCTGGACTATATATTAATACCCAAAATAGAATGTGACATTTTAAGTGTAAGGCCATCATGCCATGGAGACAACCTAACTCTGGCTACGTTTTCAGTGCATCTTACTAGAGGAGCCAAAAGTATGGGCTCAGAGTTGAGTGCCACCCTCAGTGCTATAAATCAAAACATGCCACGAATGAGAATGGACATAGAACCACTTCCATAGGTAAAGTTCTAAAATTTGCTTTAGTTCCAAAAAAGATATTTGTCCTTTTCTTGCCTCCCAGAATCCAGAAAGCATCCCCTCATCGCTGTCCCGTCTGCTCCTGGCTGGGCCGTCAAATGTAGAAGGGTTAGAGCTGGGAAGCCACTGAAATGGCATTGCTGAGCCCCGTCCCCCTCCCTGCCCACGTCTCAAATTCTTTCTCATGCCTTCTCCCGGTTTCTCTTTTCTCCCTTGCTTTTTGCTTTTTTCCTTTACCTCCTCACGTGTCTTAGGCCTGCTAGAGGACTCCCGAGATGTTGCTCAGGCCAGCCAGTGATCCCTGGGGCTAACGGGCTTGTTGCCCTGGGTTTTGGGCTGCAGGGCTGGCCCGGTGGGCTCCATGATGCATTGAGTGATCAGTGCAGCTCCTCAATCAAACTGGTCCTGCGTGCCCTGAGGTGGCAGGGGTTGGAGCAGGGAAGTCATTGGGTTTAGAAAGGATTTCTCTAACACTGAGTAACATGAGGATTTAGCAGTAGAGTTCTTCACTTGTCACTATTTCTCTATCTGGAGTTACATTCTTGTTAGTCAAAAAAAAAAAAAAAAAGCACTATTAAAAAAATCACAAAAAGCAGCTGGCTCCCACGGAAAGGTAAAGGTGTAAACTTATATATGCATAATACTGGCAAAAGCTAGTTTCCTGGGGGTATAAATACACGTGCTTCTAGAAATAAGGCTTCGTGTCAAACTCTAGATGGGTGGGGTGGAGTACAGGACCACCGAGTTGTAGTCTGGGGGCGGGGAGCAGCACGCAATTTTCCTTTCCAGCTCAGCGTTGTCGTAGGTGAACCTGCGCTTGCCGTCGCTGATGTGCCCACAGCTGGAATGGCAGAAACTGGGCCTGCTGACATCAGATAGCCCCGACTCCTTACTTTTACTGGTTACTCTCAAGCTAAAGAAAGAAAGGAAAGAAATCAAATATTCAAAATTGGTTTTTAGAAAACAAAGACACTAAAATCCACTCTTTCTGAGTGGGTCATTTGTTCATACCTGTCCTAGAGTTCATGATTTTTGAACCCCTCCTCAATTGCTGTCAGATTTCCTCTGTTCTAAATCTGCACACGGCCTCCCTCTTAACAGCTTGGTGTCATTGGGCAGAAAGACAGTGGCTGGGGGAGGGTATGAAATGTATAAGATAACGCAAATCCATAATCCAGGTGGAAAGTAACTCCAAGACTTGGGTGCAGCCCTCTCCTATTCTTGGGTCAAACAGCTTCTGTGGTAGGCTGAGAAATGCCTCCTGCCCTCCAAAATATTCAAATTTTTCATATTTTATATCCCTTCTGGCCTCCAGAACTGCAAGAGAATACATTTCTCTTGTAAGTTTCCAAGTTAGTGGCAATTTATTACAACAGTCTCAAAAAACAATAGAGCTTCACACACACAAGTGAGTGCCTCTCTCCCTAGCGTGCCTGTGTTCTAGAAGAGGAAATGTTTTTAGTTATGGTGCTGCTTATCACCAGCAAGGCTCAAGGGTGGAGAAACTTGCTTCTGGGTCCTCTATGTTACATCCAGACCAGGACGGACACCTGAGGAAGAAGGGCTGCTCTTGCCCTTTAATATTCATTCAAATTTTTTATTTTCAAAGGATCTGGGATGAGGCAGGGAACCTGTGAAGCTTGTTTTAGACTGGTCTGGACTAACATGTCCACGTTCTATATTTTCAGTCTCAGAGTAGGGGATATAATTTATGGTCTTCTTTAACAAATATCTAGATAAAATTAGTCACCACCTATTTTCTGAAGTGTTCCAAAGTAGGAAACAAAAGAGCAAGTATCCTACCTTCCCCTTTGATGCATTCATTCCTCATTGGTGCCTCTGATCTGCTGTAACTCAATTCTAATACCATTGTGCTCATGTGAAAAGGAAACACACACGCAGATGTTTGCCTGGAAATGCCCCTGTCTTTCCCATTTACTTGTGGTTGATGAACTGTGCTAACTACATCACTTGGACGCAGTTGTTACCATCCTTTGATTTAGATCAGGGTTCAAAAACTATAACCCATATCTGCCCACCTGTCTGGTGTTTTTTTTTTTAATGAGAGCTTTATGGAGATATAATTTACATACTGCATAATTCACCTATTTAAAATGTGTAAGCCAGTGGTTTTTTGTATAGACACAAATTGTGCAACCATCACCATAATCAACTTTAGAGCGTTGTCATCATCCCCCAAAATGCATACGCATTAGCAGTCTTTCTTCCTCACACCCTCCAGCCCCAGCCTGAGGAAACGACTGGTCTGCTTTCTGTCTTTAGATTTACCAATTCTGGGCATTTCATATAAAAGGAATCATACAATAGGAGATATTTTATGACAGGCTTCTTTTACTTAGCATAATATTTTCAAGGTTCATCCATGTTGTAGCATGCCTGTATACTTCATACTTTTTATTGACTATTATATTGTGTGGATATACCATATTTTATTCATTGAGTCATCAACTGATGGATATTTAGGTTGTTTCTACTTTTGGCTATTATGAATAATGCTGCTATGAACATCTGTATGCAAGTTTTGCTGCAGACATCAGTTTTCATTTCTCTTGAGTATATACCTAGGAGTTGAATTGCTGAGTCTCGGGATAATTCTTTAACGTTTTGGGCAACAGCTAAACTGTTTTCCAAAGTGACTGCGCCATTTTACATTTCCACCAGCAGTGTATGAGAGTTCCAATTTCTCCATATCCTCACCACACTGACTTCATCTAGCTATCCTCATGGGTGTGAAGTGGTATCTCATGGTAATTTCTTTCCCTTTTTTCTCCCTCTGTCACCCACGCTAGAGTGTAGTGGTACAATTGTGGCTCACTGCAGCCTCAACCTCCCAAGCTCAAGTGATCCTCCCACCCCCACCTGCCAAGTAGCTGGGACTACAGGCACATGCCAGCATGTCCGGCTAATTTCTGTAGTTTTAGTAGAGACAGGATTTTGCCATGTTGCTCCTGGGCTCAAGTGATCCACCCACCTCGGCCTCCCAAAGTGCTGAGACTACTGCATGAGCCGCCACGCCCAGCCCCTCATGGTAGTCTTGATTTGTATTTCCCTGATGACTGATGATGTTGAGCATCTTTTCATGTACTCACTGGCCATGCCCACCTGTTTCTGTAAATACAGTGTGTGGGAACAGAGCCGTGCCTACTTGATGATGTATTGTCTATGGTTGCTTTTTATACTATAATGCAAGCTTGCCCAACTTGTGGCCCGCGGGCTACATGAATCCCAGGATGGCTTTGAATGCAGTCCAACACAAACTCGTAAACTTTCTTAAAACATTATGAGATTTTTTTGCAACTTTTTTAGCTTACTGGCTATCGTCAGTGTCAGTGTATTTTATGTGTGACCCAAGATAATTCTTCTTCCATTGTGGCCCAGGGAAGTCAAAATATTGGACACCCCTGCTAATGGCAGTAGGGAGCATTTGCTGACTATCCAGCCCTTTAAAAAAATGGCTGCCCACCCTGGATTTAGGTGAAAGAGGAGCAGGTTCTGCCTTTGGGTGAGACAGGGACAGGCATTTGAATGAGGAAAGGAAGGAACATCTGACAGGCGCAGTTTTTCCCAGTCCAGCACCGTTGCGAGGTAGAGACCAGCGCGGAGAAGCTGCAGTGGCATTCGGTGGTGCATAAGGCAAGGACTCCACAGTGGTGGCCACGGCATGGAGGGAGGAGCTGGTGGACTGGTCAAGCCAGGGCTTTGTGGAGAAATTGTCAAGTGAGAAAAGGGTGCCAGGATGAAATGAGAAAGTCGTTCATCTGTAGGGGCTGAGCTCTCAGGGTGCAGCAGGTCTTAGCCCTGGAAAACAGTGCTGTGACTCCTCGTGTATGAACCTGCTGGCATAGGGAGTAACAGCGGGGGCATCCTCTCCCACCGCTGGGAGCGTGTCTCCGTCTGCCCCATGCACAGGTGGGCACATCAGGCTTCTTTCACCTGAGGCACTGTGCTTCCCACGTCTGGACTGCCTGTCTTTGCAAGATTTTCTGCATGTTTTCCCCAGAGCTTGGTGCTCATATGTCCCATTTGGTGTTCCCCTTTTTTTGCCTTCTGGGGGAAAATGGTTTTCTACAACGCCCGGACACTATAGTTCGGGAGGGCAAGTAGTCCTCAAACATCCCTCATTATACCACCTACCCCCGGCATCTCCCCTCGTACCCCTCCATCAACTGATCACAGAAAAGATACCCAATCCTTACTCAATCTTGAGCGAGGCCTTGGGTTTGCTGTCAGTCCAGGTGAAGCGCTTCAGCATGGGAGAGGCCAACAGAGTGCTGCTGTCCCCCTGGTAGTCCTGGGGGGAGAAGGAGAAAGGTTATACTCTTGCCTGGCCCAGTGGGGGTCCATGCTGAGCCTGAGGGATGATCCTGGGATGCATCTGTTGATCCAGGCTCTGCCTCACCCTCCACAATCCCAGCCTATTGAGACAAAGCATTTTCTCTAAGTTGGCCACTACAAACTTGACCCGCTGCAAATCATGTCTGATCCCCAGTGACTTTGAGGCCCTTCCTGAACGTGAAGTAAATACATTTAAGCAAAAAGGAAAATGGCAAGTAACAGGTTAGCATTTTCCATAGTAAACTTTGATGCAATTTATTGCATAAAGATACTAAAACTAATCTGGCAGATCACGATTGACTGTGAGTATGCTATGGTAGCGGTGGCCATCACAGACACAAATTCTAAGAAATCGTAAAGACATGGTTCGATTTTTTTTCTTGAACTCAATGGAATTCTCAGCGCCCCCGCCCTTGGTCATGGTCTCCAGCAATTAGACTTCCTTGTTGGTTTCTTTTGGCAGTGAGTTGCCTGCAGACTCTTCACTACTTTGTTAATACGGCATGTTCCAGTAAGTGGATCCCACGCTTTGTTCCTGCCACCCTTTAAGGCTGTTACAGGGCAGTGTTGGTGTCCTTAATTATGAGTAAACACCTAAGCAAACAAAGAAGCTGTCATCATTCACCACTGATTTAGGGTGGGGAGGGTGAAGGTTGAGAATTCTTTCACGTTTTGCTCAGTATTTTTCCCTTGGCCTTGAAAAAAAAGTACCAAGCAGTCAAACAAGATATCCATATACTTCACCTTTATATTCTTCAGCTTATTTTTGATGCTTAAAATATTTAAAATAATATTTCCCTTTATCTGGTGTGTCTGACAAGGTTGTGGTTTTTTTTTTTTTTTAAGGGTGACTGTGCTTGCCTCAAGGCCACACTGATTGTAGTGATCACCTTCACACTGTCGTTGGCCTTCCAGGCCTTTTATGGGACATGGTCATTACCAGCGCTTCTTTTTTTTTTGAGATGGAGTCTCGCTCCGTCGCCCAGGCTGGAGTGCAGTGGCACGATCTTGGCTCACTGCAACCTCCACCTCCCGGGTTCACACCATTCTCCTGCCTCAGGCTTCCTAGTAGCTGGGACTACAGGCGCCCACCACCACGCCCAGCTCATTTTTTTGTGTTTTTCGTAGAGACGGGGTTTCACCGTGTTAGCCAGGATGGTCTCGATCTCCTGACCTCGTGATCCGCCTGCCTCGGCTTCCCAAAGTGCTGGTATTACAGGCTTGAGCCACCGCGCCCAGTCTCACCAGCACTTCTTAAACATTAATGTGCGCAGGAATCCCCTAGGGATCTTGCCAAGGCACAGCCTGACTCAGTGGGTGTGGGCAGGTCCTGAGAGCTGGCATTTCTAGCCGGTTCCTAGGTCATAGGAATCTGCCTATTTGGAGATCACACTTTGAGTCCCAGAGTCTGCAACATCAGAACTGCAGTATCGCTCCTGCCCATCCTCCTCTCCTCCCCTTAGCCCCTCAACCCCACATCACAGGGCTTTAGAGAGAAGAGCTGGGAGGCCTTTTGTTTGCCAGGCTATACTGGTTAGCTTCTCCCAGTGTGGCTGGGCAGGAACACGGCTGTTCAATCTGTAGAGCCTCAGGGGAAAGGAGCAAAAGGCTTAGGTGGACCCCTCCCAGCCTGAAGGCTGCTTGCAGGAGAGCGCTCTCTGTTACATCACAAAGCCCACCACCCACACAGCTGGGAGTTTCTCTGTTACTCTGAAAGCAAAGCTGCGTCACTGACAGCTAAGCAGCTTAGAAACACACAATGGAGTTTCCTAAGGGTCTAAATTCCTACTACGCAGGGACTTGGGTCCTGGAGTGAGTTCACGGAACTCGACTTTCAAATTAGTTCTGCACAGCTAGGTCTAGTTGTCAGTCCTCCCGACACTGTCATTTCAGCCACTCCTGAATCCAGACCCTTGCTGACCAAGAGCTACTACATTACTGGCGTTGGTGTTTGGAAGGGATCCGAAGAACGGTTCTGTCAGGGTGCACTGGGTACCTTAACTTCATGACTTACATCAAACATGGAGGTGGCATTTGGTAAAAGTTCTTCAAAGGTTTTGATTCTTTCCAGGCTCATGAACTTGAAAGCATTTACATATCTAATGAAGAAACAGAAAGAATTATCAAGACAGGAAAAGGCATCCAGCTCTAATGAGTCAGGAGACCACAGGCACCATATCCCAGCTAAGATGAACCAACACACCAACAGGAATCACCTAACCCGAGGCCCCAGTCTCCCCGCCGTGACCCCTGGGAATCCTGACAGCATTGCCACTGCCTCCCATGGTTGTCAATTCACATTCTGTCGTGTTGAGGAAACTCCCAGAGGGACCTACTCTGGTCCGTTGTGAAATCAGAGAATGCCAGACCTAGGAGAGACTGGAGGCATCGTTTCGTCTGAGCGCCCAATGGCACAGGAGAGAAATGATGTGCAGGGAAGTGATATGACTTTATCAGGTGCTCCGAAAAGGATGTGAGGCGGCAAAATGACCTGGCATGGCTACACGGCTAAATATTATTTAATGGCATAATCGAGTGCTAGCGCCAGGCTTGTATTTTTTTTTTTTTTAATTGTGATTACAGATTGGGAGAATTGGGTAGTGTTGTATGATGTCTCTATAACTACCTACTGACTTTGTTGATGATCTATTAGGAAAGACTATTGGAGACATCCACTCTGTGGTTACTCACAAGGCAAGTTCACCTACTGACTGAATTTCTCAGTCCCATACTGTGTCACTCTCTGCCAGTCCCAGTGTCTTGGGCAAGCTACCCACTGGCTTAAGGCTAAGCAGCCTTAGAAGGGTCCACATATAACTTTGCCATGCCACCCACTCCTCCCCTCCCTCTCTCTAACCCAGCCAGACCTTGCCAATTTATTTAATCCGAACTAGTTTTCCAAACTTTACAAAATGATGACACATCTGCTTCAGCCTCTTGGGCTGGTTGTGAGGCCTGAACAGTGAGGCTGACCTGTAATCCATCACCACGAGTCTGGATTTGCCCACTGGGTTTCTTTGAGGCCTGTCACAAGTGGGTAGCAGTATTTTCTTTTTTCCCTTTTTGTTTTTTTTTTTTGGAGACAGAGTCTCGCTCTGTCACCCAGGCTGGAGTGCAGTGGCACGATCTCGGCTCACTGAAACCTCCGCCTCCCTGGTTCAAGTGATTCTCCCACCTCAGCCTCCCGAGTAGCTGGGACTACAAGTGCGTGCCACCACATCCAGCTAATTTTCATATTTTTAGTAGAGACGGGATTTCACCATGTTGGCCAGACTGGTCTTGAACTCCTGACCTCAGGTGATCCACCCGTCTCAGCCTCCCAAAGTGCTGGGATTACAGGCGTGAGCCACTGTGCCCGGCTGCAAGCGGTATTTTCTGATTGCTGCAGCTCCTTCCCATGTCTTCCCTGGTGGCTGAACTGAGGTCAGAGCCAGAGAGCTGTGCCTGCTGCAAAGAGAGATGCTAGAGGCCCATAGTACAGTCTGGAGGCCCTAAAAGGAGTCCTGACTGCATCGGGTACAGGGAGGGAGGGTCAGAACTCCTGGGTTAGAAAATTATTCTGCCACTTTCTAGCCACAATTTCGGCAAGACTTCCTTTTGGGAGCCTTAAGGTCCCCATTTGTGTAAATGGGAATGATATGTTCTTCCCAAGACTGCTGTGAGCGTAAAAGGAGTTGATATATGGAAAAAGCCTAGCACCTTGCCAGACCCAGCACGCGTCTGTGTAACCATCAGCCCTGCCCAGGTTTCATGCATGCCTAACTATCAGTCCTGAAGTGCAGGCCCCGGGCCAGCAATGGCCACAGTACGTATTCGTTCCCTTGCCTTGTCCTTTCTCCAATTGCCTCTGCAGTAATACGGGATAGATTCGTTGGTTAGGTCAAAACAAAGCAAAACAAATGAAAACACAGCTCGCTTTCTTTGTTTAGTTTTATCTAAGGTTTCACCAAAAAATTCAATGTAATGGGGAAAAGAAAAGATGGGGGAAGGTTCTAGAATAAGATAGACAAGAAACTTAAGAAAATGTAATCTGTTATTCTTAATTGGATCTTGCTTTTAAAAAAAAAAACATGTAAAGACACTTGGGTGGAATTATGGAAATTTGACTATTAGATGGCATTAAGGAATTTATTTGGTGTGATAATTTTGGTGTGGTTTACACAGGAGAATGTCCTTTTTTGAGTGCAGTCACATAATCATAGCTCACTGCAGCCTCTATCTCCTGGGCTCAAGTGATCCTCCAACCTCAGCCTCCTGATAGCTGGGACTACAGGTGCCCACCACCACACCCGGCTAATTTTTTAATTTTTAGTAAGACGAGGTCTCTCTATGTTGCCGAGGCAGATTTTGAACTCCTAGGCTCAAGCGATCCTCCCACCTCAGTCTCCCAAAGTGCTGCGATTACAGGCACGAACCACTGTGCCCAGCAACAATAGCCTTCTTCCAAAATGTATACTAAAGTATTTAGGAGTAAAGTGCTATTATACCTCCTTTTAAATGGTTCAGCAAAAAGAAAAATCCGTAATAAACACAATCATACAGAGTATAACAGACAAAATAGGGCAAAATGTTAACAACAGTTGAATTTAGGGGATGGGCATATGGGTGGTGATCACTACATAATTTTTCTTTCTTTCTTTCTTTCTTTCTTTCTTTCTTTCTTTCTTTCTCTTTCATCTTTCTTTCTTTTATTTCTTTATTTCTCTTTCATCTTTCTTTTTTTTTGTTGGAATATTCTGTGATATAAAGTTTGAGAAAGAAATCTTACCTGACATCATCGGAGCTTCCTGAATTAAACTTCGGAGCTGAAATACCTTCCTTGAAGAAGTCCTCAGAGAAGGCAGGAGTTGAGTATGTAAACCCACTATTTCCTGTCAGTATGGCATTGATTGGGATGTAGTCTTTACCATCCTAAAATACCAAAGATAGAGCTATCATTGCACCAATTCTGACTTCAACAATTTCTACGAACCATTATGTCAACTTTGATTATGTCATTTGCACAATCTTGGTTGTGTTTTGAGAAGATAATTTTGTACACACACACACACACACACACTTCTCATCTCAGCTATTCTATTAATAGCTCTTAAAAAACAAAATGCCCCCCGATGTACATTCAAAGGCATTTTGATGTAGATGAATTTAGTTTTACCTGTTGTACATTTGCTTGAAGCAAATCGCCTAGTTTTTCCACGAGTTCTGCAAATCTTGGCCTTTCTTTTGGGTCTCTGTGCCAGCAATCCAGCATGATCTGATAGCTGGTGGGGAAAACAGCAACAGAAATAGTTGGAGAGCAGTGATCTTCCTATGCATTGCCTTACGTACTACAAAGGGAGGGCTGTCATCATCTGCATAAAGACCAAGCTTTCTTTTTTTATTTTTTATTTTTTTTTTATTTTTATTTTTTGAGATGGAGTCTCGCTCTGTCGCCCAGGCTGGAGTGCAGTGGCGCAATCTTGGCTGACTGCAAGCTCCACCTACCGGGTTCACGCCATTCTCCTGCCTCAGCCTCTCTGAGTAGCTGCGACTACAGGCGCCCGCCACCACGCCCAGCTAATTTTTTTGTATTTTCAGTAGAGACGGGGTTTCACCGTGGTCTCGATCTCCTGACCTCGTGATCCGCCTGCCTCGGCCTCCCAAAGTGCTGGGATTACAAGCGTGAGCCACCGTGCCTGGCCAAGACCAAGCTTTCTGTACTATGTGACCCTGCTTCATTTTTAGGTTTGGGTTTATAGCACCAGCACTTAAAAGGCTGTCGGGCCAGGTCCTGCGGTCAGTGGAAGACACGTCTACCAAGGCAGACGAACCAATCCTCCAGAGCTCGTGGATACCCAGGTTCTTTGTTGTGCCTGTGGCCTCTGCAAGTGGAAGGTCTAAGTTCTGTGAATGAAACGCAGCTATTCGGAAAGGAAACCCCACTGCTCCCTGCAGGTCAATGTGAAGTGGAGTACTCCTCCCCACACTTTCAGAAGTAGGGCAATGTCCTTAAAGTTTAAAAAAAAAAAAGGTCATACAGCCACAAATATCAATGGCTGAATAGTTTGTAGTACTTATTTCATTCTCGGGTTGTAACAAAGGTTGGTTTGAACGGGCTTCTTAAAAAGCATGTGGCATTTCCAAGTCCTCACACTTCCCTTGATGGGCTCAGCAGTAGAGACTGGTGGGGAAGGTCCTGTGTACATGACTGTGTCACTTCCAGAAGGTGAAGCCCACAGTGTGGAGTTTCTGGGGCTGTGAGCAAGATTCCTGTGTGTAGCTGATCATTCTCCCCCAGCACTGCAAAGCCGCTGTTACAAACTGGCCTCCCACCACTCAAGGCACACAGTACAGGCTGGGCTCCTGGATAATGAAAACATTTGTCTTAATAGCACAGAGGTCAAATCTTGTCCTAGGATTCCAATTCAACAGATTCCTCTGCGATTCTTCTCTTACATTTTATTTTTATTATTATTATTTTTTTGACGCAGAGTCTCGCTCTGTCGACCAGGCTGGAGTGCAGTGCCATGATCTCAGCGTACTGCAACCTCCGGCTCCCAGGTTCAAGCGATCGTCCTGCCTTAGCCTCCTGAGTAGCTGGGATCACAGGCGCCCACCACCACGCCTGGTTAATTTTTGTGCTTTTAGTAGAGACAGGGTTGTATCATGTTTGCCAGGCTGGTCTCGAACTCCTGGACTCAATTGATTCACCAGCCTCAGCCTCCCAAAGTTCTGGGATTATAGGCATGAACCACTGTGCCCGGCCTCTTCTTTATATTTTAGATGTAAAGGTATCAGGCTCCTCTGTTGGTCATGTCTGCATGGAATCGAGGTCTGTACCTACCGCCCTCTCTGAAAAACACAGGCCAGAGGTCCGTACACACATACTGCATTAAGAATTGATTCTTCCTGAACCCTGTGCTCTTCAAGGGATGTTTATTATATGTTACCTCTTCTCTCAGAAGATGGTCTGGATGAGAAAGGACTCTGAGTTACACTCAAACCTGAATGGGCTCCAAATTCGGCTCTGGGTGGGAATCGGGCTGTAAGCACTGTGTGGGCAGGGCCTCATTTCCACACCTCTCGCCTACCACAGGGCAATAAATATCTGCTAAAAGAAGTCAGACTGGTCTCCGGGAAGAGATAACTCTGCTCTTTCTGTGAATTCTTCAGCTGTACTGCAGACGTTACTTGTGCTGGGAGATGGCTGTTGCTGGGGAAAAAACCTGAGAAACCCTAGTTCATATCCTCCCTCTGACACTTCTTAGAGGTATGCCTTTAGGGGGCGCCAATGGCTCCAGATATCTCTTAAGTATATTCCTATTTTGTTTCAAAGTATATGAGGTGGCTGCCAGAGGCAGTAAGAATACAGGGAGGTAAAAAAATAAAAAAAGGGAGAATCCGGGTGTGGTGACTCACACCTGTAACCCCAATGCTTTGGGAGGCCATGGTGGGACAATCGTTTGAGGTCAGGAGTTCAAGATCATCCTGGACAACATAGCGAGACTTTATCTCCACAAAAAATACAAGAATTAGTCAAGCATGGTGATGCATGCCGGTAGTCCCTGTAGTACAGGAGGCTGAGGCGGGAGGATCACTTAAGCCTGGGAGGTTTAGGTTGGGCTCCAAAGAGAGGCCTTCAGGCAGAGGCTCTGGGCTCGTCTCCTCCTGCACCATCGTCTCCCCACAGGATCAAGCTGCTATCTGGGAGATGCACCATCCTGAGCAGGACACTCCCTGGTTTCCCTGCTGACACTCGCAAACGGAACCATCTACAACCACTTGCTGTTTTTCACTTTTGACTCTTGGATTCTGATTTCTAGTTTCCACACTTCTTGCCTAAAATCCAATGCGAATCATCTCAGCAAACACCAAAGGAAAAGAAAAAACAAAATCAAAAAATTCACTGCTTATTCCCTTATTGAAAGACATCTGATTCAACAGTATCTGGGCCAGGAACCAACAACTCAATGTTACAAGATTTTGTACCACTAAGTAAATAGGTTTAGTAAAGTTAAGAGACATTAGCTTGCATCCAAGCTGGGGATGAGGGGCCTCCAGGAAGTTTTCTTTCCAAGCTATCACCCAAGTTCCCAAATACACACCGCTTTAGGCCAAGTTCAGATCACAGAATCCCAGTTCTGAGAAGCTGCACTTGGTCCTCACCCAGCCCTTCCTACTGTTAGAACAAACAAGAAGGAAATCACTCCATCAGCTTTCACATGCTGGAGAAAATGGCTGAAGGTTTGAAGTCTGGCCTGAGGAAATATTTCACAGAGCTTCTTACTTTTTAAAATTTCTAAAACCTCTCCCTCCTCAGAATTAAGGAACCATACCACTCTCTCTAGGTCGCCTGAGGCACGGGAGCTACCTGAGTGAGGTTTATGTAAAGACTTGAAGATTTGAGAAAGTCCAAGGCAGTTTTTGGTCCAAAGCTGATGTGACTTTGTACCTCTGAGTTATTTCCGACCACAGCCTGGGTATGAATGGGAAACACACTCTGCAGGATGGTGCTGTGGACTGTGGACTCAGGCTGAATTTGCTTAAGTTATTACCAATGCAGCCTTGAGCAAATCACTTACATGTGCAGTGCCTGTTTTCTCATTGTGAAATGGAGATCACGGTAGTCCTACTTTATAGGACTGTTATGAGCATTAAATAAATTAATGCTTAAAATAGTGGCACTTATAAGCACCAAATAACTATTTAATCAGTATTATTCAATATTGTTGTAATAAAAACTAATTTCAGGCCAGGCATGGAGGCTCACGCCTGTAATCCCAACACTTTGGGAGGCCAAGGCCGGTGGATCACTTGAGCTCAGGAGTTTGAGACCAGCCTGGCCAACATGGAGAAACCCCATCTCTACAAAAAAATACAAAAATTAGCCAGGTGTGGTGGCACATGCCTGTAGTCCCAGCAACTCAGGAGGCTGAGGAAGAAGAATGACTTGAACTCAGGAGGTGGAGGTTGCAGTGAGCTGAGATCACGCCACTGCACTCTAGCCTGGACAACAGAGCGAGACACTATCTCGAAAAAACAAACAAAAAAACCCAACTAAACTAATTTCATACTATTTAGAATTTATATGGAAGTAAAAATAAAAATTAATTTCATACTATTTTGCATTTATCTTGATGTAAAAATATTGTTATTTAATAATAACAACTATTAGTGTAATTGAGAACTTTCTCAAGATTTTCAGACTATATGAAGATTGGAAGGACATATTTAATTCAAAGCATGAGTGGCCGTATCAGAGAAGCATTTCTACTGAGGAACGTGGGGTCTGTTCCTAATTCAACAGCCGTGGTCTAGGGACATCAGTCCAGAGGCTTGGGTTCTAAATGTCTCCTCTGCTTCTCAGGTGACAGACGGCACATTGCTTCAGGTCTCGGCATCTCAGTTTAATTACTTGCTAAATTCAGATTATAATAGCTGCCCTGACCACCCCTCAAGGTCTCTGGGAACTTCAAATGAGACTATGTGTGGGAAAACACTTAGAAAATCATAAAGTTAATCACCCAGCTCTAGCCCCAGCTCTCAGAAACAGGCCTTGCCTCAGCTCCCTGTACTTTTCTGATGAGGAGACCACGCACCAGTGACAAGAACAGGTCACCTCCCGCTTCCCTACGCTCAGGCAGCGCTCCCCGGCCCTGCTGTTGGGCCTGAGTCTCCCGTCCACCTCATTCGGTTCCCCATCCTGGGTCTGACCTACCCTTACCCCGAGATGATGAAGGAAAGAGACAGCGACTTTGCCCTTTGGCCAAGCCCACACTTCCTGCATTCCCTGTGACTCCTTCTCAAAGGCCAGCCAGGGCTTCTGACAGGACCCCATTGTGTGGGTGGAATGGGAGGGCCCCTGCCAGTTCAGGAAAGGTGGTGCCGCCTCAGGGAGGCCCAAGTCCTTGTCAGCAGCTCCACAAAAGTGCAAGTGTCATCACATTCCTGCTCAGGCCTCAAAGTGCAAAACATCCACAAAGCCCCAGGAAAAAAAAGAGTGTCCAAGAGAGGCAAGCAAGTGCAATTTGCACAATGGAGAAAACCTCACATGGACACCCCGAAAAGCCATCTGACCAGGCAGCTCCAGACAGCTGCTGGGCCTATTCCTAAAGGTTCTTTTTTTTTTTCTTAGACATAGTCTCACTCTGTCACCCAGGTTGGAGTGCAGCAGCATGATCTTGGCTCCCTGCAATCTCCGCTTCACGGGCTCAAGTGATTCTCATGCCTCAGCCTCCCGAGTAGCTGCCACCAGGCCCGGCTAACTTTTGTATTTTTAGTAGAGACGGGGTTTCACCATGTCGGCCAGGCTAGTCTCGAACTTCTGACCTCAAGTGATCCGCCCGCCTCTGCCTCTCAAAGTGCTGGGATTACACATGTGAGCCACTGCGCCTGGCCCCTATTCCTCCTAAAGGATTCTAAAGAAGTTGTATTGCCCACAAAGCCTTCTGTGAAGCATAATCATGACGTCAGAAAGTTCCCCTTTTCCTCTCCAAGACCTGTTCTGCAGACCACATTAACCCCCTCATGGGTGTTCTGTGCAGATACAGGACTGGTCACAAGACCAAGGTCTAGCCCTCCATTCTGGGGCTGCTAGGCCTGTTTGGCTCCCACTCTGTAAGTGAGGCCAAGGTCTTGCATTCAGTTCCTGGGTGGTCTGTTTGTTTTGCCTGGATTCATACCTAGAAACTGAATTTCTAACTTCAGTTTCCAGCTAGAGCCCTTGAAAAGTCATGTCAGTGGTCAGGACAGGAAATAGGTAGGGCCACATGCCCCACTGCAAGAAAACACTCCCAGCATATCTGGGCCTGACGGGCTGAGGGGAGCATCTCTAAAGGAAAGAAGAACCTTGGCATCTTCCAAGACTGGGACTCTAAGAATCCATAAAACATCCCCTCTCAGGGACGCCCTGGTGAAAAGCGAGCTGTCAGATGGGGAGCAGAGGGCACCAAGGGCTCACATTTCAGGAGTAGAGTACTCAGGAGCTCTCATCCTCATGCCTTCCCTCAGGCGACTGCAAAAGTCCTCATCCATTTGTACTCCTGGGTATGGAGACCCACCTGCGGGAGACAATGTGGAAAACACAGGGCCTGTTATGGCTTCAGGGTACAAAAGACCAAGAGGGGACAATTCAGCATTTCTTTCCTCCCTTTAAAGTGACGTTTTAGTAATAAATTCCCAGGGATTACAACACATCTCAATGTACAGTACAACATACAGAGAAGCTCAGCAAATCCTTGCTAAGGACACCTGCTTGGTTGCGTAGTCACATGGTGCAGGGTACCTGGTGCCCAGAGGCCATTCCTATGGCTACTCCTGCCTGTGTGGTCAGAGGAAGGGGTGTCGTCTGAAGCGTCCTTGCCTTCTCCCCACAAGTAACTCTAAAGAAGTCCCATCATTAGAGACCCATCCTTTGGGTTAGTGAGCTTTTTTTTTTTTTGAAGAGACGGGTCTCCCTCTGTCACCAGGCTGGAGTGTGGTGGCATGATCTTAGCTCACTGCAGCCTCGAACTCCTGGGCTCAAGCAATCCTCCCACCTCAGCCTCCCGAGCAGCTGGGACTCCAGGTGCTCACCATCACCGCACTTGGCTTGGGTTTCTTTTTAAAAAGCCAATAGGCTTGGGATAGGCTACATGGGAATCATTCACACTTGAGTGGGAATGACTTTAATTCGCTTTCTTGCAAACTTTCTATAGTACCAGGGCTCTAGGAGTTGTGACAGGCCTGAGGGAAGGGGGCTTTGGGCTCCAGGGCTGGGCTGAATGGAGTGGAGTGGGGTGGGGGCTGCCCGTGGTCAGGAGTCTGCAGACCTAAGGGTGCCAGAGAGGCCTAGGCTTTGCCTTCTGCCAGCTTTACTGTCCAGGATTCCCCTGCAACCTTTCCTTTTAGGGGATTCTTGCCAGGGTTGGGGGTAGCAAGGCCTTCTAATGCACTCTTGTTCTAGCCCTGCAGCCTCATCTACCTCAGCATTTGTTTGTCTGCATTTTCTAGTGATTACTGCTGGTAGGAAGCAGCTGGGAGACGTGCAGTGCTGGCACCGTGTCATTGCGGGGCCACTGCAGCCGCCAAGCTGCTTTCAAAGACTGGAAGCAACAGGTGCCTGTCATCGAAAGCAGGGGAATGATTTTCACACATTACAGGAAACCAGGGATGTTACTGGGTGACTTTTATTTGCTGTGAAAGGCAAATTTTTGGCAAAGCCCAAAAGACTCTTGGCTAGAACTTGAGTTTTGGAGGCCTCAGATCATCACTGTGTGTCTGCAAGCAGATGTGGGCTCTGCACGCATCTGTGTGCTTTGAACAGGGCTTCTAGCCACCCATAGTGGATGTTATTGCAAGCAGAATAAATACAACCAGTGTTCTTTATTGCTCATCCTGTATGAACCAGTGTCCAGAGCCATATTATGTGTTAATATCAGAGGCACTGGAAAGGTCTCCTGTTTCTAACAACACCTTCCTCACTGGGGCAGCTGAGCTTGTTATGGGAAGAAATTCTGAGGTGGTGGGAGATGCGGGGAGGGAAGGGGTAAGGGCATTAGAGGTGTGGGTGTTGAGGAATTGGAAAAGGACAGAATTGGGCCAAGTACAGAAAAAGATAAACCCGGCTTCAGACTTTATACCCATCTGACCTTGTTCATGATCATATAAAGCCCTTTTACAGTAGAGGGCAGACATGCGTACGCCATTACTCATCTGAGACTCTACATGGACCCATTACACCCTAAGAGTTTTTTGTTACAGTAGGTGCTAATCTAAAGGCTGTCTAGCCAAAGGACATTCAGCAGAAGATGCAGACATTTATTTCTGGGCTGTTTGATCTCTTCCTTCTCCCAAATTTACCTAAGGAGAAGATTTCCCACAGCAATACTCCGTAAGACCACACGTCGCTCTTGGTGCTGTAGATTTTGTCAAAGATAGATTCAGGAGCCATCCATTTCAGAGGAAGTCGAGTCTAGAAGAGGGCAAGGGGGCCTTGAGCAGAAGGGCATGAAAACAAAGCACATTCAACCCAAGTGTCCATGGGGTCACCTCCCAGATAACATGGGGCCCATAAATCATTTTCTAGAGCAGCTCTGGTTTCCTAACATAGAGAACACCATAGTATGCAGTGTTACGCTAAAAGAGGGAGCTAGAGCG
Organism: Nomascus leucogenys; assembly: GCF_006542625.1. Taxonomy (NCBI): domain Eukaryota; kingdom Metazoa; phylum Chordata; class Mammalia; order Primates; family Hylobatidae; genus Nomascus; species Nomascus leucogenys. The sequence goes on along the minus strand of NC_044389.1, from coordinate 10,798,472 downwards.
CTATGCTGAGTCCGATGAAGCAGTACATGTTCAGTAAGCCCCTCTGATGTGTTCAGCATGTCCTTATCTGCATGGCTCTGTGAAAAATCCTCCCCCACAAAGAAAGCCTGCACTCCACAGGGACACTCAGGGCTTGGAAAAGGAAAAGAGTGATCTGAATTTGAAGATACCCTGAAAACTGGTGGTGGTTTCCAAGAATTTTTCCAAAGAAGGAGGATTTTGAAAGCATTCCTACGCAAAAAGACAAGATTTCCAAAGTCACTGAATAGCGAGAGTGTGCAAAAGCATCAGAAAGAAGAGAAGAAGGAAAGAAGTCAGTGTTGAAAGAGAATATACAGTTGGTTTTCAAGCATGTAGACAAATCTTCCTCTCTTTCAGATAGCAGGAATCCCAGTGAGTTAGGCCTCACCACTTTAGATGATGGGGATTGATGGGAGGTATGGGATAAAGGAGAGACAAGGAGGAAGGAAGTGGGAGGGGCAGGGAGGCTGACTCAGATACAGACGAACAGAAAGGAGGGGCGGACTAACATGAAGGTTGATGCCATCTCTCCTGACCAGGGGCCCAGAGAAAGTCTGTTTTTTGTTTTTTTTTTTGTTTTTTTTTTTACAAAGGATCAATGTGAAGTCATATGTTTTCCTTCTATACAACAGATTGTGGTGCAGTGGCTCTCAAAGTATGGTCCTGGCACCTGCTGTGTTAGCACCTTCTAGAACAAACATGTCCAATTCATGGCCCGCCGGCCACATGTGGCCCAGGACAGCTTTGAATGCAGCCCGACACAAATTCGTAAACTTTCTTAAAACATTATGAGATTTGTTTGCAATTTTTTTTTTTTTTTTGGTCATCAGCTATTGTTAGTGTTAGTGTATTTTATGTGTGGCCCAAGATAACTCTTCTTCTTCCAGTGTGGCCCAGGAAAGCCAAAAGATTGGACACCCCTGGTCTAGAAACTGGTTAGAAATGCAAATTCTCAGGCTCTACCCAAGACTTACTGACTCAGAAACTCTGGGGGGTGGAAGGCTTGTTAGGCCAGCCCACTGTAGCGTAACAAGCCTTCTAGGTGATATGTATGTTCAATTAAGCTGGGAACCACTACTGTAACTCATTGGCTCCCAGACATAAGCTTAACTAACCTCAGGGTATATAGGCTGAGGGTTAAGGAGAAGGGAGGACATGGGAGGTCACCCACAAAAGTGAAAAATAACACTATGTCTGAAAACAAGCAGGGAAGAGAAGCCAGTGCAAGCCAGCAGGGAGATGCTAGGCATGGAAGGCAACGGGAGGTGAACAGTCTTCTCCATAGTCAGCTACTGCTGACAGTCTTCCCCGCCCTTTCCTGACACAGATACACCTGCTGAATCAATCATCTGGGTTTATTTGAGGGAAAGAGTCCAGGCTGTTCTTTTCAGTGGTACAAGGAATTCCCTCAGGATTCAAAGGAAGGTAATGCTAAGGTCTCACTCAGGCCCCACCAAGCACTTCTCAGGTTAGCAAGTCTCACGCAGCGCTGCCCAAAGGACAGGTGGGAGGCCAGGCATTAGGGAAGAGAAGAACCAGGAGACAGTGGCCTTTCTGAGCCTTACACAAGGGCTCTCTGGGATGCCGCTCATTGGGACTGCTTGTCTTCACAGAAAACCAATGATGGTTTTCAGGGACTATAGCTGAGGAAGTGTAAATATTTACCAAGTCTTTGGTTTAAAAGTGATAGGACATAAATGAGTCAAATAAACATCAAACTGACTTACATCTCCTTTTCTCACATAATCGGGGTTCTTATAAATATCTCGGGCGAGGCCAAAATCACAAATCTTCACCACATTGTTCTCAGATAACAGAATGTTTCTCGCTGCCAGGTCCCGATGAATGCACTATAATAGAACAGTTGCATAATCAATGCATTTCCTTAACCTAACCAACTAATTTCCTACACCTCTCAGTGTCATTAATCTTAATTTGGGAATCCATTTCACATGCTGTGAAGGGAGCACCTCTCAGTGCACACAGAGCTACCATAAACATGAAGAGCCTCTCTATAAATACAGGTCCCCAAGCCCTCAAAGTCAAGAAATGTTCTGAATCCACCGGGCTACTATTTGATCAGCGAAGCTGGTTATCTAAATTTACCAGTGGGCGAACTTTCCCCATAGCCTTTTACCCTGAGCTGCCAAGATGAGATCTTTCTACAGCTGCAGTTTTGTGGGAGGGTCCCATATGGCTATATTAATAGTAGCTCTCCTATGAAGTCATGTCTTCTGAGATTTGGGCCAGATTTGAAAATATGCCAGAAGGTACTGTGGAGAGCCAATGCCAGATTTGTCTAGTCTGAAACCTGTGAGTTTTCCCCAGAATTAAGTTCTATCCACTGGTATCCACGGACTCCTCATTCTCAAAACTCCTCATATCTGGCAAATTAAGGCACTTGCAGTGGTGTTTGTTCTACATTTAAGAACATAGGTATCAGCAAATACTAGGAAAAATGAATTTATAGCAAAGGTGTGTGACCAGCCCTGGCAAAGAAGAAAAACAGTGAACAGCAAGACTGACCTTTCTAGAAGACAGGAACTCCATGCCTCTGGCCACTTGAAAGCTGTAAGAAATCAGATCTTCCATAGTGATGGGCTCCTTGTAGAAACCGTCAGAATCTGGAAAGCATTAGAATCGTAACTGTTTGTAATGGCTCTTGTTATACCACCAAATCCCAGTTTATTGGAACAAGGTTAGCACAACATAAAACAAACCAACAAGTAGATCAGAGTTCATTTTTAAGAGTATTTGAGTTTCAACATGAACACCAGAGATTTTTCCAGGCCTCCAGCCCATTTTATCCAAGCATGGGGGCCGGGGGATGATCCATTAAGACGAAAATGCCTGAGGGGAGAAAACGATACAGTTCCCTGTCATAATTAGTAACTCTGTAAATAATCTTAATTCAAATCTTATCTCCTCAAGACATTATCATTCGAGTCTCCCACGGATGTTTATTAGAGTGATAAATAAGAAAAAAATTTCAGAGATGCACAGTATGTTGTAAAAATATCTCAGCGCGTAGGACAGGAAGGAATTAATACCTACCCTCCTCTTCCTCAACATCACTCAGACTTTTATCTTCCTGAAACCCGGAGCTCGCAAAGCTCTCGCTGCTGGTGACGCTATCTAGTCTTGGTTTCTTGCCTTGTTCCAGGCCTGGCTCCATTTTTTCTTTCTTAGGCTCCATGTGTAATGCTGCATCCTTTGAACAGACCAAAAAGGACCCAGGTAAAAAGGAGCTCCAGCACAGCAGCGGGAAACCAGTCCCTCAACTGGCAATCGCCTGATGAGAAATGAGAGCGTTTCACTTCTCAAAATGGATCGTGAACTAGCACAGGGGCCCTACGGTATCCAGGAGCCTGACTACCTCTGGGGTTGCAGAGTCTATTGTGCTCTCGCCTGGGCTTCTAGACAGCATCTTAGATCAGATAAAAAAAAAAATTAAGAGTGGTGGGTGTTTACTGAATGCTTACTCTGTGTGAGCTGGTATATTAAAAGCTTTAGGTACATTTCTTGTTTAATGTTTCCAACAATTTTATGAAGTAGTTCTTATTTATACATGGAGAAACAGGTTCAGGGAAGTAAAGTAATCAAATTCACATGCAGCTAATAAATAGCAAAGCTGGCCGGGCGCAGTGGCTCACGCCTGTAACCCCAGCACTTTGGGAGGCCGAGCCAGGTGGATCATGGGAGGTCGGGAGTTTGAGATCAGCCTGACCAATATGGAGAAACCCTGTCTCTATTAAAAATACAAAATTAGCCGGGCATGGTGGTGCATGCCTGTAATCCCAGCTACTCAGGAGGCTGAGGCAGGAGAATTGCTTGAACCCAGGAGGCGCAGATTGCAGTGAGCCGAGATCACGCCATTGCACTCCAGCCTGGCCAACGAGAGCAAAACTCCATCTCAAAAAAAAAAAAAAAAAAAAAAAAAGAAAGCAAAGCTTGAACCCAGGATTGGTCGATGCCCACATCTGTGCCCTTAACCACTTTTCCATGCCACACGCCATCTTGTGAAGGATGACATCACTGAGAGGAAAGGATCCCCAGGGCGCTTGGTGCTTCACTCTGTAATCCCTAGGAGGAGTTATAAGAGAAGGCTATAGTTACCAATTTCTCAGGTTTCTCTGGGGAAGGAGGGAACATGGACATTGCTTTTTTTCTCTTCCATTCAAAACAAAGATACAGTTTGATCCTAACAAGGGTAGCAATGGCCTTTCACCCTGGACTGTGCATCCAAGCCCTGGTTCATTTGGCTCTTCTATTAATCATTCGATCTTGGGCAAGTCACCTTACTTTTCTGAGTTTCATTATCCTCTTCTGAAAAGCTCTATTATACTATTATTTTATGATTCATAGGAAAGGAGTTATCAGTTCTGGGTGTTCATGGGAAACCAGAAAAGATTTTTATTGGCTTTTGTAATTCATCTAGTAACTATGACACTCTAAAACCTAGCACTTTCAGTGGCTTTATAACCAGACCATGTTTGTAGCCTAGATTCTGCTAGACAGCAATACTGAGGCAGAAGCGGAGAGAGACTGGGGTTCAGTGGCGTCCCTTGATCCATTTGCATGGTGTGGCAGTTCTAGGATTAATCCGCCTACCCCATCCTTCCTGGGCTTTTCTAGAAATGTCACAAAGCAAGAGTGATCCCTCCACTAGAGGGCACAGTGGGAGCAAGCAGAGCACTGGGAGAAAGCTTCAGGAGGGACAGCCCTAACCTAGTCTAAAAGCCAAAAGGGCACCAAGGTTCCCAGCCCCTGAAAAGAGACCTTCTGGGGTTGCAGAGGGAGGCAGGCCTCAGAGTGAATACCCACTGCCATCGCAGGTAACCCACCTGAGGGCAGGTAAAGACTTTCACTATTTGTTATTGTGTTTCCACAATGCAGTTTTATTGGATTCTGTTCAGCTGGGGACTGGAATTTTATTTTTCACAAGATCCTTTGTGGGACAGAAGGCATCAGAGAAAGCGCTGGCAATAGCATGGGGAGAAAAATGCTCCACAGGCTCACTCAGGGCTCTGCATATGAAAACTCTCCCTGGGCAGCCTTCTTCCCCACGGCACCCAAAAGTCACAGCCTAGGCACATCCCCAAGGACCAAAACTCAGGCTCCCTCACTCCCTTCCTGACTCCCAATCAATTGTATATTCAGCTTTGCTTATCAGTATCACTTTTGTTAAATAAAGGTAATTTACTGAACTCTTGGGACTCTGGCAGAATATAGTGAATTTATTACAAACCATATTTAAGGATCCCAGTTAATTTATTTGGAAAATGAAGTATTCCATTTTCAATTTAGCCTTTTGGTTTTGTCTTTCCTTTACCTTTATCTTCCAAATATGAAAGACAGCCATGGATTTTCCACAAAAACACTAAGCTCCACCAAGTTGCACAGGGAGGCAAATCATTAAATATAGCCAGAGAAGGAAGCAAACTCTTCAAAACAAAGGACGCACAAACCCAAACGTTCCATCCTGCCCAGGTCTCTAGGGTATTCTGCTGGCTTAGCTCTTCCTGAAGCCAGTCCAAAATTTCAGTACTAAGGGGAATTTGTACTGCCCTCAGCCCAAGGCACCACTTTCCACTTTTTCTTATGCTTTTTTCACCTTATTTAGTGTGGTGCACAGAAAAGGCAGTGGAGGAGGAGTCAAGAGAGCTGAGTTCTTTCTCCTTCTGACTTCACCTCATGGTAGGTGTGCGTCCTTAAGCGAATCACTTGACTTCTCTGAGCACATCTACAGCCTGCGAGTGTGAACCAACTGATCACAAAGATCCCTTTCAGCTTCAAGATTCTAATTATTAGGCCAGGCACAGTGGCTCACACCTGTAATCCCAGCACTTTGCGAGGCTGAGGCAGGCGGATCACCTGAGGTCAGGAGTTTGACCAGCCTGGCCAACATGGTGAAACTCTGCCTCTACCAAAATATTCAAAAATTAGCTGGGCGTTGTGGCAGGCTCCTGTAATCCCAGCTACTTGGGAGGGTAGAGGCAGGAGGATCACTTGAACCCAGGAAACGGAGGTTGCAGTGAGCTGAGATCACACCACTGCCCTCCAGCCTGAGTGACAGAGACAGACTCTGTCTCAAAAAAAAAAAAAAGGTTCTAATTATTAGAGGACCTGACAAACCTGGGGAAAATGATGTTCTTGCATTTATTGCCTGTCCCGTAGAGCATCTCTGTCTTTGATTAGATCAAAGTTTGAGGTATGAGAAAATTGGCCAGCTGTCCAGTGGTTCTTATTTGTGTGTGAAGATTCTTGCCCACATTATAAAGATGGGCATCATTCTTGGATTTCAGACATTTTATCCACCAGGTAGATCAGTGGTACGAAGTTGGGCTCACCCAATTTTTCTATCTTAGTAGGTCAATGATGTTGATGATGATGATGACGGTGGTGGTGACGGTGATGATTAACATTTATTGAATGTTTAACTGAGAGATATTTATTCTCTCAACAATCCCATCAGCTGGATTCTATTATAAGTTTCATTTAATAAATGAGGGAACTGAAACAGGTTGAGTAATTTGCGTTCCCAGATTTCATGAGAAGTAGAGACAGGATTTGAATCCAAGAAGTCTGATTCCAGAGTCTCAATGTTTAACCACCACACTACATGGGTTCATCAACAGTGTTGCTGGTTACTGGTTAATAATGTTGAATCATTGTCCCCTGGACTTCTTCAGCTCAGAGAAGGACACAGTATTGGTGCCATATGTCACACTGGCAAAGTTTTAGTAAATTATTTCTCCTCCATTCAATAATCTCTCTCTTTCTCTCTTTTTTTTTATTTTTTGAGACAGAGTCTCACTCTGTTGCCCAGGCTGGAGTGTAGTGGCATGATCTCGGCTCACTGCAACCTCCTCCTCCCAGGCTCAAGTGATTCTCCTGCCTCAGCCTCCCTAGTAGCTGGGATTACAGGCACAGGCCACCATGCCTGGCTAATTTTTGTATTTTTAGTAGAGACGGGTTTTCGCCATGTTGGCCAGGCTGGTTTTGAACTCCTGACCTCACAAGATCCACCTGCCTCAGCCTCCAAAGTTCTGGGATTACAGGCGTGAGGCACCATGCCCAGCCCAATAATCTCTTTTAAACCTTGTTTGCCCTTAGGTCTTGGGTCCACATGTTCCTTTTACTACACAGCTTTTATTTAATGATAAGGCTCGTTCAGAGTATATGTAGGGATGACACGGGTAGTGAGAGTGTCAGGAAGTGGGAGAAAGGGCAGTAGAAAGGAAAGATAATGATTTTTGGCCCCGGCCACATCAGTGGTCTACTGCTGATTGTACAAGTCACTCAGTTGATTTAGCCTTAGTCAAAATCTAACCTAATAAATGGAGACAATTATATTAACTATTATCTTCCTTAAAGAAATAAGTGACTAGTGTATGTATGTTTGCGTGTATATACACATGCACACATATATACCGGGAGAAAGAAAGTTATTGTTAGATATTTAGATAAGTGGCTAGTAGATTTACTCTCCAATTATGGCTGCATACGCACACAGGGATCAAATGATTCTCTGTGCTATCCACACTAGAGTGTAACAGATTATCAGGGGGAAAAAACATGAAAAAAGGGGAAGAAGCAGAGATTGAGTTTTAAGTTTAATCATTAACAGAACAATACAGGTTTCTCTTGCTTTATGTTGTTACAGACTAAATGAAAACTCATTGCTATCTTTAAAAACCTCCAACTTTTAAAATCCTTACCTTATTGAGAAAAAATAAGTCACGTTTGCTCTTGAGGTAGTTGGAGAGATTTCCATATTTGCAGTATTCAACAATCACCATCAGAGGCCCTGCAGCCAAAACAGCACATGCTCATGCTCAGCCACACCAAGCCAGTCAGCCATTTGCCAGCCTTCAGCCTGCCTGAGAAACCTCAAACCAACCAGCCTTTGTATTAGTGGGGCCAAGGGATGCGATTTAGGGATGAGAGGCCCATGAATACGGTGACTTTTTCGGTTTAACCTAAGAAGGGGTTTAAAGAATACAATTGAAATACAAAAAAAAAAATGGAGGTGGGGGGCAGTGCAGAAGCATTAGAGAGAAAAGATTAGAAGAAGGACAGAAATACCTTTGAGGAGGGGAGAGGCAAAAGCCAGCCTCCCTGCCTCTTAACCAGACCCTTGAGAGTAGAGGAGCTTCTGGTTACTGTCACACCAGTCGTGGAACTATTAAGCAGCTCCTCCCTCCCTACAGGGGCAGAGACGGCTACCTGGCTGTCTCTCCCCAGCAGTGTCTGCGCAATTTGCCTTGGGGCTTGCCAGAGGATCTAAAGTAGGGATCGGCAAACTCTTCTTGTAAAGGTCCAGCTAGTAAATATTTTAGGCTTTGCAGATCAAGGAGCTACTACTCAATTCTGCCTTTGTAGCCTGGAAACAACCAAACAAGTATGACTGTGCTCCAAGAAAACTATGAACACAGAAATTGGAATTTCATACAATTTCATGTCATGAAATATTATTTTTATTTTTTATTTTTTTCCCCCAACTATTTAAAAAGGTCAAACCATTTTAAGCTCACAGGCTGACCTTGGTTTGCCAACCCGACCCCGGTCTGAAGGAAGCAAGAGGGTTGGGAAGGAAGTCCAGCTGCACTGTGGGGCCCATGTGGTGCTCTGAAGGCCTCCTCTCTCCTGCCATGCGTTTCCACTGCATGCCTGGGCTGGGCATGCAACCCACAAAGCAAGGACCACTTCCAGGTCAAAGGGGAGTGACCCCGGAGCTGCTTCACCAGCCGCTGCCCAGGGCATGCCGGGAGCCCAGAAGCCACTAGTTCTTTTTTTGTCTTGCAGAAGTTGGGCTGGTCCTGGTGGAGTGGTTTTCTCTTACTATGAGGAACACGCTAGAAATCCTAACAGCATCTCATCTTCCCCCTAGGCTCCAGAATGGGAAGTTGCTTCCAGAGTTTTGTATGTCCCCTCTACGGCGGCAGAAGCCGCAGAGCTCGGCTCCCGCCTGGGGTCCAGCCACCCTCCTCAGAGGGGCTTCCATGCTGGTGTCCGGCTGCACGGAGCTGACGGTCGCACATGAGGGTAGGCTGTCTCATTATCCCTGATCAGTTTTACAGATGCAAAGTTGAGGCAAACAGAATGAAGTTGCCACGACAGAGAACTTGATAAAACGTTATCCGGGGATGATGGAGAAGCAGGCGGGGCCGCGTCGAGGTCCCTCCGACTCTTTCTCGCCTCCCCAGCCTTTAGCTCCTCTCTAACCACCTCCGCCCCTGGCAGATTGTCTTCCCCAGCTACCCTTCATCCCTGCTACCTCTGTTGAGAGCTGGGGAAAACATCAGCATGCACAGTTCTTTGCACCTTGCTGGCTCAAACAATGATTACACATCTACTCTCAAGTCCTAACCCTGCCATACGGAAAGAAAGGTCTGCGACAACATGCTGGAGCTCTTAATCATAAAGCACAGCTCTGTCCCTACCCCCTTGGGTGAGGTCTCTCTGCATGGTGGATCTGGAGGGAAGGGCCCCCACATCACCTCCTCCTGGGACCCTACCAGTAGTGATTCATTCATTCCTTTAGGTGAAGCCTCAAGGAATATGCAACCTTCTACCTTTTACCTTGGCTCTGGCCACACTCCTTCAAACCCATCCTGAGAGAAAAGTGCCCTCTGCTTGGCCTAGAGCCTGTGGAAGGAGATCAAAAAGGGAATCCTCTTCAGAATCTTAATTAACTGCACAGGGAAGGGATTTATGGGAGCACCCTTCTGTAGATGCACAAGCTGTTTCTTCCAGAGCTATTAGGGAGGCCGTTTTCCTGGAGGCGAGGAAGCACAGTGCGGGGGAGAAGGAGCTGTAAGGCAGAGAACTGTTCTTCCAGCCTGTGCAGGGGAAGATGGAGCCCCCCCTCCCCTTCTCCATTACCTCCTTGCTTGGTGCAGGCTCCCAGCAGGTTAACCACGTTCAGATGGTGGCCAATGTGGGTCAAGATTTTGAGCTCAGTCATCAGAGCTTTGTACTCGCTGGCCGTGGCCCCCTCTGTGTGAGAAGCAAGGAAGAGTCAGGGCAACAGGACAATGGGGCTCCTTCCGCCGGAGGCGGCATTCTTGCCCTCCTTGTTTGTCAATGCTCAGCCGGTTGCTTCACTAACTTCCCCACATTCTGCAGAAAGGCCAGGTCTCCAGACTGTTTTCATTACTCCCACCCTCCTGAGCCAACATCCTTTTGATTACAGTAAGGCCAAGCACAGTAGTGGGGTTAGTCACTGGACATTTCCTCTTGGTGGACCTAGTTCTGTTCAGCAATGCGCTGACTCAGAGCTGGGCACCTCGTGAAAGTGCCTTCCAAAGGCTTCCCTTCTGTCAGAACCAGGTGCAGCAAGAACCCACCAGGCAGAGAGTACACCTCCACGTTCCCTCTTCTCACCTTCTCCCTTTGGAGAGTCACAGAGAAGGAGCACAAGGGGCCTGCCAGGGCAAAATGGCTACTTTTGTAAACATCTTTGCAATGTGTTATTTTCTCCCTGTAACCCTGTCCTCTCTGGAGTTCACAGGGTTATCTTGGGTTGTGAGGATCCATAGCATCTGACTTCAACTTCAATCACAGAGATAAGCATTATCAGTCTAAGAATTAGCAGAGTCTAAAGCCTAAATTGAATGTGTTCTGTTTGTTCTTATTAGTTAATTTGCAAGGCATTTAGAAATTTTAAATTATTTTTAGAAATATAAAAATCAAATAATCTTGCTGTAAAATATTTCAACACTATGAGTTGGAATAAAAAGATACGGAGTAAAATGATCTAGATGAAAAGTGAAAGCCACTCCAACCCACTTGCCTTCTTAGAAGCAGCCACTGTTAATAGTTTGGTGTTCAGACCTTTTACTATGCATTTATAAATACGTATATTCAATCAGAGGTCATATATATGTATATATATACATATATATACATATATACACACATATACATATATACATATATACACACATATATATACATATATACATATATACACATATATACACATATACATATATACATATAATACATATATACATATATACATATATACATATATACATATATATACATATATATACATATATATATAGTCTATTTAAAACATCTATTTCCCCCCTTTTAATAAATCAGAGACTTTTTCTCTTCTTTTTGTTTCTTTTTGTTTTTTTTGAGACGGAGTCTCACTCTGTCGCCCAGGCTGGCGTGCATTGGTGCGATCTCGGCTCCCTGCAACCTCCGCTTCCTGGGTTCAAGCGATTCTCATGCCTCAGCCTCCTGAGTAGCTGGGATTACAGGTGTGTGCCACAATGCTTGGCTAATTTTTGTATTTTTAGTAGAGATAGGGTTTCACCATGCTCCTGACTTCAGGTGATCCACCTGCCTTGGCCTCCCAAAGTGCTGGGATTACAGGCGTGAGCCACAACGCCCAGCAGGTTAACCACATTAATGGTGGCCAATGTGGGCCCATTCTTTTTAATTGATTAATGGTGTCCCTGACATTTAGAGTGTCTATAGTCTTTTTGCTATTGCAAATAATACTGTGATAGTCTGTGTGTAATCTCTGTGCACACATGCAAGTGTTTCTGTAGGACAGTGTCCTGGAAGTGGGTTAGAGGTACGTGCATTTAACATTGTGGTAGATACCAACATGGTATTTCATAAGCACAAATCATTTTTAATAATAACCAGATAAACTCCAAAGCCTGCGCATGGGGTTAGGGCTGGCTCATAGTAGATGCTCAACAAATATTTTGGAATAAATAAACAAAATTACTCTTCTCATTTCAGGCATGAGTATAAGGCCCAAAAAGATTAATATTTTTGCTCAAGGACACTTTGAAAGAGCTTTTGACTTATGGCCTTTGTTTCACTTTATGCTTTTGTTTTGAGATGGAGTCTCGCTGTGTCACCCAGGCTGCAGCGCAGTGGCGTGATCTTGGCTTACTGCAAACTCCAACCCCTGGGTTCAAGTGATTCTCCTGCTTCAGCCTCTCAAGTAGCTGGAACTACACGTGCCCGCCACCACGCCTGGCTAATTTTTGTATTTTTTAGTAGAGATGGGATTTTGCCATATTGGCCAGGCCGGTCTCAAATGCCTCACCTCGTGATCTGCCGGCCTTGGCCTCCCGAAGTGCTGGATTACAGGCATGAGCCACCGCCATGCCTTTTTTGTATCTCCCAGAATCAGATGGCCAATTAATTTAAGCAAGAAAGCTGAATGAAATTTTTTTAAGGAATTTTATAGAGTGGGTGATTTGGCAGTCTTTTACAATCAATGCTGATGGCTAAAAAAAAAAAAAAAAGGCATTTATGAAGACCCTGCACACGCAATCTGTATTACATAGAAGAGATTCTCTGAGCCTTTTAAAAAAATCTCAGCTGGGTGCAGTGGCTCACGCCTGCAATCCCAGCACTTTGGGAGGCTGAGACAGGAGGATTGCTCGAGCCCAGGAGTTTGAGACCAGCCTGGGCAAGATGGCGATACTGTCTCTACAAAAAAAAATTTTTTTGAATTAGCTAGGTGTGATGGTGTGAGCCTCTAGTCCCAGCTACTTGAGAGGCTGAGGTGGGAGGACTGCTTGGGCCTGAGAAGCAGAGGCTGCAGTGAACTATGATCATGCTACTGCACTCCAGCCTGGGCGACAGAGTAAAACCCTGTCTCTTAGAAAAAAAAAAAAATCTCAAGTCAGAATCTTCTTTCAAACTCATTCATCTCCCTATAACCCTTTCCTCTTTGGAGGAAAAAAACCAGGTGCTGGTTCAGCTTGCTGTATTTATAGGCAGGGCCACAGGTGTTATCTTGGGCCCACAACAGACTAGTGTGGATATCAGAGCTGCCTCTCCTAGAGGACAATGTGTGGCAGCAAGCAGAGAAATGGGACGAGCTGAGGAAACAGTTGCTTTCAGATTTAGTTTCCACCTATCTCTAGGTTGGATACTGGATTGCCTCTATAAACCAGGCCAGGATCATTTTCAGGGTTTTGGAGCAGTGTGCCAATTCCAGGAGGCCAGGTCTCTGCAGCCCCTCTTTTGTGGCACACTGGTGTGGAGGAAAGAGCACTGCATTCAAAGCTGGAAGACTTTCGCACACAAACCCTTACACTGAGCAGCTGTGTGGCCTTGCAGAGGCTTTTTAACCTTTCTTGGCCATGTTTCCTCATCTGCAAACTGAGGATCATAATGTCTACCTCACAAAGCTGTTGAGAGGAAATAAGAAAAATGGCCGTTTCATGTGGTTCAGCCTAATATGTGAAAGTATCTAGTCTGGTGCTTTCGCACATAGAAGACATGTTGATGCCTCTTCTCTTCAGAATCTGGGGTTCTCACGGGGAGGGTGCTAGCATGCCTCTATTTTGACAGAAATACCTGCCTTCATCTGGGAAGTCTACCCCAAACAAAAGTTCTAACTTGTGGATACCAAACTCCTTCCCAGACTACTTTCAGAGTAGAACTGGCAGGTTCCTTGCAGAGTTTTATTAGTTTTTTCTTGAGAAGTACAGCCTTTTGAAGTTGAAAATATATTTACATGGGGCTTTTGAAATAATGGAGTTATTGCTAGAAGATTAAGAACTTTGAAGTCTCCCTAAGCAAACAGGCCTTTCTCCTGGAGCTTGTACTAGGTACCTGTGTAGTTGGACTCACAGCTTGCTAGGCTTCAAAATTTCCCAGCAATATCCTGGAGACTTTGGAAAGTTAAAAGCTGCTTTTTGAGTTTTCAGTTCTGTTGAGTTGAAGCATCATAAAATTCCATTACAGATGAAGAAACGAAGTATTTTCTACACTGTAAAGGACCTATGAGTCTTTGAGACATTTGGTTTACACAACTTTCGCTCATTTTCATTTTCAATCTGTCTTTGGTGTTGGGCATAAGTCACTGTGTGATTTGGTTCTACCTCCCAGTGCTTCACAGAGTGGTAGTATCTTTCAACACTAGAAAGATAACTCAGGTTTTTAAACTGCTAAGGAGGAAATGTTTTATGGCTGAGGTAGTTAGTGTAAAATAGTTTAGAGTTCTGATCAACTCAATTGTTCTAGCTTTATAGTTTTACTTTATAGTCAGGTCAAGCCCAAGCAAAGCCATTGGGATTTAGGATGTGCTGCTAAGTTTCCATGACAACATCACAGTAGATCATGCCAAAATTTGAACCTGCAGTTACAATGGGCTTAACTCCCTTGTTGTCTACAATCTGTGATGTGAGAAGAGAAAGACCTTTGAGGTGACAGAGATCATTTTCCTGTGGACAGTGCTGGATTGTTCCACTTACAAGGTTTATTCTCAGCTCATGCTGGCCTAATCTAAAACTCGTGAGCAGAGGCCTTGTAGCAGTAGAAGAAAATTATGTGGCCTGAGCAGAAAAAGCTTGTGTCTGTTCCCAGGCTATATCTAACTTGTACCAATATTTAGGAAATGCAAAACGGTGATGGGTCAGTTGAAAGCCAAACTACAGCATACATACCTTTCAGCATTTTCACAGCCACAGTCCGGCATGTAGGTGATTTCTTAATGCCAAATGCTGATGCTTGAACCACTTTTCCAAAAGCCCCTCTTCCAAGTGATTTGCCTATAATGAAGAGAAGACACTGGTTTGTTTGCCAAGGCAATAGGGTGAGTTTAAGTCTTTTTCAGGAAGGAAATGCCTTTTCCTATGTGTGCATGTGAGGCATGGAATCTCCAGTGAACTGACCCTAAAGGAGACAAAATAAGGGACTTATTTCTGGAGTCTCTTCCTTTCAACTCTTAACTCTGTTCCTGAGGCCCCACATCCTTCAAAGATAGAGTAAGTCCCTAGAAGGCATTCAGTGAAGGTAGATATCCAGTTTCCTTTCCACAGTGTCCTCCCGTAGGAGAGATGGGACCAAGTCCCGTGTGGTTTTTTCCATTGCTTAATAACATTATGACCAAGAAGACTTCCCTGTGTGGAACCTAAGCTCTTTTTCTTTTTCCATTTACAGTCATTTTTCTCTCATGTGTTTTCAGCAAAAAGGGAGAAATAGAAAATGGTGGTTACTACTGTGGATTATAATAATGCTCATAACTTTAAAATAATCACTAAGTCATTTATCCGACTTCCCTACCAGGCAAAATATTCCCAGTCTTTCTAATGTGTCTTAGATGAAGATTACAAATCCTCGAGGTTCAGCACAGGAGCCTGGTCAACCACTGGCAGTGATTTGTTTCAACCCCAGAGCGGTAGTTGCTAAATGCAATAACCAAGCAAGGTTCCTTTCATGGTCCCCATGATGCTATGCTATAATGACTGTTAATATATTTCTTTCCCTATCCTAGAATGAGCCAGGGAGTCCTTGCCCCCCTTTACTCAAGGGGGCAAGGACCATGTCTGAATCTTCCCAGAACCTAACTTGGTGCCTGGTGCTATCTGTTATTACTAAATATTGCTGCAGAATGGAGAGTGGTGTTCAGGAATGTGTGGGATGCCCAAAGCAAGTCTCCTAGTCATAGGTAACTAGAGGGGCCAATGGGATGGAGACCCTGAGATTGATGCCCTTTGAGGAGGGCACTCCCTGGAGTACCTAAGCTACCTTTTATATCAGGGAACTTCCGTTTGCACATCAGGAAACAGCTCAATAGAACCCAGAGAAATGGTGCACCTCCAGCATGATATACCCAAAGAAGAGTAAGTGAAATAAGTCAGTCTTTTTTTGGCTCTTCTTGGGGGAAGGGGAAATGACAGAATACCACTGGTTGGTTAAAACTATTATAAATCCTGGCAGTTAGAGTGTTAATTTAACACAATCCCTCCTTTCCCAACCAAGTGCTCTTTCTTAGACCCGTCTGATAATGTGCCTTCAGTTAATGAACCTTCTTTCCTCCCTTCCTTCCTCATACTCCACTCCGTTTCCCCCAAAGGACATTTTTTTTAAGTTTCTTGTAGTTTGTAATGAAGCTTTGCTTCTTCCTTTTCATATTAGAACCTTTCTACTTTTATGCCCAACTACTCAGTGACAAAAATGTCTTTACCTTGCTCTGCTTAATGTCTTCTACTACCCACCACCCCAGGTGTCCAGTTAGGATGTATGAAAATTTCAGTTATACCAGTGTCATTATTAGGGCCTCTGTGTGGCTGTCCGCAGGGACGTGCTCTGCATTCGGAGGGAACACTGGAGAGATGACACATTTCTCTTTTTGTGAAACATGCTCCTGTGGTGATTACTAAATGACATTCCTCCCAGAGCATGCAACACGGGCAGAGCTACAGCCTCTGCTTCCTTCTTCGCGTAAAATTGTTGAAGAAATAGACCAGGATGGGGACCCTCGAGTTGAAATAAAAGAGCCTCCAGTGGATCCTGAAAGTGCTACATCTGAAAATCCAGTGTGGGAACAGAGCTGGCATATGCCTTCTCTATACTAGTAAAAACTGGTGCATTTTGGTTGGAGGTTTATTCCTTGCTTTATTTGGGATAAAATATCAATGTTTTTCTTCCACAATGCCTTCTACCATCTAAAAAGAAAAGTGTCCAGAGCCTGAGAAATACCCAGATCTTTTCTCCTCACACTCCTAAGACCCTTGCATGTTTGGGGCAGGTGGCATCCTTTGCACTTTCCATGGTTTCAGCCCCCACATCCCGTCTTAGCCGTCACAACACACTTTGTTTTAACAAGTGTTTGGGACTTTGCTTCTTACCAGTGAGAATAAACTGGCTCTCATTTGGCTTCCCTCAGTCTTTTCATTTATTCTCTTGGAAGCCGACTGCTGCCTCATAAAACAGCATGAAGCTGTTATGGGCTCCTTAATCATCTGATGTGTTGGAATCCTTCTGCAGACCCATGGTTCCAGTTTCAGGGGAGCCCAGTTGCATCAGACTTGACCTCACCTGATCTTTCTTTTCCCTTAAAATTCTCCTCAGTGTTTCCTGGAATACCACTAACTAGCTCGGAAGTGTGCTAGGTCATTGCCATACAATGCAAGGATATTGGAATCTCCTCCAAGAATGTCTTGGACTGGCCAGGGGCCCTGGACACTCTGGGGAGAGTGCATGGCAGCATGGGTTGGGCTGTCTCTGGCATTCAGAGCTGGTCTTACAAGAGGCAGCACCAGCCCAGGCACCATTCACTTGCCAAACTCCCGACTCCCTGTATTGTTTGCTATATTAGGTAATTCTGACTTTTGATTATTTTTCAATAGAAAGATGCAGTGTTGAACATTATTCTAACTTTTTTTTTGGAGACGGAGTCTCTCTCTGTCGCCCAGGCCGGAGTGCCGTAGCGTGATCTCAGCTCACGGCAGCTTCCACCTCCTGGGTTCAAATGATTCTCCTGGCTCAGGCTCCTGAGTAGCTGGGACTACAGGCACGCGCCACCACAGCTGGCTCATTTTTGTATTTTTAGTAGAGACAGGGTTTCACCATGTTGGCCAGGCTGGTCTCGAACTCCTGACCTCAGGTGACCCACCCGCCTCAGCCTCCCAAAGCGCTGGGATTACAAGCGTGAGCCACCACACCCAGCCTATTCTAACTTCTATAATAAATATATAGGAGCTGAATTATCTCCTAACTTCTGTGATAAATTTATAGAAGCTGAATTCCCTCCCATGGGTTAGTGAGGAATCATTTTTTTTTTTTTTAAGATTCTTTTTGTTCTTGGATTTCAGTAATTTTAGTGGTAGCAACACCTTTGACCCAACCTCCAACTGCATCCATCTATTAAGTACTATAAATTCCAACCCGACTCACTAGGGCTGCTGATAGTAACCAACAAGTAGATACAGCTGAAACCAGATATAACCTTGTGTATTTCTCTACATTTACAACCCCAGTATAACTGCCAGTTAAAACAGCCTTTTCTCTCTATCTGGACATAATCTGGGTTATTTTCAGTTGCTAGACATTACTTCAAATTACTTTGTCATTTATTTGGCTTAAGAAATAAACAAGTCTTGGGCCTCCTTGCTCCCACGTTAATCAGTCAGAGGAGTGTACCTCCGGGCCTTGCAGCCACACTCTGTATTGAAAGACAAAATTAGCAGACTTGACACACTTTTTCTCACCCATCAGAGACACTCAAATGGACATCAGCCAAATCCTAGCATGTGGCAACTCTGGAAAGGAAAAGAGCGATAAGAATGATCTTCAACAAGGAGACTCTCCTGAAATGGGATTATTTAAACCCACAGAGCCCCAGGGGAATTCTGGTAGAAGGATTAGCAATCTGTGATGTGGTGTGGATCACAATGATACTAGGAAGGAATGAAGCGATGGGACAGAAAGCTCATGTGTCCTATACTGATTATGACTAATAATGCTGAAAAGCAGTGTGGGCTGAGAATGGCTCGTGATTGTGGGAAAATTATCCCATATTTCCTGCCAAGGTCACTGAGGGGCTGGGCTAGCTGCCATATAATTTAGACTTGCAGAAGGAACTCATCCAGTGTGCCACCTGCCCTTAACTACTCTAAATGTAGTTGATTTTTTCCTCCTGTCCACAGCCATTGCTGGCTTTCTCCTGTCTCTCCAGCTTTTAACTGATTTCCAAGTTTCCTCCCCAAGCCAAATAGAACACGCTCCTGAGGCCAGTCCTTTCTCAGTGTAAGCAGAATCATTTCAAGGCCCAAGAGAAAAACAAACGCCATTTTCCCCTCTCTGCCCGCTACATCCCTCACCCCTGTATCATTTGCATGTAAGGAGAGGGACGATACTGTTGAATTTGGAACAACAGGCTCTCCACACTGAGAGGGACAAGCTCCAAGAACACTGGATCCACAATCTGTTTTCTTAGTTCCAACTACTAATGACTCTGGCATACACAGGCGTGAGTGGAAAACTTTCAGAAGCCACAATCCAAACATTTTGGGTAGGAGTAATTGAGGTTCCAATTGTTTTGTAGTACCAGAGGCTGGAGATTAATGGGCTTTGTGACGTCTGAGCTGAAGGAACTGGAAGGTAGGCTGCGGGAAGGCACATTTGTCTGCTGTTTATAGCATCTGCGCTACCTGGAAAACAACAGTCTTTGCTCTTCAAAAGTGAAACTTAAAGGACTCCTCTAGGGCTTTCTACTCGTTCTGGACATTCCCAGGAAAATCAAAGTATGTAATTTGTGGATTTGTGCAGAGGGTTTTTTTGATCCATGGCTTTGAAGAGCACCAACTCTTTCACAAAATGTTTGATTTCGCTGTTCCTTGCCACCCTCAATTATGTTCTGGATCACATATTTCTAATCCCTCAACAGTTTCATTATGTAAGAGTACGTGTACTTGTAATGCCTCTCTCTCCATCCCCCTTCACTTACCACTTTTGCACCTATCTCCAGACTGAGCCCTTTGAGGGAAGAGATGCAAGCACCTTTGTGTCTCCAGGGCTTAGACCAGTGTCTGCTGCTCAGAGAAGGTGCCTAATAACTGTTGCATGAACAAACAGGTGCTGCCTGTCACCTTGTACTGTTATCTGAGCATTGCATTGGAATTATTTACTTTTGTGTCCATCTCCCTTGCTAGTTTGTGAGCAGCTGGAGGGTAGAATCCCAGGTTTAGTTTACTTTCCCATCTCTCAAAGCACAGTGTTTTTCATGTAATGTGTGCTCGGTATAGGTTTATGAATCTGTTGAACAAATATCTTACCCAGTTTAAGTCTCTCCCGGGCAAACTCCCACTTGCTGGCATCATAAGGGAGCCGCTCACACTGCTCATCCAAGGGAACTTCATCTGGGTCCATTATAATTGATAGGTAGTCAGTCTTTATTTCAGAAGAAGACTGAGAAATAAAGAGATCTCAAAGTCATCAAGAAGAAAACAACTTTACAAATCCTGGATATTCAGTTAACATCCACTGTTTTATTTGGGATCATTTGGTTGAAACTGTGTGGCCAGGTACAGAAAGTACTTCTCCACATTCACATACACTCATTACACTTGGGTGTGCAATTTCTATTAAACAACTCCTTACTATTCTCACACTACATTTCTGTAATGTGAGCTCTACCATCCTATCTTGGATAACATGCACTCAAATTCTCCGGTGACCTTATGTGTTATACTTGATCTTAAACAATTATATGATGGTCTTGCTAAAAAATGCAAAGCATTTTTATAAAGTCATTCCAAACAATGACTAAAAATAACTTTCCATGGCCATCTTGTATAAGCAGGAATATACATTACAGATGGGCCAACAGTGGGGTGCATTGTGGCTTTTCTACATATATAGGAAAAGCAAGAAGTGGCAAAGTAAACCCAGGATCCCTGGGGCACTGAAAGGCACATTTCTTAAGAAGTGTTTAAACTTCCAGAAGGCCTGACCTCTTAGTTGCTTCAGCTATCTGGAAAGGTTGTAGCTGAATCCTTAGTGAGATTGGAATAAGGTTTACCTTCTGTAAGAAATGGAAGTTGAGGCTGTATGTGGTGGCCTGTAATCCCAGCACTTTAAAGAGGCTGAGGTGGGCGGATCACCTGAGGTTAGGAATTCAAGACCAGCCTGGCCAACATGATGAAACCCTGACTCTACTAAAAATACAAAAATTAGCCAGGTGTGGTGGTACACGCCTGTAGTCCTAGCTACTTGGGAGGCTGAGGCAGGAGAACTGCTTGAACCCAGGAGGTGGAGGTTGCAGTGAGCCAAGATGGTGCCACTGCACTCCAGCCTGGGCAACAGAGCAAGACTCTGTCTAAAAAAAAAAAAAAAATTGATTATTTCAAAGGCCAAGGAGTAAATATGGTATAAGACTTATACACAAGCCACATTCTGAGTTCATTTGTCCATTGGTAGGATGTCAAGTGAGTAAGGCAGACATCTGCCTTGAAGTGCTTTTTTATCTTGGTAATGCAAATCAAGCCCAGAAAATACCCTTTATTTCAGATCATAGATAAGTGGATTTACATTTAATGTCTTAGATTCATATCAATGGGTGTATTTCCTGTTAATGGGCAAATTTCTAGAATTGATGACTGCATTTCTGCGGGCAGACTCTTGGATAGGATGGAAAGGAAGCATGTTTTCCCATATAACACTTGGCCAGAAGTTATGTAAACTTCATTTAAATGAGTTTTGGGGCCCTTCCTTTTGGTGCTTTTCCCTAAACGGGATCAGAGTTGGAATGGAGAAGACAACCTCTCCATACACACCATTTCACACCCACTCACATTCTTCAGCCCTTACTCACTCACTGTGTTCTGGGCTGTCACAGCTCACATCATCCATCACTTGCAATCATTCTCCTTCTCACAAAAATTATCACTAAAATGTGTGACAAATAGCTCAAGGCAGAAAGGTTTGCTTGGCCTCCGTCAAGGATGAGAAGCAAAAACCGATACGGAGCACGTTTGTCACGAACTGTGGTTGCCACTGCTGTTAGACTATGAGGGCCCGGCCTGCCAGACACTCTGTGAAGAGTATGAATTCCTATAACAGGGTACTAGGTGCCCATTAGAGAAGCTGCGGTAGTAGTAGGTTTTATGACTAAACTTTTCAATGTCCAATGTCCTGTATACCTGAGCCCTGAGAAACAATCTCCAATCCTTACAGAGCATAGGGTAGCTGAAACCTCGCAAGGGACATCTTGGGCTCATGCAGGATGTGTGGGGAGGCTGGCAGTAGTGTTGACAGAGGCAGGGGAATAGGCAGTGGTAGGCAGTCTCTCATGTGGCACCTATGGAATTTTATGGTTTATCTCAATAAGGCAGGTGAGAGGAGACACCAAACAAACCTTAAGTGAGGGCTTTGAGGAGACTGTGATAGTAAAACGTTAGTCGGCAAATATTTATTCTTTCAATTGACATTAACACTGAGCAGCTGAATACCTGGGTTTGAATCACAGGTCAATTTCTGCTCACCCACACACATAACTGGACAAACTGCCCTCTAACCTTAGTTTTCTTATCTGTAATAATGGTACTTATCTCATAGGGTTGTTGTGAATATCAAATGAAATAATACATGGAAGGCTATTAAGAGCAGGGTCTGGTATGTAGTAAGCCTCAATAAATGTTAGCTATAATTATAACAATAAATGTTAGCTATAACTATGCAGGGTGAGGATAGAAAGATAAAATGCCGTCTTTATCAATGAGGAATTTACATTGTCATTAGAGGAACCACACGGAAATATTTTGGGATGTCTTTTTCCTCTTTACCTCCCCCAATCCTTTTCAAATTTTACAGGCATTCTGTTTTTGAGATAATGATCTCTTACTCTCATTCTTTCTTATTGACATCAAAATTTCAGAGAATATTAGAAATAGAAGGGACCTCTTCAGTCTAGTCCCAATGTACCTTTCCAGTTTTATTTTTGTTACTTTTTATTTTTTTTAGATGGAGTCTCACTCTTGTCACCCAGGCTGGAGTGCAGTGGTATAATCTCGGCTCACTGGAACCTCTGCCTCCTGGGTTCATGCGATTCTCCTGCCTCAGCCTCCCGAGTAGCTAGGATTATAGGTGCCTGCCACCACGCCCAGCTAATTTTTGTATTCTTAGTAGAGACGGGGTTTCACCGGCTGGTCTCGAACTCCTGACTTCAAATGATCTGCCCGCCTTGGCCTCCCAAAGTTCTGGGATTACAGGCATGAGCCACCGTGCCCAGCCCCTTTCCAGTTTTATTTCTACTGTACTCCCCTATGCTAAGTAACCAGACTACTTCCCCGCTCTGGGGAGTAGGAAGGACTAGGGCGGGCTGTTTTTCTGCTTCTTTCCTTCCAGCTACAGCCTTCAAAGTCTGTCTCAAGCCTCGCTTTCTCGGAAGTTTTTTCTCCCCTTCTCCTCCTTTGAACTCCTACAGCCTTTGTACCTCCCTTGCAGATTTGGCAAGTTTTGCTTCTGTTAGATGTATTTCCCTATATGGTGTATCTCCCCTTTCCAAACTACTGTGTGACCTTTGTTTCCTTCTCAAGCAGTGGACTTAGTTGTCATGTCTCAAAATCAGTCACTCCAAATGGCAAAAGCCTGACGTTAAACATTTACCATAGAGGATGGCTGCTGGCCTTGTCTCTCATACCAGCACCATAAAGTATATCTTATTGGTTGTAAATATCAAATCTAAGGTCAACTAGCTTGGGTTCAAAACTAAGGTCCAACCATAGTGACTTTGGATCAGTTAACTTTATCTTGCTGAGCCTCAGTTGCCCTCTATAAAACGGGAATAATAATATATTTACCTTTTCATATTTTTGGAATAATTTATTGACATACTACATAAAGAGCTTCCCATAAGACTTGGCATATTAATAAGGGCTAATCTCTAGAAATTAAGGAGGCCTTCTGATACTTCTCATGTCCTACTGATTTTACTTCCCAAATATTCCTTGACTCTAATCATTTAGTCAGAGGCACCATAATTTCTTTCTTGCTTTTTTCTTTTTTTTTGAGACAGAGTCTCACTGTGTCACCCAGGCTGGAATGCAGTGGCGTGATCTTGGCTCACTGCAACTTCCGCCTCCCAGGTTCAAGTGATTCTCCTGCCTCAGCCTCCCTAGTTGCTGAAACTACAGGCAAGTGCCATCACACCTGGCTTATTTTTGTATTTTTAGTAGAGACAGGGTTTCACCATGTTGGCCAGGCAGGTCTTTTACTCCTGATCTCAGGTGATCTCCTGAGGCCAACACTTTGGCCTCCCAAAGTGTTGGGATTACAGGCATAAGCCACTGTGCCCGGCCACCACTATAATTTCTTTCTTTTCTTTTCTTTTTTTTTTTTTTTTTTTGAGACAGAGTTTCACTCTTGTTGCCCAGGCAGGAGTGCAATGGGGTGATCTCGGCTCACTGCAACCTCCACCTCCCGGGTCCAAACCATTCTCCTGCCTCAGCCTCCCGAGTAGCTGAGACTACAGGTGCCTGCCACCATGCCCAGCTAATTTTTTGTATTTTTAGTAGAGACGGGTTTTCACCATATTGGCCAGGCTGGTCTCGAACTTCTGACCTTGGGTGATCCACCCTGAGTGCCAGGCATCCCAAAGGCCACCACTCCTGGCCTGCCAACATAATTTCTTTTCTTTTCTTTCTTTCTTTTTTTTTTTTTTTTGAGATGGAGTCTCGCTTCGTAGCCCAGGCTGGAGTGCAGTGGTGTGATCTCGGCCCACTGCAAGCTCCACCTCTCAGGTTCATGCCATTCTCCTGCCTCAGCCTCCCAAGTAGCTGGGACTACAGGTGCCTGCCACCATGCCTGGCTAATTTTTTGTATTTTTAGTAGAGACGGGGTTTCACTGTGTTAGCCAGGATGGTCTCGATCTGACCCTATGATCCACCCGCCTCGGCCTCCCAAAGTGCTGGGATTACAGGCGTGAGCCACTGCGCCCGGCAGCCACCATAATTTCTTACCTGGACTACTATGAAGTCTTCTACCAAGTGCCTCTCTATTCACTCTTGCCCCCCCGGGTAGCCAAAATAATTTTTCCAGACATATATCTGTCACACTAGGCGCCCCACTCCCCCATCCCTGCCTTAGCCTAACATACCTTTCTTCCCCAAGGCTTCCCATTGATTTTAGAATACGGACCAAATTCCTCACCATGGCCTACGAGACCCTGCCTGGCCAGGCCTTGCCGCTTTCCCTTTCCATTCCTTGGCAGCCTCACCTCATACCTTGTTCATCCTGTTCTCTGCACTGTAGCCCTGGCCTTCTGTCAGTCTCTCCTTCTCACTGTGTTCCCCCTCCCCTGCCCAGCCTCCTAAATGCTCTTCCTTCTGCCTACAACACTCCTTCCTCTCTTTCTTACCTTAACACTCCTCTTACACATCTTTTAGGCAGCTACTCTTTCAGCTAACTCAGAGTTGCAGTTTCACATTTGTGTGGCTGATTAAAGCCAATCTCCTCTGACTGCTCACTCCAGCATCTGCCCCACTGTCATCAAAGGGCCTTGCACAGGGCCTGGCCTGCTGCACTGAGTGGGTATGCAGTAAATATTTGAAGCATGAATGAATGAATGAATAAATGTAAGCTTTTTTCTCACTGGATTTCAGAGAAGCAGATCATATTGCAGGCCTAAGTATAGAAATCTGATGTCCTGAATGCCAACCTGGACCTCACACTATAAAGAACTTAATTTTGTGGTGTGACTCAGAAAGTATAGAACAAGAGTCCACTTATTTTTACTTCCAATATGTTATGAGAGAATTCAAAGGTGGGCCTTTCCTTTTTTTTTTTTTTTTGAGACAGGGTCTCACTCTGTCGCTCAGGCTGGAGTACAGTGGCATATGATTCACTGCTCACTTGACCTCCCAGGCTAAAGTGATTTTCCCACCTCAGCCTCCCGAGTAGCTGGGACTACAGGTGTGCACCACCATACCTGCCTAAGTTTCAAAATTTTTTGTGGAGTCAGGGTCTCACTATGTCGGACAGGCTGGTCTTGAAATCTTGGCCTCAAGCGATCCTCCTGCCTGGGTCTCCCAAAGTGCTGGGATTACAGTCATGTACCACCACACCCAGCCTCTTTTTTATTTCTTAGCAGAGAGTGAGGGTTAGGAAATAAAGGTTTCACAGGTCCCATACTGACTTTAAAGACTCTATTAACATATTTTATATCAAAAATACCTTCTGTCCCTGAGAAGTATTCATCAGTTCATTGTTATGGCTTTCTTTTGAACACCCCACCTTGTGATTAGAGACATTTCAATGATTTATTTTCTTTCTGTGTTCACCAGGTCAGAGAAAGGAAGGAGAGGGAAGGGAAAGAAAGAGGGTCCAACATTTGTTTGCCTACTCTAGACATCATATCAGGCTTTTCAGAATATGTGTAAAAAGGAGCATAGAACATCATCTATGTTCTTACCCTTTTCATTTTTCGGATAAAGAGGGTTAATAGGAGCCAGAAGAGAGTCGCAGCCACACAGGTGCATGTTAGAGTGATCAGCTCCAGATTAGACTTGTCCGAGGTTCCTAGAGAGAAAAAAAAATCACAATAGTGGAGCAAAAAAGAAACTCTAAACTTAGAATCTTTGTGGTTTTATCAAAGAGGCTCAGTTTCCCTGAATGGTTTATCATAGTGAACCCAATCTGCCGCCACAAAATCAGTCCCTGGGACAGGTCTCTTACCTACTGAGCCAGGCACATACATGAACTCACATAGAAAAGGCAGTATACATGAACTCACATAATGAACTCACATAGAAAAGGCTTTCCAGAAATTTTGCTGTCAAGTTTGCAAACTTTGTAATTCCAGAAACAGCTAAGTAAAAATTAGAAGAGAAATTAAAAATGGGAAAAAATTAAGGCAGGAACAAAAGCCCATTAAAATAATGACATAAAAGGGCTTCTTTGGGACTCACAAAATTCTTCAAAGTAGATTTTTAAAATAAAAATAAATCCAGGACTGTCACAGTTGCCTGTTTGCTCCCTTTGGAACAGCCAGCCCAAAGCGCCCACATCCCACTCCCTGTGTCTACGGCTCTGTTTCTGGCTTCATCAGCCAGACTGGGGGGCCTGAGATAGAAGAGGCAATTGCTGGACCTGAATCCTTCCCAGTCACCTTCTCTATCAGAATCACAGAGATTAAAAGCTGAGCACTGTTCCTCCAAGACCAAAAAGAAAAGACATAAAGTATTCAAGCCATGCCTCCAGAGAGGGAACTCTGGAATTTGTAAAGAAATGCCTCCATGGGCCAGAACAGTATTGATTCTTGTGAGCAATTTCCCAGGAATTCTAAAGTAATGCCTTTATCTTTTAACTTAATTACAATGAGACAGAAGTGGCTGGGTGTGGTGGCTCGCATCTGTAATCCTAGCAGTTTGGGAGCCTAAGGAGGGAAGATTGCTTGAGCCCCAGAATTTGAGACCAGCCTGGACAACATAGCAAGATGCCTTCTCTTAAAAAAAAAAAAAGAGATGTGGTAGCACACACTTGTAATCCCAGCTACTCTGGGGGCTGAGGCAGGAGGATCACTTGAGTCCAGGCGTTCCATGCTGTAGTGAGCTATGATTGCACCACTGCACTCCCGCTTGGGCAACAGAGCAAGCCCCGGTCTCAAAAGAGAGAGAGAGACAGACAGATAGATGTTTATATTAAGGTGGGCAAAGGACAAGTGAAACTTTCTTTTTAGAAATAATGATGTGGATGAGGATCTAATTCGCTGAGCACTTATTATATTCTTAGCATGCAAAACTACCCTATGAAGTCAGGGGCAGTAATACTCCAATTTCATACATGAGCACTTCATCTTGGGGGCTCTCTGTTTCAATGCAACAAAGATGTATTGAGTTGTACTAGAGGCAAGTTTAGGGGCCAGAGGAGATAGAAAAATTAATGAGGGACAGTTGCCACTCTCAAGGAGCCCATTCAAACCTAACCAAGAGACTTAAGGCAAATACAGAAAAATTAGATTTTAAAAGATTCGGCAGTTGAGGGAATCTAATATATACTACTATCTAATAGTAATCTAATAATACTTTTTTGAAGAGGCGGGATTTGAAATGAATTTTAATCTGCAGAGATGAAGGCAGGGGAGGGCATTATAGGCAGAGGAAACAGTATGAGTAAAGACCCAGACCTGGCCAAGTGCGATGGTGCACGCCTGTAATCCTAGCACTTTGGGAGGCCAAGACGGGCAGATCACCTGAGGTCAGGAGTTCAAAACCAGCCTGGCCAACATGGTGAAACCCCGTCTCTACTAAAAATACAAAAAAAAATTAGCCGGGTGTGGTGGGGGGGCACTTGTAATCCCAGCTACTTGGTAGGCTGAGGCAGGAGAATAGCTTGAACCCAGGAGGCAGAGGTTGCAGTGAGCTGAGATCACACCACTGCACTCCATCCTGGGTGACAGAGTGAGACTCCATCTCAAAACCAAAACAAGACACAAGACCCAGACCTGGGAAAAGATAGGGCAGTATAATACAAGATACAGGACAGGACCAGACCATACAGGATTCTGAGCATCTGTGTGATGGGTTTGATCTAAAGGCTGCAGGCAGTTGGAGCCAAGGTTTCCTGCCCGAATCATAGCAAATGCACAAGCTGGAAACCTGAGAATAACGATAACTCATTGGCCCTTATTGAGTGCTTTCTATTCTAGGGACTTTTCTAAGGACTGACATGTATTGATTCACCAAAGACTCACAAAAATCCTACAAGCTAGATTATTCCCATTTTATGAATGAGGAAATTGAGACATAGACAGATTAAGCTCTTGCCCAAAGTCACACAGCCTACAAGTGGTGGAGCTGTGATTTTAACCCAGATAATCTGACTGCACATGCTTAACCACTAAGCTTCCAAGAGTATGCCACTTCCTCCTCTCTGATCCTTCCAGCCTTTACAAGCGCAGATTAATCACTTCCTATTGGCCATAGTCCCCGCCACAAAGTTATCTTTTAGTCTGGAGTGGAAACTGATATTTTCTCTCCATCCAGCCCATCACAAAGTCCTGCCCATTCTACTTCCTTGGATCATTAAATTATCAGCTCTCCTACCCAGCTGTGACTGCCTAAAATAAGGCCTTATCAGTTCTCACCAGGACTACCTCACTGGCCATGGCTCCCTCCAGTCTGTCCTCTACCTCTGCAGCCAGAGTGATCTTGCCAAATCACCAACTTAAAATCCCATTACTCTTCTGTCTAAATTCCATCGTCTGTTCCCTATCAGCATCAGGATAAAAGTCCAAATCCTTAAATCCTTTATGCCCAACCTTGCCTGTCTTTTCAGCTTCATCTCCTGCTATCCTCCCACTTGCCTCAGTCATGCCACAGTTCTTATAGTTTCTTAAATACACCAACCCTTCGGAACCTCCATGCTTTGGCTTTTGCTATTTCTCTGCCAAAATGTGTGCTTCCTAATGACTGAGTCCGTAACTTATTCACCCTACTCATCAGCTTGGGCGAATGAATGTATATATATGTTTTGCTTTACCTACCTCTAAAGAATTTCATGAGGGTTTTAAAGAGTTTAGGGGCCGGGCGCGGTGGCTCACGCCTGTAATCCCAGCACTTTGGGAGCCCGAGGCAGGCAGATCATGAGGTCAAGAGATTGAGACCATCCTGGCTAATACGGTGAAACCCCGTCTCTACTAAAAATACAAAAAATTAGCTGGGCGTGGTGGCAGGCGCCTGTAGTCCCAGCTACTCAGGAGGCTGAGGCAGGGGAATTGCTTGAACCCGGGAGGCGGAGGTTGCAGTGAGCCGAGATCGTGCTACTGCGCCATTGTACTCCAGCCTGAGCTACAGAGCGAGACTCTGTCTCAGAAAAAAAAAAGAGTTTAGGGTCACATCTCTGTTCCTGTGTATTACTTCATAAAACATATAGACCACCACCTCTATTGCAGATATGTTCCAGGTGCTGGTATACAGTTAGAAGAGAAAGAGCATGGTTGGAGCTCACAGTCTGGTATTCAAATATGAACTGATGAGCGTGTTACAAGTTCTGAGTGAAGCAGCAGAATGTAGGGCTATGGTTCTCTTGCTCACTGCTACATCCCCAGGGTTCAGAACAGTGCCTGGCTAGACATCCTGAAAATAGTGGTCAAATGAATGAATTGGCTTATTTGCTGCTTTGTCAGCTGGGCGTAAGTTTCCCTGAACCTCATGGGGTTGATTGAAAATAACTTCCTTAAAGAACTTTCTAAGTGTGATAACCTTTTCTGTCACTACACATC
This sequence comes from Nomascus leucogenys, assembly GCF_006542625.1. Taxonomy (NCBI): domain Eukaryota; kingdom Metazoa; phylum Chordata; class Mammalia; order Primates; family Hylobatidae; genus Nomascus; species Nomascus leucogenys. Next base: position 10,768,951 of record NC_044389.1, on the reverse strand, counting down.
CTCACACTGGGAAGACTGTAAGCTCAAGTTCATATGAGTTTGGTTTCTTTCTCCACAGTGACAGTGAGGTTTAACGCGGCGTTGCTGTACACACATGCACACACACACACATGCACGTGCGCGCACACACACACACGCACACATTCTTGCTTATGCTGCAAATAAATTTTGTGGAATTTGATTGGGATTGGGATCCTCTCAGGACACAGTGGCCTTTGGCTGTCGGAGATGCTGATAGCATCTTGAGACATTGCACTGTCTGCATAAAACCTCTGCAGATGCTTCCCGCATGGAATGCACTGAGAGAGGCCCCCTTGATTGTGGGAACTTTCCTACTGCATTCTGTGGGACAGGAAGCTGACCCCCAAAGTCTAATTCCACAGTCCTTACTCAAGCAAAATTCATTTCAGTGGACCAAATGTGTTTGTGTGCAAATATTTACACATTTAAGGAATCAGCCCATTAAAAAACATCTTCAAGATGACCATTTATCAGGAAGGAAAGAGCTATTTAATATTAATAATGTTCAGTACGGCTTATTGAAAAATATTAGAATTTTACAGTATGTGCTGTAGTATCAATGCTTTATTGCATTTGATGGCTTAGTCTCTATCTCTGTTTGAAAAGCGACTGTTAGGACAGTCTTATGCTGGGTGACTGACTGAAGTGAACCCTTAGGTGTTTTCTCAGCAGTCAAACACACTGGCCTGACTAAACCCAGCTTCAACTTGCTGGTGACAGCTGATGAACTAAGTGCATGAGACAACCCAGCTGCACACAGGAGTGGAAAGAGGCCAGGGAAATGTGGGTGGGATTTGACAGTAACTAGGAGTTAGCACTGGGTCTCAGGGACATGGCTCCCGCATGATGTGTGTGAAAGGCCAGCATCAGGACACAGTACAAGGTTAGTTTTATTTGGGATACTGACAAGAATATAGCCAATTTGAAGAGTGTATGGTAACTGTATCTATGACAGACTGTTGACCTGGTTGCACAGAGCATTTCACGTCAATTACTCTCCCAGGCTTTATACCATCCCTTTTGGAATAGGGAGGGGAGATGCCACACCAGGGATGGTCTGAGTTCTGAAGGGGTGTGTATCTTGCCTGACGTCTCTGCCACTGCGCAGTGTCCTGAACTTTCCTGGTAGCAATAGTAGCTCTCTGTACACATGGCCTGGGCTGCATGGTCTGGCGGCATCACACCAGCCCTGATGTATGACACTGTGTGGCATCAGACTGCATGAATGGGTAGGCAGCAGAGCCAGCCAACTCAGCTCATGCAATATAACCAGACAGAGTTTCCCAAGGAGTTAAGGAAACACCCCAAGCAAAAGACCAGAGCACCTTGTCCCAGGGCCTGCCTTGACTTAGGGACCAAACACAGGTTTCATCGGGAAAGGGCAGGTACTCTGTGCGCCAGTTTCCTCATCCTTACAAAGTGGAGATAACAGCCCCTTCCTCACATGTTAATTGCGTAAACTTAGTGTTAGCTATTATTTTGAAGCCTGCTTGCCTGCCTGCCTGCCTGCCTCCCTCCCTCCCTCCCTGCTTGCCTGCCTGCCTGCCTGCCTGCCTGCCTGCCTGCCTGCCTTCCTTCCTTCCTTCCTTCCTTCCTTCCTTCCTTCCTTCCTTCTTCCTTCCTTCTTCCTTCCCTCCTCTCCTCCTTCCTTCCTTCTTTCCTTTCTCTCTCTCTCTCCCTCTCTCCCTCCCTTCCTCTCTCGCTCTCCCACTGTCTCTCTGTTTCTCCATCTACACCCCTTACTCCAACTCTTTTCTTTTTTTTTTTCCTTCCAACCCTTTTTTTTTTTTTTCCTTATCACTTTTTGGACCTCAAGTGCAGAGTAATTTTTTTTCATCCAAACACATTGCATGTATTATTTAATACAATTTGCCTTTTCTTTCTGAAACAAATCAGATTTGGACCTAAGTACTCATCAATTTCTGCAAACAACTGGTCCACCACCTCCCTGAGAAATTTGCCTGATCCTAGGGTTGGTTTAGGTGTTATTCTCTGGTTCTATTGTTATTATAATTTCAGTAACTACTTATGTGGGTTTATTGCCCATTAACTTATTAGGACCTCAAGAGAAGGACATGTTGTTCACTTTGAGTCTCCAGCATTGACTCAGAGGAAGTCTCAATAAAGATTTAGGTATGAACGAAAAGAAAATTACTCAGATGCACTTTGACCTGACTCTCAAGATCCCCGAGCAACATAAGCCACTCAACCAGTGCCATGTCCTTCTATGTAAAACCCAGTCAGCATAATCCAGGTAACCTTACTATGTGGTTTCTCTAGAGCCTATTGAAATGTTAAAATAGGCCTGCAGACCTTTATTACTGTGGATGAAGTTTTTTAGGAATCTATGTACACCAATTTGGAACCACTCCTAAGGACAGTGATGTATGGAAATGCTGTATTCCCATTAAATTTTAAGTACATTTTCAAGAGTACTGTTAAGTAAGGATATTTAAATTGCTATTATGTGACATTAGTTCTGGAACACATTTCTTTTTTTCACAAGTTAAATCCTTAAGTCAAACAGGAATTCTGTGGCTTAGAACACCTTTTAGGTGACCTACTGGTTAAGTCCAGGAAAAGTATAATACAGAAACTTCTGTTGAAACGGAATTTGGTATATCGTATTAACAAACGGTAATGTTAGCTAACACTTACAAAATTTTTATTATATGCCAGATGCTGTTTTAAATGTGTTAATCCTTACAACAACCCTATAAAGATTGGTATACCATCATTAGTCTGCCCATTTTACAATGAGAGACTGGAAGCACCAGGAAGGTAAGGAACTTGGCAAAGGTTATGCAGCTCATGAAGAGTGAGGCATCTGGCTTCAGAATGGGTCTTTTTAACCACCATGCTGTGCTACCTTAGAGTTGAGGTATAGAGCATAAAACCTATAGAGCAATAGAGCAGGATGGTTGAACATGGTTCCAATTCTCAGCTCTGCCATTTCCTAGCTGTGTAACCCTGGACAAGTCACTTAACCTTTTTGCGCCTAGATTCTCACTTTTAACTAACTGTACTTCCTTGTACCTGTAGGATTATTGCAAAACTTAAGTAGGATTATGGATGTTATGTGCTTAAAATAGTGCATTGCATGTTCTATAAGCTCAAGATATTAATTACATGGTCCCAGGCCCTCACAGAGCCCAGCACCAAGTTCCCTAGGCCTAACACCTACTTCTATGATACCCGATGCAGTTTTATTCCAGCCTAGTTTCTACAGAAGGAATTAAGATGAATATCTTTTGGGTTTGAATTATTTTGCCTCAAGAACTCTCTACAAAGACCTCAAATCAGCCTAACTGAATTCCATCACCATTTTTTAAAATTCTTCTTGATCAAGGCCAGCTTTATGTCACTGGTTAGATTTGAAGTATAAAGGCACGTGTATCCCTGTCCCTCAGCCCTCCTATTGGCATTAGTGCACAGCTGGTTCATCTCTGTTTTGAGCACTGCTCTCTCCTTTCTAAATAGCCAACACCCATGGGAGGCATAACATCACTCCCCAACATATTCATGCGAATTAGTTTATCACATCCTTTCTCAGTGCCAGGATAGTCATAGGAGTGAATTTGGGGCAGGATTCAGGAAGAGAGGAGCTAACTTGGAGGGAGGTCAGTCAGGGATCAGAGGAGGGTCAAAATGGAGAACTGAAAACTGATAGCTGGCCAAGGGCAATACAGAGGAGTGACTGAAGACCCACGGCCATATTGTTTTCAGTTTTTTCTATTATTGACTTTTGGGATTTTATTTATTAGGGAACATAGTGTCTACTTTTTACTGGATGAGTCTTTTCTCAAACAAGTGACAATGTGCAATCGTTTGCAAATCAGCCTCTAATGCCATGACCAGCATTTAGGCTGCAGGACCCTCATGTAGTCCTTTTGTGCCTTTGTGATTTTTGTATCTGTCAATCATCTTCAAAAAATGCTTAAAATGATAGTTATTCTTCTTCAAGTTGTCTTCTCCTATGTACTTATAAATGATACTGAAATATAGTAAGGCCTAAATCTGATATAAGAATGTTCTTGGCTGGGTGCAGTGGCTCACGCCTGTAATCCCAGCACTTTGGGAGGCCGAGGCGGGTGGATTACCTGAGGTCAGGAGTTCGAGACCAGCCTGGCCAACATGGTGAAACCTCGTCTCTACTAAAAATACAAAAATTAGCCGGGTGTGGTGGCACACGCCCGTAATCCCAGCTACTCGGGAGGCTGAGGCAGAAGAATTGCTGGAGCTCAGGAGGCAGAGGTTGCAACGAGCCGAGATCATGCCACTGCACTCTAGCCTGGCTGACAGAGCAAGACTGTGTCTCAAAAAAAAAAAAAAAAAAAAAAAAAAAAGGATGTTTTTATATATATTGTGGTTATTTGCAATAATAATTATAAAGCACAGCTTAAGTCCTTGGATGAAATTGTAACAGCCCCATTGAGTTCCAGGGCTACTGAGCGCTATGTTAATTTCAGAAATGATTTTAGTTACTAACACTTCTGTTGTCGGTTTTGATATGGAATTTCCCCTTTGAGAGCTTCATGTGTCCTCGTGCTGGCACTAGGTCCAAACCAAACAAGACCTGTGATTATTTAAAGAAGGTACTTTGACTCCACAGTTCATTCATCCTTTACAGATACAAAAATAACACATTGTTTTATCTGTGAGTATAAGAATCCTTTTTCAAAGGAAATAAAAAGAGCAGACAGTTTCCTTCCTGGCTAATTCACCAACCTCTTTAAATCTGTTAAACATAGCCACAGACACAACTTGTTCACTTGGTTTCATTTCCTAAACTCAATTTGACAAGATAGGTCAGTGTGAGGGTCCATATGCATCTAACAGGAAATAAAGTCTAAATCTAGGGAATGTTTCATAGCTACCAGGGTGGTAAGAACAATGACTCTAGAAGAAGAGTCCCATTTCAATTATAAAATTACTGAGCACGACCGTATTCAGCTGTTGTGAACAGCATCCTAGATCAAATTTTAATCCAGTGAATCCAAACTCCTTCCATTCAAGACACTGCATCTGACTCACACATGCAGGCCTTTCTAAGGTCCACATACCGTTAGCATTTAAAATGTCTTCCTGTGCAAAATTATATTCTTATATAGACTTCAAACCTGCCTCTTGGACATTTCACTATCATCTCCCTTCCTTGGTTCTACTTATCTTTTCTGGTATGTCAAAGAATGAGTTAAATGCCTCTTCTGTCAGAAAGCTCCTTAACTATTTTAAGAAAACAATCTTGTTACCCCCATGTTGTCTCTTTTTTGGACTAAGTATCCTCATTTTCTGGCACTATTCTATTCCTATCCAGGATATAGCTCTACTTATTTGTTTCTTGTATAAATGGGCACAATATTTCAGGTGTGGCTGGATGATTGCCAATCATGTAATCTATATTTTCAGCTAACTACTTTTTTTAAGCAAAAAAGGTTGGATATAGCCATCACTTTTATAAAAGAGAGCAAAGGAGGAGGCCAAAAAACTACAAAAAGCAGACACAAGACTTCAAAATCACGGCAGTTGGGGGCAATAATGAACAACATAATGGAATATATAAATATATATTCCATTATATATGCCATATATTATATATAGGTGGCAACCAATATGGGCAATTCAAGTGAAAATTACCTCCATTTTTCACAAGAGTAAATAATATGGCTAACAGAAAGGTTTAGAAATTATCAGTAATGCAGTATTCTTAACATCTGACTTTTCGGAAAAGCATAACATTAATGGGAAAAGGAATCAGCATAGGAAGTCTAGAGGCATGTAAACATGGGAGAAATGGAGAAAATAAAAATAACAGGATCACCAAAAGAGTGCTTTTGCTCAATTTTATCCTAAGTCCTTGCAGACAACTTCCTAAGGCACCTCAGGAATGAGAAGAGCAGAGGAAGGGTGGAGATATTCTGAGGTTTACGTGGACTCAAGTCTCAGCCTCACCACATCGTCATTGTGCGACTTTGGGCAAATTGTTTAACTTCTTTGAGTTTCCATCTTCCCACCTGTAGATTGAAGATACTACTATTGACTTCTTTAGATTCTTACAGGTTAATAGGATTAAGTATGTCACACGCCTGCACATAAAGGTGCTAAATAAATATTTCGTGCCAAGTCCTGGGCATGTGTACAGGATACAAAGATATGTCAGACAGTACTGTCTCAAAGTTTATAATTCGGTAGGGAAGAGAAGCGTATCAACGCCAAAATAATAATAAAAGGCAGAATAAAATAAGTACTGACTAATGATTCCAGAAGCGGGGAGTGAGAGAGCAGAGAATGAGTACCTGCCTCAGCTGTTCATCCTGGAGGATATTCCAGGGCAGAAAGCATTTCAGCTGGCCTGAGAGGATAAGAAGGATTTGGCCGGAATAGGGAATGGAGCTTATTCCAGGATGCACTAACATCACAAACGGAGGCCACACTTGGCGTTATGTGGCAAGTTGGGCTCACTAATGGCCAAAAGACTGACTCTAATCCAATCTGGAAGGCCCCACGGTGCTGCTGATCTGGCCTGGAGCAGTGAAAGAATAACAGCAGGCCTCCTGCAAGGCAGACTGCTGGCGAACAGAAGGGTGGTGGTTCTGAAGGTGGGGAGAAGAAACTCACAGATGTCGTAAATGCACAATTTTAAGCACACTGGCTTCTGAGAAACCCAGATCAACCTGGTAGAAAAGGGAAGGAAGTCAAGACTTTGGGGAGACCTACAAACATGCAAAAACGTCACTGCTTCATACCCAGGCTCCTCCCAGGCCATAAGAGTCTAGCCATTGCTGCCCCATATTCCCTGGCGGAGGGGTGGGGACAGGGGAGGGCAGTCATAGGGTGAGGGGAGGGGAGTCTGAGAAAAATTCAGTTTTCTCCTCTGGTCTGCCGTGACTAGACTGTATGAGAGTTAGGTGAGTCAGTTCAGTCCTCTCTGGAGGTTTATCACCGCTCTGTGTATCTCATGGGGTTGTTGGGAGGATACGGGGGAAATGACATTTGCTCTGAGGATTAGTGAGGTCTCCTTGCTCTCTGTGTTCCCTGGCCTGACACGGCCATTCCTGAGGGTTGTATGTCTGGGGTGCCTGTTAAAAGACAGATAAGCAGCTATCTGGGGAAGAAGATATTTAACAGAGATGCTAATAAACTGTTTCTGTATGAGCGAGCAGAAAAGTTAACATAATATTTTAGAACAAGGATTATTTGGGAGACAAAACCATTACTAAATGTATTTGGGGAATGCTACCCTCTCACTTTTTCTGAAAGTATAAATTTGTGGTAGAGTAGTTTCAGACTTTCAGGGGGCTCTTTAAAATCATCTCCTTGTGAAAGAATAGAGATGATGTTCTGTTTTAAAAGGGTTTGAATTCTCAGTGTTAAAATATTTAAGCAACGTAAGTTTCAGGGGGAAAAAGACTGAAGTACATTGCCTTCTTCCTAGTTCCTCCCCGCAAAATACTTGCATATTCTGAAGTCGACTGGTTAGCGTTTGGCAATAGTCTACTGAACAAATTCCATCTTTTCACGTAAAACCTCAATACGCCATAGATATTTACATCTAAGAGGTGCCAATCTGATATTTTATGATTTTGTAAATTTTATGTTTTGGATGATTCTTAGCGTTAGAGAATTGAAATTGAGGTCGAAACCGTTTTCCAAATGTAAGCCACCTGGCCATAGCCAGGGTAGGATTAGTCCTCTTTGTATTTTGCTGCTGAGCAAACTGTCTGAGACCTATAAAGAGGAAGCACTTGGAATATTTTTCTTAAATGTGGTCTGTTGATTACATGTTGCTTCTGTCTGATAATATATTACAGCTCACTTCATTTTAAAAGCCAGCTTATAAAAGCATTCGGAATAGCAGCATATGTCTAACTCCTGGGAATTAGAAAAGGAAAACAAATGAACAATTTTAAGTGTGCGAGTTCCCCCTCCTCACCTACCCCCCTCCCTTTTCTTCCTTTTTGGACGTCTCTCTCACAGGTGTGGACTACTCTGGCCACTCTCTGTGGCAGGGCATAATAACACAGTCAGAACTGGGTTTCCTTTCTTCTGGGAACGACTTCTCCCGCAGACACTGTGTTCAGATTTCGGGCTCTCGAGGATGGCCAGCCAGTGTCTTCACCTTCTGCTTTGCCAGACAGAACCAGACAGTCCCTTCCCAGAGTGGCAGGGAGAGGGGAGAAGGAGGTCAGGGAAAGGAACAGACTGGAGCGGGCAGCAGGAGACTGGGAGGTGGAAAGTTAAACAAACAGGGAAATAGATGTCTGACCAATTTCTTGTTGCTTTCTTAAGCAGCTGTTTACCTTGAACAGTGAGGTATGCTGAACTTTCCACAGAGCCCTTCTGGTTGGTGGCTTTGCAGTGATAGACACCTTCATCCTCTTCTGTGACTCTTTCAATAAACAGCGTGCTGCTTCCTGGTCCTAAAATAATTCCTGAGGAGTGAGAGATGTTTAGATTAGTGGGCCTGGATGACAAACAAAAAACAGCTACTTCTGTAACACAGCCTTCTTCCTATCATTATGCATTCAGACAAGGAAATCCGAGCTCTAGTGAACCTGGGGCAGGGTTGCTTATTTGTTTTCTCTGGGTCCAGGCTTTCTTTTTCTTTTCTTTCCTTCTTTTTTTTTTTTTTTACAGGCTTTCTAATAGCACCTTCACCACCCAGCAGAGCTGTGATCCCCAGCTTCAGAGTTGCAGATCCACCCACCCTGTAGAAAGAAACGCGAGGCAGCTGCCATGCCCAACTTGAAAGTTGCAGATATCAAGAAGGCAGCATATCTAATAATAACAACTATCATTGACTCAACACCCTCTATGTGCTCGGCACTATGTGACACACTTTCATACCTTGACATTTTCAACCAGCCTGTCAGCTAATATTGTCTTTCTTTTACAAATGAGGAAACTGAGATTCTGTGAGATTAAGTAACTTCACCAAGAGCATGCAGTTTCACTGAAAGCACATTTGTGGCATATGGGTCAAAGGAACTAGTATTTCATTTGTCATAAGGCCTGGTGAGTCAATATAGCCTAGCGATAAAGAGCTTGCCTGGGCTGTGTTTTAATCCATGCCTTAGCACTTCAAGCTTTGTCACTTAGGAAAATTACTTGATCTTTCTAAGTTTCAGTTTCCTGAATCTTAAGATAAAAATGAAAGTAATTCTTACTCTATAAATGAAAAAATAAATGGCAAGCCCATGGCACATACTAAGTGCTCAGTAAATGTAAGCTTAAGGGTTACTACAGAGGGCAGTGTAGTGGAAGGAGCCCCAAGAATTTTCAGACCCCTGAAAAGCTTCAAGACCTTGAAGCTTCAATACCTTGTACTATCACCAAGTGTCTGTTGAGTATTTACTCTGCCATCAGTTCATGTTACAAAACAAACAGCAGGCTAAGATGTGGGCAGGCTAAGACATGGTATCTGTTGAGAAGGAAAAATTAATTCATACCAAACACACACATTTACATTCTCTCTCTCTCAGACATGCTCAACACATACACTCACACACACAAGCCAGCAAATAGAAAATGTTTAATGAATGAGAATGAATGAATGTAGCACAGTATACCTAATTAAGTGGAATGTCTGGCACAGGGAAGGAGATCACTAAGGAAGGATGTACTTGGGGAAGGGTGCATAGAAGAGGTGGGCCTGGAGTTGAGGTTTGAAGGATTGTCAGAGGTGAAGTGAGAAAGGAAAGCATGAGAAATGGCATGATGTGGAAATAAACAGGAATTGAGTACTTGTTCCAGAATAGTGATAAAACAGGCCTGGCCAAACTATAGGCTGCATTTCGTTAGTTTAAATAGTTTGCATTTCTCCTGATTGTGAAAGATATACTCAATATAGAAAAGTTGAGAAATATTTGAAAGCATAAAAGAAGAAAATGTAATATTATGAAGCTATGATAATCAAAACAGCATGGTACTGTTATAAAAACAGATCCATCAACCAATGGAATAGGCAAGGGCCCAGAAATCAACCCAAACGTCTATGGTCAACTGATTTTTGACAAGGTGCCAAGAACACACATGGGGAAAGGACAGTCTCCTGAATAAATGGTGTTGGGAAAACTGGATATCTACATACAGAAAAATGAAAATGGACCCTTCTCTCATCCCTTATATAAAAATGAACTCAATATGGATTAAAAACTTAAATGTAAGACTAGAAACTATAAAACTACTAGAAGAAAATATGGGGGAAAACTCCATGATATTGGTCTGGGAAGAGATTTCTTGGATATGACCCCAAAAGCACAGGCAACAAAAGCAAAAATAGGCAAATGGGATTGCATCAAACTAAAAACCTTTTGCACAGCAAAGGAAACAATAGAGTGAAGAGACAACGTACAGATTGGGAAAAAATATTTGCAAATCATACATCAGATAAGGAGCCAATATCCAAAATATACAAGGAACTCAAACTACTCAATAACAAGGAAACCAATAATCCTATTTAAAAATGGGCAAAGAAATCAAATAGACATTTTTCAAAAGAAGACAGATGGCTAACAGATATATGAAAAAAATACTCACCATCTCCAATCACAAAAATGTAAATCAAAACCAAATGAGGCCAGGTGCAGTGGCTCATGCCTGTAATCCCAGCACTTTGCGGGGCTGAGGTGGGCGGATCATCTGAGGTCAGGAGTTCAAGAGGAGCCTGGCCAACATGATGAAACCCAATCTCTACTAAAAATATAAAAATTAGCAGGGTGTGGTGGCACAGGCCTGTAATCCCAACTACTTGGGAGGCTGCAGCAGGAGAATCACTTGAACTGGGGAGGCAGAGGTTGCAGTGAGCCGAGATCGTGCCACTGCACTCCGGCCTGGGTGACAGTGAGACTTTGTCTCAAAAAAAAAAAAAAAAAAAAAAGAAAAAAGAAAAAAACCAAATGAGATAGCACCTCACACCTATTAGATTAGCTATTATTAAAAAGATAAAAGATCATAAGTGTTGATGAGGATGTGGAGAGAAGGGAACCCTTATACACGGTTGGTGGCATTATAAATTAGTACGGCCATTTTGGAAAACCATATGGAGCCTCTCAAACAACTAAAAAGAAAACTGCTATATGATCTAGCAATTCCACTACTGGGTATCTACCCAAAGAAATTGAAATCAGTATGCTGAAGAGATGTCTGCATTCCCATGTTTATTGCAGCATTATTCACAATAGCCAAGATATGGAGGCAACCTATGTGTCCATCAATGGATGAATAGATTTTTAAAATTTGGTGTATATATACAATGGGATACTACAGCCTTAAAAAATAACAGGAAATTCTGTCATTTATGACAATATGGATGAACCTAGAGGACATTATGTTGAACGAAATAAGCCAGGCACTGAGAGACAAATGCTGCATGATTTCACTTGTATGTGGAATCTAAAAAAGTTGAACTCACAGATGTAGAGAGTAGAGTGATGGCTACCAGAGGCTGGGGTGGGGAGAGTTGGATACGGACAGGGAAGATATTGGTCACTGGGTACAAAGTTACAGTTAGATAAGAGGAATATGTTCTGGCATTCTATTACACAGCAAAGTGACAACAGTTAAAAATAATGCACGCTTCAAAATAGCTAAAAGAGAGGATTTTAAGTGTTCCCACCACAAAGAAATGATATTTGGGCTGATGGGTATGCTAATCAGGCTTATTTGATCCTTCCCATTGTATACATGTATTAATATTAAAACATCACACTGTACCCCATTCGTGTATATAATTATTATTATTTGCCAATTAAAGAAATGTAAAAGGCAGGGCACGGTGGCTCATGCCTGTAATCCCAGCACTTGTGGGAGGCCGAGATGGGCGGATCATGAGGTCTAGGAGTTCAAGACCAGCCTGGCCAATATGGTGACACCCAGTCTCTACTAAAAATACAAAAATTAGCTGGGCGTGGTGGCTTGTGCCTGTAGTCCCAGTTACTCGGGAGGCTGAGGCAGAAGAATCGCATGAAGCTGGGAGGTGGAGCTTGGAGTGAGCCAAGATGGTGCCACTGCACTCCAGCCTGGGTGACAGAGCGAGACTCCGTCTCAAAAAAACAACAAAAAAAAGAAATGTAAAAAACACACAAACTCCGAACACCTACAATCTCACCTGCCAGATGCTGTTTCTTTAGTCTTTCTAAAGTGTACTTTCTGAAAACACAGTTTGTTCATTTATATAACAAATTTTTTTGAGCTCCTACTACATACTAGACACTATTCTAGATACTGGTGATACACTATCAAGCAAAAGAAATCTTTGCCTACAAATTCTAGTTTTGGAGAATTACAAAGTGAGTATCAACAGATTAAGGTATTAGAGAAACCAGGGGAGACAACAGTGAATTAAGTATGAACAAAAGATCTGAGGGATGGAGACAAATTATAAGGGTAATAACATGCTTATTTTTGTAAGAAAGGAAATAAATAGCAAGAGTGGAGGATGAGCAGTATTGTCTAAAAAATTAAAAACACAAAACTTTGCTGATTTGATAGATGAAAATGTATTTGTATTTTTAATTTGTATTTTTTGAACATTTTTTCATGTGTGTATTAGCCATTTTTATTTCAAAAGACCTGTTTTGAGTAGGTGACTGGAAAAGGTGAATTCAGATTAAGGAGAGCTTTGAAATCTTGGTTGAGGAGTTTCAATTCCATGTAAAAGGAAAGAGAATCACAAAGATTTTTGAGCATAGTGAAAGCGACGTTTAAGGACGTACAGTCTAGAAGGAGAATACAGGCTGAACTGGAATGAGGAAAGCATAGCATCTGCAAGTCCTGCTCATCAGGCAAGGAATGATGAGGTCTCAAACCTGGATGGTGGGAAAGGAAGTAGAGAGGAAGAAATGGAAACAGACACTTTATAGAAACAACCCATAGGAATTGGTGCTTTACTGGATACAGCAATAGAAAAAGAGAGAGATGAGTCCAAGGTGATTCCAATATTTTAAACCCAGATAACAGGAAAAAAATGACAGCTCTTCCCCATAACCTTGGCTAAGTCACTTAATCTCTTTGGTGCTATTTCCTTACCTGTAAAATGAGAATAATACCTGCTCCAGCTATTTCATGATCAATTGAGATAGCTTAAATGGAAGCACTGAAGCGTTGAGAAGTATAAGATATAGTATAAGTGGCAATCACAGAAAATAAAAGTGTGGCTGTACAGTTGCTTGGGGTCAATGAACATTTATAATAGCAGCTATCTTGCTACCTACAATCATTACAATCATCTCCATTGCAGCAGATCTGAAACTCAGCCAATTTTCTATCACTCAAAGTCCAACTCAAGGATAGCATCATGGGCTAGGCACAGTGGCTCATGCCTATAATCCCAGCACTTTGGGAGGCCAAGGCAGGCAGATCGCTTGAGCCTAGGAGTTCGAGACCAGCCTGGGCAACATAATGAGACTCCATCTCTACTAAAAATTGGAAAAAAAACACAAAAAAACAAAAACAGGCTGGCATCATGAGCAAATAAAGTTAAAGGAGTTGGATTTCACTCAAGGAGAGCGTGTAATTATGAAAGGTGAGAGATAGTAGCCAGGATGCTCATGAGCTAACATCATCTGGCACAGATTCCTCTTTCTAGCCCAAGGAGGAGAGGAGATGGGGTGAGAAGTTGTCCAAATTCAACGGGCAAAGCTCTTCTTTCTGATGTGCCCTCTATTGTACTATAACAAATGACACGGAGACATTGATGCGTCCCCATCAGAATAGGCCACTCAGACGCTCAGAACCCTCATCAGGCCCTTGCTCATCCTCCGCTCTTGCATTTATTTCCCTTCTTACGAAAATAAGCATGTTATTACCCCTATAATTTGTCTCCATTCTTCAGATCTTTTGTTCATACTTAATTCATTGTTGCTCCCCTGGTTTCTCTAATACCTTAATCTGTTGATACTCACTCTATATGACCCAAACCGTAGGATACAGGCTCTGTTCTGCTGAGGAAAATACCTTTTTAAAGGGGTTCTATTTTTAGTTTAATTTTAATTTTTTTGACTGTGAGCACTTTCAAAAATGTTAAAGTGTAGAAAAAGTATAACCCATGTATCTACCATTAAGATGATCAGAGGTCAGCCCTTTGCCATATTTGCTTTAGGCAGACCCATTTCTGTCTTTTATATGAAATGAGATTTATAGATACTTTATCCCTTCCTTTACCCTCTCTCTCCAGAGGTACCTGAAATTGGTGTGTAAATTCTCATGCATGTTTTTGTACTTTTTCCACATAGGTATATATCTCTACAGAATACAGAATATTATTTTGTGTGCTTAAAAATTCTAAACAGGTATTACAGATTATATATCCTTTTCAACTTGATTGTTTTCCCATTCAGCAATGCTTTTATATTTATCCTTTTTTTTTTTTTTTTGAGACGGAGTGTTGCTGTCGCCCAGGCTGGAGTGCAGTGGCGCAATCTCGGTTCACTGCAAACTTTGCCTCCTGGGTTCAAGTGATTCTCCTGTCTCGGCCTCCCGAGTAGCTGGGATTACAGGCACCCACGACTGCATCTGGCTAATTTTTGTGTTTTTGTAGAGACAGGGTTTCACCATGTTGGCTGGTCTTGAACTCCTGACCTCAATCGATCTGCCGGCCTTGGCCTCCCAAAGTGTTGGGATTACAGGGGTGAACCACTGCGCCCAGCCCATGCTTTTTAATTGATGGCAAAATGATTGACGTGAAATGGTATCTTGCTGTGGTTTTAATCTACATTTCCCTGATTACTAGTTAGGTGAAATATTTTTATTGGCCATTCAGGTTTCTCTTTCTGTGAATTGCCTGTTTCTATCCTTTGCCCATTTTTCTATTGTCCTGTTTGTCTTTTTGTCAATGATTTTAGGATTCTTTAAATGTTTGGGATGCTAATTCTTTGTTGGCTTAATACGTTTCAAATCTTCCTTCATTGTATGAACAGTCTTTTAAATTTCACTTATGGTAATTTTTTTTTTTTATTTATTTACTTATTTATTGAGATGAGGTCTCTTTCTATTGCCCAGGCTGGACTGCAGTGGCAAGATCATAGCTCTCTGCAGCCTTGAACTCTTGGGCTCAAGTGATCCTCCAGCCTCAGCCTCCCGGGTAGTTGGGATTATAGGCGTAAGCCACAGTCCCTGCCATGGTGAATTTTTAATACAAAGCTTTGAATTTTTTAACATAATCAAATTTATCAGTATTTTTTTATTATACTTTTTGTGCTTTTTGTTATTTAAGAAATGTTTTCCTACCCTGATATCACAAAGCATTCACCTTGTGTACTTTCTTCATAAAATCTGTTTAAGAGATTAATTTAATATTTTGTGTTTTCTTATTTAGGTTTTTAATCTACCTAGATTTTCTTTTGGGGAGGGGTATGTGTATGGTGTGAAGTGAGAACCTAATTTTTACCATATAAATAGCCAATGATCCCAGCATCATTTATTGAATAAGATCTTCTTTTCCCACTAAGTTATTGTGCCATCTCTGTTCAGATACTGTCTGAATTTTTTATGTTGAAGCTCCCATGTATTTGTGTATTTATGGTTCTGTTTCTAGGCTCTTTATTTATTCACAGTGACCTATTTATCTATCCCTGTACCACATAAGTTAAATTATGATTGCTTGATAACATATCTTGATATCTGGTATTGGCCTGACCAGATCGTTTTCGAAATGGTCATGACTATTCTTGGCCCTTTATACTTCAATACTTTATACTTCAGATTTTCTTGTCAAATTCTGTAAAAAGCACAATTGGAATGTTTATTGGAATTCCACTGAGTTCATATTATATTATAATTTGGGGGAAATGGTCATATTTATTTTTAGGTGGAACCATATGGAATTGCCAATACTTTGACGTACAAAAATGGCAATACGGTTCTACCTAATAAGTGTTTTTATAGAAGAATATTGAGTATCTTTGAGTTATTTAGGTTTTCTTTTATGTCATTTAATAGTTTTATGATTTTCTCTTTAAATATCCTGTTTTTCTTTAGTTATATTTATTCCTAGATGTATTTTAATTTTGTTGTTATTTGAATTTTCTATTTCTATTTCTATTTGAATTTTCTCTTTCCTTTTCAGGTATTAGTCATTAGAACTAACATGTAGAACTCACTTTTTTTTTTTTTTTTTTTGAGGCGGAGTCTCGCTCTGTCACCCAGGCTAGAGTGAAGTGGTGCAATCTTGGCTCACTGCAACCTCTGTTCCCGGACTCAAGGTATTCTCCTGCCTCAGCCTCCCTAGTAGCTGAGATAACAGGTGTGCACCATCAAGCCTGGCTAATTTTTGTATTTTTAGTAGAGATGGGGTTCCACCATGTTGGCCAGGCTGGTCTCGAACTCCTGACCTCAAGTGATTCGCCCACCTTGGCTTCCCAAAGTGCTGGGATTACAGGTGTGAGCCACCGCGCCCAGCCAGAACTCACTTATAAACATGATACTCTGCTTTGTGTTTCTGAGATAGTTTAATCGTAGGCCTGCTTGCTTGCTTCTAAAGGATAGCCTAAGTAATTTCCATGTGCCTGTTTGTGTATTTCCTTGGCTTCTGTCACTAAATACAGATTCTTTAACTACTGAAGACATAACAATTCTCATGGAAACTCATTATTTATTTCTCTTTACTCTAAGAAGCTGTATCAGATGGACCAACAGGGCATAGAGTAGCACTTGCAAACATAGATGTCTTCAGGAGCCAGGCACGTAATATAAATGAGTTGGGGATAAAATAATGAAAAGGGGACTACGTCTCTGGAGAATAGAAGGCCTGTCTCCCACCTAAAAGCAGAAGCCTTTGCTTAGCTCCAACCTATTAAGAATTTGGGGATTTGAGTCTGGTGTTGTCTTCTGAGTTTTAGAAAGAAGGCAGAAATTTGAATTTTTTTTTAATGTTAAAGCTCATGATTCTTAAATGTTGGCAACCAGATCAACTTATATAGATCTACTGTGAAGGCCAATAAAAACATGGATGCAAGATATATTTGACATAACTTGACTTAGAGTATGTACATGGGGATAAGCTTTTATGTTGTTACTAAGCAAGGACCTTCATGATATGGCCCCTTCCTATCTTGCCAGCTTTGCTGCCTGCTGCATCCCTACATGTGTCTTTGGTACGAACCATACTAATCTATTTGCAGTTTGTTCTAAGCCTCAGTGACTCTGCACACGTGGTTCCCTTGATGCCTGTTTAACATTTGCTTGTTCTTTAATATTCAGCTCAGGATTAGCTACTCTGGAAAGCTTTTTTTTTTTTTTTTTTTAATTGAGATGGAGTTTTGCTCTTGTTATCCAGGCTGGAGTGAAATGGTGTAATCTCGGCTCAGTGCAAGCTCCGCCTCCTGGGTTCAAGAGATTCTCCTGCCTCAGCCTCCTGAGTAGCTGGGATTACAGGCGCCTGCCACCACGCCCAGCTAATTTTTTGTATTTTTAGTAGTGATGGGGTTTCAACCTGTTGGCCAGGCTGGTCTTGAACTCCTGACCTCAGGTGATCCACCTGTCTCGGCCTCCCAAAGTGCTAGGATTACAGGCGTGAGCCACCATGCCTGGTGGAAAGTATCTTCTGATGCTCTTGGACCCCATCTCTGTTACTCTTGCATCACCCTGTGCATGCCCCTACTCTGGCACTTACCTTTTTGTCATAAAATTGCTGACTTTCTTATCTGCCCACTCCACTGTGGGCTCCTGGAGAATGGTAATTCTACCTTATTCATTACTGAGTCCCCAGTGTCTAGTGCAGGGCCGATAGAGAGCTGACCTTCAGTAACTGAGGAAAATGACCACATAAATGAAAACGATGGAAAATGTCATGTAGAGGGTGGAGGAGGGGAGTGAGCTTTGCAATCTTTGTGGAATATGATGAAGCTAAGCTAGTTATTAGTGCTAACTCCCTGGGTGGTAGTATGGACTGATGACCTGCAGCATGCCAAGCTCACCTCAGAATTTATAAAATTCTGTCAGTTAATTTTGTCATCTTAAGGTTCAAAAAGCCTCACTTCCTGGAGCTTAGAATGCAAACTCTGGTGGTTCTATGCGTTTGCTAAAGCATTAGCCCCAAAAGGACAAGTAAAACCTTACACTGGGCTGTTTTTGTAGAAACGTGTGGTGTCCTCTAAGGTATCTGACGATGAAACTCAGTGTGAGGATTTGAATTACCTATTATGTTGGTTGCTAATGGAGGATGTGGATAAGTTTTTGACCATGATGGCCTAATTTATTCATGGGATGTAGTCTAAATTTTCAAGATGTCCAACTGTCAATTTTAAAGGTGTAATTTTCAAGGGACTTTGTAGATAGTTTTATTTCTTCCCATTATACCTTAAGGTGAAGGACAATCTTGGCATTTTATGTGTAAGCACCATATTGCCCAGGGAAGAGCATGGAATATAATTTTAATCCAATTCACTATTGAGTAAATAAATCTGTAGAGCTTTTGAATTCACCTATTTGATTACATAAATGCAGGCCATGTGTTTTCCTCCTGTTCCCCCCACACAAAAAAGTGGCTTGTTGCACTCCTAAATGGGCCTACTAGTCTGACCAGCAACATCTGTTTTGTTGCTCAGTTGACCATCTGTATTGTTGACTTAGAGAACAATATGTTCATCCACTTTGGCCAGACTAATATTTGTCATCAAAACTCTCTTTTTTATTCATCAAAGTCCAATTCAGATGACATCTCCTCCATGAAATCTCCCCTGATTAGTCATCAGAAGTGCTAATTTTTATCTGATGTTATTTTATACCACTCACACTGCACATTTATGAACTGACTTTGTACCTATTATGTTTGTTTTTCAAAGGTGAGGATTATGTGTTGCTTATTTTCATTTTCTCTAGAATATAATAAAGGATCAGGCTCAGAGTAGGCAATTAGTACATGTATGTTAAGTTTAATTGAATAAAAAGTGAATTTTGTCTGTTTGTTTGTTTATTTATTTATTTATTTATTTTTTGAGACAGAGTTTCTCTCTTGTTGCCCAGGCTGGAGTGCAGTGCACGATCTCGGCTCCCTGCAACCTCTGCCTCCTGGGTTCAAATGATTCTCCTGTCTCAGCCTCCCGAGTAGCTGGCATTACAGGCATGCGCCACCATGCCCGGCTAATTTTGTATTTTTAATAGAGACAGCATTTCACCATGTTGGTCAGGCTGGTCTTGAACTCTTGACCTCAAATGATCCACCTGCCTCAGCCTCCCAAAGTGCTGGGATTACAGGCATGAGCCACCATGCCTGGCCATTTGTTATTGTTATGATTGTCTTGGCTCTCCAACTAAAGGATAAGTTCTTTGAAGTTGACACATAATAGCTTTCAATAAATGGTAGCTATGATGATGATGATGATGGTGATGATGATAATGATGATAGCTATGATGATGATGATGACGATGATGACGATGATGATGACAATGATGATGATGATGACGATGGTGATGTTGATGCATACAGTTCTAGGTACACAGTAAATAATCATATCTTTAGATTGGCAGCTTTTTTTTTTTTTTTTTTTTTGAGACAGTGTTTTGCTCTTGTTGCCCAGGCTGGAGCGCAGTGGTGTAATCTCTGCTCACTGCAATCTCCGCCTTCTGCGTTCAAGCGATTCTTCTGCCTCAGCCTCCTGAGTAGCTGGGATTACAGGTGCCCGCCACCACACCCGGCTAATTTTTGTGTTTTTAGTTGAGATGGGGTTTCACCACGTTGGCCAGGCTGGTCTCCAACTCCTGACCTCAGGTGATCTGCCCGCCTCAGCCTCCCAAAGTGCTGGGATTACAGGCGTGAGCCACTGCGCCTGGCTAGATTGGCAGCCTTTAATTGATTAGCCAACAGCAGTGTCCGAACTAAGAACCAGAAGGGCCAAAACATAGATGGCTAAAGGTGACCCAGGAAAGCTAGAGGCAAGATGTCAGACTGCCTTTCCACAAAAGAGATTTTATATATCCAGTCAAACTTTGGATGTTTGGAAAACTATGTCTGAGGAACATAAATTCAAGTTTAGTAAAATGGCAAAGGCTGACAAAATTGGAAAATGAAGGCCAGGTGCAGTGGCTCATGCCTATAGTTCCAACACTTTGGGAGGCCAAGGTGGTCGGATCACCTGAGGTCAGGAATTCAAGACCAGCCTGGCCAACATGGTGAAACTCTGTCTCTACTAAAAATACAAAAATTAGCCAGGCATGGTGGTGGGCACCTGTAATCCCAGCTACTCACGAGGCTGAGGCAGGAGAATTGCTTGAACCCAGGAGATGGAGGTTGCAGTGAGCCGAGATCATGCCACTGTACTCCAGCATGGATGACAGAACGAGACTCTATCTCCAAAAAAGAAAAAAAGAAAAGGAAAATGAAGAACGATTACTCCATTAAATGACACTAAAAAGATGAGTGATTTCAGTGCTTCCAAATGGTTACCATGTGGTTTCTTCTTTATTGAGAATTTCACCCTAAGATCAAGCCTCATGGCAAAGCCTTTGTGAATGTAAAAAAAAAAAAAAAAAGTTGACATATGGGATAATTTGAGACAGTGAAAAGCAGCCTTGCAATAATGTGTTAAGCTGGAAGAGAATATGAGAATGTTGCAAAACATAGTGTCTAAAGGAGACTTGATGGCAGTGTGAGCCCTGATGAGACGATTTACGCTTTAGCCATGAAAAAGACGAAGAAGAGCAACACTTAGAAAAGAATAAGACTGGGGACAGTGATGAAAAAAGCCATATAGGCCGGGTGCAGTGGCTCATGCCTGTAATTCCAACACTTCAGGAGGTAGAGGCAGGAGGATAGCTTGAGCCCAGGAGTTCAGGACCAGCCCAGGCAACACAGTGAGACTACTGTCTCTATAAAAAATAAAAAAAATTAGCCCAGCATGGTGGCATGTGCCTGTAGTTCCAGCTACTTGGGGGGGTGGGAGAGTTGGGAGGAGGCTGCAGTGAGCCGTGATGACACCATTGCCTTCCAGCCTGGGCCACAGAGCAAGACTCTGTCTCAAAAAGAAAAAAAAAATAAAGCTGTATAATATTCTTCTCACTGTAACCTCTGAATAAGGGAAACGCCATAGACAAAGGTCCTTTCATTTGGGATAACGTCTACTCCTTCACTACTTTAACTTACAAAGTAGAGTTATGATGGGGGGAGGGGGGAGGGATAGCATTAGGAGATATACCTAATGTTAAATGACGAGTTAATGGGTGCAGCACACCAACATGGCACATGTATACATATGTAACAAACCTGCATGTTGTGCACATGTACCCTAAAACTTAAAGTATAATAAAAAAATGGAGTTATGATAGCAGAATAGTTTCTAAAAGCCTTGAAGAGGCTATAGTTAAAATGAATCCTTTGAAACTGTGCCAAAAACACGTATTTCTAAATATTTAAAATGAAAGCATCTTTGTGCGCTTTCACTGTGAACTTTGCTCTTGTTCTAATAAAGCATTTCAGGATGATTCAGGCACTTAAAAATGTGTCAAATGGTCCTAACTCTATGGTTATTATCTATATAACATTAGCTATCAGCTATGTTTATTTGTAAACTGTGAACACATGTGTGCACACACCCACACACTCCTGTCCCAATTAATCCTTGTGCTATGCTCAGATTGGCCATAGCCTGTCCACAAGGTTGGATCCTTGTGGTTGGTCCTGCAGAAGATGGCCAGTCACCTACAGTGGCTTTTTTTTTGTATGATGAAGTAGCAATTCTAATGACCATTTTAAGACAAGAAAATCAGTACTATTGCACTCCATAAGAAGTTAGTCAAGAAAGGGTTTTTCTCTCAATAGAGGAGTAGTTACAGAAGTTACGGGAATATATATCATATTACAGTGTATGCCTGCTAAAAAGAGTGGGTAGAACAATACGTTTTGACATAGAAAGGCCTCCAAGATATATTAAGTTATAAAAGCAAGTCTTAAAATGACATATGGTGTGACCTTAACTCAAATTTTATCTCAGAAATGCTGGGTTTCCCATACAAGCCCACTACCAGTCACTCACTGTAATCCATTATCTTATTTTATTTTCATCATAACAGTGATGACTATCAGAATTTATACCATATGCTTATATAGTAGTCCCCCTGTATCTGTGGTTTTAGTTTACCAATGTGCAAAAATATTAAATGGAAAATTCCCTAAATAAATAATTCATAAGTTTTAAATTGTACACCATTCTGAGTAGCATGATGAAGTCGCTCACTGTCTCACTCTGTCCCACCCAGGATGTGAATCATCCCTTTGTTCCGCGCACGCATCTCCACGCTCTGGCTGCTACCCGTCTATGAGTCCCTTAGGAGCTGGCTGGCCTACCAGATAGACAGTCCCAGTATCACAGTGCTTGTGTTCACAGAACACTTATTTTCCTCAATAATGCCTCCAAAGCACACGAATAGTGATGAAGCTGTGATGTACTTCCTTTTAGTTAAAAGGTGAAAGTTCTCGACTTAATAAGAAAACAAAAAAATCATATGGCTGAGGTTGGCTAAGATCTATGGTAAGAATGAACCTTCTATCCATGAAATTGGAAAGAAGGAACATTTAAGTTTGTGGGTAGAAGGTATGAACAGAGCGTGTTCTGATGGACAGCAACTGGTATAATCTGAGGTGTCAGGCATCTTCTTGGGGTCTTGGAACAGATCCCCTGTGGATAAGGGGACATGACAGTAGTTTTGTTTGTTAAATTTGTTGCCTGTATTTTTCCATTAGAATGTAAATTCAAGGTCCCTGTTTTGTTCCCAGCACCTAATATGCCTGTCACAGAGTTGACTCTCAGTGAATATCTATTGAATGAATGAATCATTGGTGTGTGTGTGTGTGTATATATATATATATTTTTTTTTTTTTTGAGACGGAGTCTCGCTCTGTTTCCCAGGCTGAAGTGCAGTGGAGCCATCTTGGCTCACTGCAACCTCTGCCTCCTAGGTTCAAGCAATCCTCCTGGCTCAGTCTCCTGAGTAGCTGAGACTACAGGCACTTGACACTGTGCCTGGCTAATTTTTGTATTTTTAGTAGAGATAGGGTTTCACCATGTTGGCCAAGCTGGTCTTGAACTCCTGACCTCAGGCGATCCACCTGCCTCAGCCTCCCAAAGTGCTGGGGGATTACAGGCATGAGCCACTGCACCCGGCCATATATTTTTAAAGCCCACATTTGTATATATGCACATGTATAGGTTAAAAAATGGAAAAAACATTGACAAGATACATATCAAACAGTTAATATGTATTACCTCTCCATAAGGGAAATTTGCATAGCTTACTCTATTTCTGTATGGTGGAAATGTATTCATATATTCCTCATTTAAATAAAAAAAATATATATATGGCCGGGTGCAGTGGCTCGTGCCTGTAATCCCAGCACTTTGGGAGGTCAAGGTGGGCAGATCATGAGGTCAAGAGATTGAGACCATCCTGGCCAACATGGTGAAACCCCATCTCTACTAAAAATACAAAAGTTAGCTGGGCGTGGTGGTGCAGGCCTGTAGTCCCAGCTACTTGGAAGGCTGAGGCAGGAGAATCGCTTGAACCCAGGAGGCGGAGCTTGCAATGAGCAGAGATCGTGCCACTGCAATCCAGCCTGGCAACAGAGTGAGACTCTGTCTCAAAAATAAATAAAAAAATAAATAAAATAAAAATGAAACATTAAGACATGAAACTGTAGCCCTTTTTACCTCTTTCTCAGTGGCAAAGAGCCATTAAATGAAAGTTTAAAAGCTATATAGCTTCAAATACTTAAACATTTGCAACACTTTGTAATACTGACTAAGTTAGAATGAGTGAATGAATGTTTTTGAGGCAAGAAAAGTAGATTTATATTTTATGACAATTTACAATTGTAGATTAAGGCAATAAAAGGACAAATCAAAACCCATTCAGTCAGAAGACTGTCCCACCGTGTGGAGGTGGGGAAGGGAACGTGATATAGAGTATGTTTTCTGCATTTCATTTTGTTTCTCAGTGATGCTCAGTTTAATCATGATTGAGTTGAATGAGATGGCTACTTAAACTAATATACAGTCTTGATTGTTTAAGGCTCCTTGGTAGCAAGAGATTATATAAAAATCAGGTTTATCATTCGAATGGGGAGGTGAACTTTCTTGACTTTGATTTTTTTCAGCAGCAATTTAGAGTTGTGGACTGAGTTCACTGATTAGTTATCTGAGAGTATATTTGTTTGCATATTTTTCTTAATTGAATTGGGCATAGTGGTGACCCCAGTTGCATTGCTGTGTATGTGCCACTTTAGGTCCTGATTAAACTGTCTGAAGTTTATGCTTGAGGGGAGGAGAGATTTCCATGCAGATTCTGGACATGTAAAATGGAAAAAGTTCATCTAATTATTTTGCTAAAACATGAAAGCATGAAAGCATGTTTAAGGGAGTGTATGAGTTTTCCTTCTGTAGTCATCCAGTCTTTAGTGTAGGGAGGAATTTGTTGATTAGGGATTGAGATCCCTCTCACTCTAAGAGCCCAGGCACTGGCTCTTAGTTTTGGGGTTAGTGTCTTTGGACAGAGTACAGCCTCTGAGAGATCTCTGGGATGACTACTGGGAGAGTTTACCACCCTCACTAACCCCTCGATGTCCCCAAATCTCTTTGTATCTCTTCTCTTTGTTTTTCTTCATTCCCCATTTCTTTTTCTCTGCCATTGGTCCCTCAAGCATTGACTGCTCCTCAGACAAAATTTGCTGCTGATCTTGGCCATGCTCAAAGTACATTTCCGTGTGTTGCAAGAGGTCAGAGAGAGAATCAAAAGAGGAGGTTAATTCATAGTCAAAAAAGGAGAAGTTTTAATGGGCATGGGATTTCCGATTGGGTTTATGAAAAGGTTCTGTAACTAGATAGTGGTGATGGTTTTGCAACATTGTGAATGTACTTAGTGCCACTTAATTGTACACTTTAAAATGCTTAAAATGATAAAATTTATGTTATGTGCGTTTTGCCACAATTTAAAAAAATGAGGCCTGGGCAACATAGAAAGATCACCATCTCTACAAAAGAAAAAAAAATAGCTGGGTATGGTGGCATGTGACTGCAGTCCCAGCTATGCAGGAGGCTGAGGTGAGAGGATCGCCTGAGCCCGGGAGGTTGAGGCTGCAGTGAGCCGTGATCATGTCACTGTACTCCAGCCTGGGAAACAGAGCAAGACCCTGTCTCAAAATACAAACAAAAAACAAAACAAAACATAAAGAAAAAACCCAAAAAACCCTTTTTCTAAAGTGATGCCCACATTTACAAGTTCTCTCCTATTTCTTTTTTTTTTAATTGAAACAGAGTCTCGCTCTGTCACCCAGGCTGGAGTGCAGTGGCACGATCTTGGCTCACTGCAACCTCCGCCTCCCGGGTTCATGCCGTTCTCCTGCCTCAGCCTCCCGAGTAGCTGGGACTACAGGCGCCCGCCACCATGCCCGGCTAATTTTTTTTGTATTTTTAGTAGAGACAGGGTTTCACCGTGTTAGCCAGGATGGTCTTGATCTCCTGACGTTGCGATCTGCCCACCTCGGCCTCCCAAAGTGCTGGGATCACAGGTGTGAGCCACCATGCCTGGCCCTCCTATTTTTTATCTCCTAAATTTTTCATTTAAAAATTTAAGAGGACCTAACACACACACAAACACTCACACATCCCACCACCACCACCACCACCACCACCACTAAACTTAAACAACTAGCAGGGGGCCCTGCTATTCATACGAATAGATGTTTGTGTTGACCAATGTATGATTCCTCAGTTGGACCTTACTGTGGCTAGCAGCTTTCAGGAGGCTTTTCTGGGCTGAATAGAGATTAGGATGTTATGCTGTAAAATGCATCCAGGAAATTTTCTTTAGGCAAAGCTTTAGGATAGGATATATTGCTATGTATGTGTGTGTATACCTATGCATGTAGGTGCAAGACCTAAATCACCTGAATCTTGCCAATAAAAAGAGATACTTTGGGGCTGACTGATTCTTCATAAATAGCTTCTATTGCTTTCCAATTCAAAATGGAACTTTACTCATGGATTACTTTACTTTTCTGAATATAAATTATAGAACTCTACCACTGTACTTTTCAATCTCATTGAACTAGCCAAACATTAACAAGCAATTGCAGAAATTGCAGAAAGTGCATAAAGCAACATTTTCAATTTTTTTTTTGCCATGATACGGCTGTGTTAAAGTCAGGTTCCCTCTGTTGGCTGAGATGAGTGTTGTAGGTCTGAACTTTGGCAATGTCAACAGGTTAGTTTTTGTGTGCTGTTACCCACTCCCTCTCTTACTTCATTACTCTCCTTTCTTCTACCTCCTAAAGGAACTTTATCCTTGGAAAAGAACTGAGCCTTGATTCTGCAACGTAGTCCTGGCAGGGAAGAAGAGCTACTTGTATATCAGCAGCGAAGCTTGGTTTTCCTTGATCTGGATGTAGAGAGCCCCTGACCTTAATGACACATATTGAAGAGACAGGGCTAGCGAGAACAGCTGCTTAGCTAATCACACCAGCAGATCAGCTCTGGTCTCAGTGGGGGTGCTAAGTAGAGCAGCCAGCTCACCCTCACAGGCACTGCTCTGCGCACACCCTGGATATCTTGTTCCCATTTCTTTTCTGCAATAATAGTTCTTCATTCATTGTGTATCATAAGGATAGATTTCATGAGAAGGAAAAGGCAACTACAACTCAAGTTTTGCAAAAGATATTTGACATTTCTGAATTTCATTAAGGAATTTGATTAAGGAATCAAGCAAAACTGCTGATTCTAGTAGCCTGCGGGTGACAGATGGTCAGTTTTTCATCCCTGGGTATTAACAGCCTAATTCCTCTCTCTCTTCTAAGGTTCCTTAAGATCTTTCCTGGATCTAGTCAAATCACTTGATAATTCAGAGGTGATTCTGTCCTCTTAGGTACTAGGATCTGAATATGGTGCCTACAGATGCAGACATTTAGTGTCAGTGATATAGTGTGACAGGAAAGATGTCCTCTAAGTGTTAGATAAACACTTAGTCCTAGTGATCAAGAAGATTTCATTTAAGAAGTAGTATTAATCATTGGGTTAGAGTGATTCTCTCCTGCTCCAGCCTCAGTCTGTTTAAGACAGAATTTACTCTTTCTGAACTCTTTGTTGTTCTAACACTACTGCTTTAACCTTAAAATATTCTAAAAATGTTTTGCTATCATAAAAATTTAGTTTAAATAATAGTTTGATGATGGTTTATTGGTTCAGGCAGGCTTTACTAAAAACATCTAAGATTAAGATTGCCTTCTGTTTTCTCAAATATTTCCAGAGAGGGAGAGTTCGTTACTTTTTTCAGCCTTTTAATGACTCTTTCAGAGCACAATCACTTGTGAGATGGTTTGTGCCTGTATCAGTGCAAACCTAAACTAGATAGGCCGTCTGCCATATCTTCTTTGCCAACTTATGTTACTTCCTTACAGTGCCACTGTGAAGAGGGTTGCCAGTAGCCCCCCTTGCAGCACCTGCTCAGCAATATCACAACTTGAAATATTTTACGACCTCATTGGAGAACCTGGGAAGAATGTAAGGTAGAAAGGAGACTTTTTGATTATTTTGGAGAGCTGCCAGTCCTTTAGGCAGGTGGCCTGGAGAGGTAGTAAAGACACTCACGGTCAAGGGTTCTCCAAGGTGATACTGTACTATTGTTCCAAGTCTGGTTTGCAAACCTTAAATATTTTTAGCCCAACAGAAAGAAATGTTTCTAAAAGGAGCTTTGCTGTCCATATACCCCTAGGAATCAGACCATACTCAAAGCAACTACTGTCAAACAGGATTCATCTCCGACTTTGAGCTCCTGTGTGGTGCTTCTTAGTATTAGTCCCTTCACACTGCATTTTCCTCTCTTATCTCTGGCTCTCTGTATTATATTCACTTTAGCTTGTCTACTCTCTTTTCACCTGCCTCTTCAAAGTAAATAGGTCTTAAATTACCTTCATCTTTCAACACTTTGCACCATATCAGTCCCTCCTAAGAGTTCCCAGTTGCTTCTTTACTCAGTTCTAATTTGGAGGCCCTACTAATTTTCCCTTATCTCTTCTTCCATTCTGTATATACAGCTAACAACAATTGAGAACTTACTGTATGCACAGCATTAACATAGGAAAATTAAAGCACAAAGAGTGTATCTTTTCAGCTATCCAATGTATTAAATATATTTTGATACTATGATTGAGCCATAGAATTTTTCTGCTTGCCCATTTATTCATTTGCCTTATTCCATTTTTAGACCAGTTGACACGATAATAGCGAATAAGTCAGGACACCCAGGGTTGTTGCTTGAAGAAGCATATTTCAGGTAAACACATGCATCACTTAATTACTCTAGATTTTTGGTTCTTCAGATTTCAGTTTTCTTGTTCACTGCTGTATTTGCAGAGCCTAGCGCAGTGCCAGACACAAAGCAGTGACTTATAAATATTTGCTAAATAAGTAAATATATGAGTATTAGGCTGATGGGACATGCATTCTGGACCTTTACAACTTTAAAGTAACCCCCAATCTGAGTTCAAAATAATTTTAAACTTTATACATGGCATGTCTAGTTTTTTAAAAATGCTTTATGTGTTTTTAATATGCTTTAAAAATGTTTCAAAACATGCTTTAAATAAACCGAAGTCTTCAAGAGACTTAATCTTTAATTTACCTTATATCTTAAAAGTAACCCCTATCTGGGTTCAGAATAATGTTTATCTTTATACATGGCATGTCTAGTTTTTAAAAAAATGCTTTATGTGTTTTTAATATGCTTTTAAAATGTTTCAAAACATGCTTTAAATAAACTGAAGTCTTCAAGATACTTAATCTTTTTTTTTTTTTTTTGAGATGGAGTCTTGCTGTGTTGCCAGGCCGGAGTGCAGTGGCGTGATCTCGGCTCACTGCAACCTTCTCCTCCCGGGTTCAAGCGATTTTCCTGCCTCAGGCTCCTGAGTAGCTGGGGCTATCAGCATGCGCCACCATGGCCAACTAATTTTTGTATTTTTAGTAGAGACGAGGTTTCACCATGCTGGCCAGGATGGTCTCGATCTCTTGACCTCATGATCGGCCTGCCTCAGCCTCCCAAAGTGCTGGGATTACAGGCATGAGCCAGTGTGCCTGACCGAGACTTAATCTTTAAGGTCTGGGAATGAGCAGATATTCATTGTTTTAAATATATGTTTATTGATGCCCACTATATCATTTAAAACTGGTGCTCATTTGTTCTCTTGGGAGTGAGGTGAGCTAACATTTAGTTATGCTCAATGCTAAATGCCCATATGTTCAGTGTGCAGAGTGCAGGCTTCAGAGTCAAACTCTTCTGCTCTGAACCTTGGAGGGCTACTCACTAACTCTATGACCTGGGACCAGTTATTTTTCCTCTCTATGTCTCAGCTTCCTCATCCATTAGTCTGTAAAACAGTCAGAATCATTCAGCAAACCTCATAGAATTGTTATGAAAAGCAAACAAATTAGCATTAGGAAAGTTACAAAGCAGCAGCAGGCACCTCGCAGGTGCTCGTTAAGTAAAACAGATCTGTGGAATGCATCTAATAATGTCCCTACCTCATAGGATAGTTGTGAAAATTAAATGAGATATCTCCAAAACACTTAACATAGTGCCTTGGTACCTGATAAACACTCAATAACTCTTATATTGCTATGTTTAATAGAGAAGACATATTAAGATATTATAAAATAAACACCTGTAACACCAGAGAACAACGAAGTGATGTGCTCAATGACGTGAGTTGTAAATAAACCTAGACATCAGAAAAAAGGAAGAATCATTTCCCTGGAAGGCGAGAGAAGATCTTTCATAACATCAAGAATTAGTGGGGCCGGGCGCGTTGGCTCTCACCTGTAATCCCAGCACTTTGGGAGGCTGAGGCAGACAGATCACTTGAGGTCAGGAGTTCAAGACCACCCTGGCCAACATGGTGAAACCCTGTTTCTACTAAAAATACAAAAATTAACCTGGCATGGTGGCACGCACCTGTAATCCCAGCTATTTAGGAGGCTGAAGCACCAGAACCTGGGAGGTGGAGTTTGCAGTGAGCCAAGATTGTGCCACTGCACTCCAGCTTGAGCGACCACGCAAGACTCCATCTCAAAAAAACAAAACAAAACAAAAAAGCATTAGTGGGAGGAGAATAACGTAGTGAGAGGAAAGAGAATTTTTCAGGCAAGAATTGAAGGCAGCCCATGGCCCAGGGCCGAAGGGAGAAGAGGAGAAAGGAAAAAGTGAGGAAGTGTTGTGTCAGGGCGCAGCAGGAAGTAAGTAGTAATGAGCTGGATGGGGCCAAGCAATGGAAGCCCCAGGAAGCCTGACAGTGGTGCTAAGAGTTGGGCACGGGCAGCAGACAGCATGCCATCCCCGAGGTATTCAGGCAGTGTGGTGTGCAGGGCCCTGTCTCCTCTTGTTTGGGTTGCCCTGGCCAAGATTGTCTCTTGCAATCTGTTCACATGCGTTCCAGGGCCTGCACACTTAAGATCCCTTTTATTCCTGCTTGATGCCCTTTGGCCCAAGAATTTACTACTCAGCTTTTGTAACACTTTCTTAAAACTGCCTTTCTTCTGGTGAATGGCTGTGCCTCACTGAAAGTTTTTTCCTGAAAGGAAATGATAAGGGAGGAAAAAGCTCCAACTACCCCAAGTAGGCATTTTATAGGCGCTTGTACAAAGTGTGAGTCCTTGTGTGTGCCTCGCTTCCTCTCTCATATTTTCTTTGGAATGGGAGCAAGTTATCATTTAAAAAATAACAATGATAATGGACTGGATCCTATCAATGATCCAAGGTCATTAAAATTCTCTTGCTATATCAATCCTTTCTGAGCTGCCAGACTTCATCTAAAAGGTGCACCTCAAGTCCCTAGAGGATACATAGTTTATTTTCAGGGTTTTAAAACTCAGTCAAGCTGGCTAAAGCCTGGGTATATAATGAACTACTTTTTAGTCTTTGCAGGCCATGATCTTAATATTCTTCCATTTCAGTTTTGCAATAATTGGCGAATCAGGGATTATCACTTTGGTTACCTTTATTCATAGGTTTACAAAAAGAAATAATCATAAAAGAGTTGGCAGTTTTGAAGATACTCATATATACAAACATAAGGGTCATTGTCATGGAGCATATTTCATTGGCTGTTGCATTTGCTCCTCAAATGAGAATATTACATATGGAACTTTACAGAAACTATATACATGTGGAAGATTATCTCCAGAAAATTAAGAAAGCCCTTTCCTAAAGGCCATACTGGTTTTACAGAGTGAATAAAAGGAAGCGAGAGAAAGAAAATTGATGACTTGGTATAGCTGAACTTAATAAGTGCTAAATTGCTAAATTGTAGCATCCTAGAATGATATTTATAGAATATTTTGTGTAAGAGTTTATATGACCTGTTTTTAGATATTCTTCTTTTGGCCCTCAGAAGATCAGAGAAAGCTCGGTGGTGGGGGGAGAATCTGTATTATTTTGTTTTAAGGTTGTTTGACATTTGAGCTTATTAATTAACTCTGATGCCTTCCAGTGAATTCTGCCAACTCACTGGACGATTTCTGTATAAATGAGGTGGGTCAGAAGGCAGCATTGAACAAGCCATGACTATGGGCCAGCTTACGTTAACTCATTTAAACCTCCCCATATCCCTGTGTGGTCAGAATTATCCCAGTTTTATAAATAAGGGAAAAAGGGCTCCGAGAGTAAGGAATAATGAGTTGCCCAAATTCTTATATGACTCATGAGGGCCATGCTAGGACTCAAGCCCTGATCTCCCCAGCACACTGGACGCTTTTTTGGTGTATGGTAGCTGCTGGGACACATTCTCTTGCCTTGTCTCTCCTCTAGTCTCATAACGGTCCTAAGCTTCCCAAATCATTTTAACTCTGATTCTTTTACCCACTTCCAAATTATAAAAACTGAACTTATTTCACATTTACTTCTTTCAAAGAATCACTCAACATCCTACACTAATCTTTCATAAAATGGATTTTGTGATCAAGTAAGTTTGAGGAATACAGAACTTAGAACAGTTGGCCCTGTGAGGTGGGTCACGCCTGTAATCCCAGCAATTTGGGAGGTCAAGGTGGGTGGATCACTGGAGGTCAGGAGTTTGAGACCAGCCTGGCCAACATGGTGAAACCCCCATCTCTATTAAAAATACAAAAAATTAGCCAGGCATGGTGGCGGATGTCTGTAATCCCAGCTACTCAGAAGGCTGAGGCAGGAGAATCACTTGAACACGGGAGGTGGAGGTTGCAGTGAGTCAAGATCGCGCCACTGCACTCCAGCCTGGGTGACAGAGCAAGACTCCATCTCAAAAACAAACAAACAAAACAAAAACAAAAACAGAAAAACTTAGTTTTTTTACAGTTTCTTTCACAAGCTATTTACTCATGTATTTATTCATCCTTTTATTCTGGGAGAACCTCTCAAGGGTCTAGTTTTCCACAAAACTACCCATCTTGGTAGTGTGTCATCTTGGGCAAATCACTTTACCTCTTTGAGCCTAAGTTTTCCATTCTGCATGTCAGACTAAAGATATTCTAAAGGTCCCTTCAGCTTTAAAACTTCCATGATATGGGCCCCACCCCCATGCCAAATCCAGGCATTTGTGCTACCACTATGAGCTTGCTCAGGGCAGCCTAAGATTTTCTGAAAACCATTCATTCATTCATTCATGGAACATTTATTTATTGTCAGGCACTGTGTTAGGTTCTGAAGATAAAAAGATGAGACATAAATAAGACAAAAAAGATAAACTGTCTGTCATCTGGAGGGGAGACATACATGAACTGATGATTAAAAAAATACATAAGAGTAGAAATATGCATAGGTAATACTGACACACATGAACTGATGATTTTTTAAAAGCTCAGCAAGAGAGAAGTAGAAACAGTTATAAGTAATAAAGACTCATGGAGGAGCTGCCTCCTATTTGTGGGAGTTGTGTAAGGCCTAGTTGGAGAGAGAACACCCAATCTGGGTCTTAAGGGATGAGACAAAGGAAGGGAAGGTACTCTAGGCAGAGAGTAAACAAGAACCAAAGAAAGCATAGGGAGTTTAAACAGCATAATGTCTGCAGTGATCTACCAGAGTTTGGCACTGCTGGAATATAAAGTTATAAAGTTCAAGGCAGGCAACTCTGAGCATAACGTCAGAGGAGTAGGCAGGGGCCAGATGTTGAGGGCATTCTCTGTCAGATTCTTGAACTTCATCAAAGTGTGTCAGAGTTGAAGAGTTGGAGCCGGTGGAAGAGTTGAAGCAGGGAAGTGCCATGTTCACAGCTGCATTTTATACTGTTGTGTGGAAAGTAGATGCAAACAGAGATAGGAAGACAAGTTTGGAGACCACTGAAGGTGTTCAGAGGCTAGGTAATGAGTGCTTGGACTGAGAGAATAATGGGGAAGCAGAGAAAGGAATGGATTTGAGAAATATTTAGTATTTAGTAGGTGTAATCTGCTCAGTCTGGTGATTGATTAGACGAAGAGGGCAAAGGAGAGGCCATCACCTTCTAGTTTGGATGATTAAATATTTGATGTCAGTATAAGAGGAGGTGCTACTTTATGGAGAAAAATGAAGTGATGTGATTGGTTTTGAACCTGCTGAGTGTAAGGTCTCTCTAAGATATTTGCAGATATCTTAAAATTTGGAGTTGTTATACCACAACCCCATTTTGTGCATCAAACTCAAATGGAGGTTTCATTTTGTGTAGAGGACTTACATTTAAGGACTACTCCACATTGCTATTTATTTGATTTAGGTTGTTGGAATATTGGAAATAAATGGAAATTTTATTTTTAATAAAATACGAATATCAATTAAAATCATAAATAATTTCATTGTACTCTTATTTAACCACAGAATTATGAGGCAGGTAATAGACAGTGTTTATACTTATTGGCTTAAGTCTCGTTGTTTTTAAGAGTACAGTCAGCCCAGAGTGAGACTCCATCTCAAAAAAAAAAAAAAAGTATAGTCAGCCTTCTGTATCTGTGGATCTGCATCTGTGAATTCAAGAAAAAATTCCACAAAGTTCCAAAAACCAAAGAACTTGTCACGCACCAAGTACCACATTGTGTTCACATGAATTGATGTGTAGGTATTGTATCAGGTATTAAAAGTAACCTAGAGCCGGGCACGGTGGCTCACGCCTGTAATCCCAGCACTTTGGGAGGCTGAGGCGGGCGGATCACGAGGTCAGGAGATCAAGACCATCCTGGCCAACATGGTGAAACCCCGTCTCTACTAAAAATACAAAAAATTAGCCAGGTGTGGTGGTGGGCACCTGTAGTCCCAGCTACTTTGGAGGCTGAGGCAGAAGAATGGCGAGACCTGGGTGGCGGAGCTTGCAGTAAGCTGAGATCACGCCACTGCACTCCAGCCTGGGTGACAGAGTGAGACTCTGTCTCAATAAAATAAATAAATAAATAAATAAATAAATAAATAAATAAATAATTAGCTGGGTGTGGTGGCGGGCACCTGTAATCCCAGCTACTCAAGAGGCTGAGGCAGGAGAATCACTTGAACCCAGGAGATGGAGGCTGCAGTGAGCTGAGATCGGGCCACTGCACTCCAGCCTGGTGACAGAGCAAGACTCTGTCTCAAAAAAACAAACAAACAAAAAAAGTAACCTAGAGATGATTAAAGTATACAGGAAGATATGTGTAGGCTATATGCAAATACTATGTCATACCATTTTATATAAGGAACTTGAGCATCAGCGCATTTTGGAATCTGCAGAAGGTCCTGGAACCAATTCCCCATGGACCCCACAGCACTATATGTATTGTTGAAAGAAAATAAACCTATACCCACTCGTGTAGATTTATGTTTTTTACTAGTACGATCAAACATAATTTAAAAAGTTTTCTTTTTACCAAATCCTTAACATCTGCGTAGATGAATTTAAAAGATTATAATTCGGCTGGACGCAGTGGCATGCGCCTATAATCCCAGCACTTTGGGAGGCCAAGGCAGGCGGATCACCTGAGGTCAGGAGTTTGAGACCAGCCTGGCCAACATGGTGAAACCTTCTCTCTACTAAAAATACAAAAATTAGCCTGGCTTGGTGACAGCACATGCCTGTAGTCCCAACTGCTTGCCCAGCTACTTGGATGGTTGAGGCAGAAGAATCGCTTGAACCCGGGAGGAGGAGGTTGCAGTGAGCCAAGATGGTGTCACTGCATTCCAGCCTGGGTGACAGAGTGAGACTCCGTCTCAAAAAAAAAAGGAAAGAAAGAAAGAAAAAGAGATTATAAATCTACTTTTCTGAACTTCATATATGCCAGGTGTTCCAGGTTCTGCAATACCTCAAAGCCAAGAAACTAACTCGTCACTTTCCCAGCTGTCATGGTGAACTGAATCATTTTCTACATGGCTCTTCTCATGTATTTCTCAATGCACTATTTAAAGCATTCCAGCTGAATAGATTCTGCAGGAGCTTTCTATGGGTTAGGAATATGGTCTGCATAGGAACTGGCCCAAATGTTCCTCACTGGAAGTTGATACCAGCATGAACCAGATCCCAGTGTGTGGGGCTCTATCAGCAAGTAGGTCTATACACACTGGAAGCAGGTGACGGGAATGTTAAGGGAAAAGGGGGCTGATGAAAGATGAGAAATAATAAATGCAAGAAAAAAAGTCTCTTACCAGGCTCTTGTTGTATTTTGTGGTTGTTTTTAAACCAAGTGATCTGAGGCTCGGGGACACCATTAGCATGACAGTCTAAAGTGGTGGAACTGCTGATGGCCACCGTGTGATCACTGAGGTTTCGCAGGAGGTATGGTGCTTCCTGATCTAGTGAAGAAAGAAAGGGAGTTGTGATTACTCGTCAACTTTATTCTTGTATTGTCTATGCATATCAACATTTAAAATATACAGAGAAACAGCAAAACTCAACTATTAGGTTTCATTTGCATTTGTTCACTTTCTCTTCAATCATTAACCTGCTGCTTCCACTTTAATAAGATGCTACAATAAATTGAAATTTATTACAGCACCGTGAAATCAAGGACTAGATTTTGTATTTTTAGATTTCAATACAAAGGCTTTTGCCTAGCTAGCTAGTTTCCTTCCTTTTTTTGAGAGGAGCTTTTCTAAAACTCAAGGATTTTGCATAATAGTTTAGGAGCTATAAATCAAAAACATGATTTTGTGTACAGTCTTGTAATGATTTTTATATAAATATATAGTGTTGTAGTGATAGGCTAATATAATTTTGTGTGAGTTTTGATTGATGTATTTGTGGGGGCGTGTTTGTGTTACTCAACTGTCAGTAACCTAAGTTGTAAGGCAGCAGACCAAACAGGAGAATTTCTTGAACTTTGAAAGCTTTATTGGTTCTTTCCTTCCTCCATTCCCTTCCCAAATGCAAGCAACCAAAGAATTAATTCAAGAGGCAGAGGCACAGATTTGTAGTTTTTGCACTATATAATAGTACAAATATTGTATTTTATATTATTTTCTCTTAAACATACAAATATGATACAATACAATTTATTTTAATAAAATGCCAACCAATATAGTACAACAAAATGAATTCAATACATTAAGATGCAATACATTACAACATTAAAATCCCACATAAGAACAGCAGTACCCCCAAGGCCCCCAATGAGTACAGTATATCTCTAATGAAGTAGTCAGTCAGTCCTGCTGATGTGGATACATTCTAGTTAGGAGGGTACTGG
The DNA here is from genome assembly GCF_006542625.1 of Nomascus leucogenys. Lineage (NCBI taxonomy): Eukaryota > Metazoa > Chordata > Mammalia > Primates > Hylobatidae > Nomascus > Nomascus leucogenys. The sequence continues at coordinate 10,732,307 of NC_044389.1, read as the reverse complement.
ATTGGTAGCTAAAGCTTCCAAGGTAAAAAATAAAAACAACTCCTAATGTCTTTCCCACCCTCCCAAGTCATTCCTTTCCCCTCTTGTTGGAAATCCTGGAACAGAAATCAAAAGAGTTTTGGCATAACTGACACGTTCTCTGTCACTGTCTTCAATTATACAGTATGAGCTTTCTCTGCCCATTTTCGATTTCCTCATCTTAGTGTACTAAAACTGTGAAGGCAGCTTAGGAGTGATGACAATGCTACAAAGATGATACATTGCAATGGCCTTGATTCCATGTCCCTGCAGGGTTCTGCCACATCCCAAAGCCTTTCTCTTTTGAGTCCTGCAGGGCGACTCTCAGGATTAGCATTTGTTAAAGCAATTTAGAAATCCCAGGTTAAAATGTATATTATCATATAACTTTTATAACATTGTTGAAGTAGTATATCATGGCAGGGTTACTATCTGTTAGGAGAAACAGATTTCTCGATAAATTTTGATTTCTATAGCTTATCATTAGTCTTCTCATTTTATAAAAATGAAATCTGAAGGCAAAAAAATGTGCTGAAGGAAGTGCTCTGATGTATAAAAACTTCTTCAAACTAGTGTAGAATGAATGATAGCAATGATCCTTTTGCCTCTTTGAGCATGTCTTTCCTATCTTATCTTGCCCACTACACAGAACGTTACAGTATTTCTGTTTTTGCATTGGGTGCTATCTGCCAAACAGCTTTTCCTAATTGAAAATGCAGTCCTGTTTAAAACCTTTGATTTATGACTACTTGTACATGCTTGCTCATTACAATTTTGACATTTTTTACATAGTAAAGACCCCAAACATATCAGTGAAACATGACAAGATAATAAAGAACAGTATCTTATTATTATTTAATCTCTTTTACAGTGGCAAGCCAATTTTGAAATATCTCATTTAAAACTCAGACCCAATTCACTGAGTTATACTTTTAATAACTTCCTCAGCACACTTACTATTTCCCATGCATTAAATATGATAAAATAATCTATCACTGCCCATGGGTCTTGTAAAAAGGAAGTCTGAATATAGGGCCCACAACACTAAAATCGTGTTTCTAGCTACAAAGTATAACATCATCAACACAGACACGATTTGGACTCCCTGACAGGTGGATTGGAAAACGATGCTTAAAGAGAAGAGAACATTTTAACATAAATGTCATTAAGAATCCCAAAGGCCTTATTTGTACTACACAAACTTCAGATGATAGAAGCAGCAAAAAGGCTGCAGAATGTACATGGGACTCTCAATTAAATACAAGGTTCACATAAACACTCTGAAATATACAGTAATATGCATTTTTCTTTGTACCCATTTCTGAAAAATGTTCTATGTTAAAAGTCTCACTTTTGGCTAGTTTCTAAATGACCAATCAACCCAGGAATCATATTTTGTCAATTCTTACTTTATACATTATAATAATCTATTTTGACGTTTTGAATAAGGGAGGTGCGTTGAACCCATATTTCAAAACCTGTTACTTGATGGAAGTAGGTAGTGGCTTTCCAAAATTTAGCAGTGTAGCTGATCCCTTCAAATTGAGAAAATCAGAATTAACAGACATTTCTGCTGGTTATCAGTAGCCAAAGATAGCTGCCCACCAGGTTCTTTCACTTTTCAGTGTTATGGCCCCAGAGATCTGCCAGGTCACATAAATACACAGCTTCTATCCTCCGTTTGGAATGGGGACTGAGGAACCAGCCTCACACCCCCTATTCCATTTCAATTATTCCCCATTTTAGCCTCTTTTTTTCTTTTTTGTTGGCCCCCCCCCCAAACCCCTTAATCTTCACCTCCCTTCATACCCCAGGGTAACATACCCCTAGGGTAACTAATAAAAAACAAAACCCACCCAAAATTTTCTTAAAAAAAAAAAAAGACTCTCCAGAAGGATTAATTACACAGTGAACAACTAATACTCTATGGAATTCTTAAACTCATCTCTTGGAATTTCTTAAAATCATCTTTTGTAAATACTAACATCCTCCCCTCCCCACAAAAATTGCAAACGGGGGAAGGAAATGGTAGGTTCTGCATGTCCAATTCACCATTTTGTTTTCATAAGGATCCCTCAATCATTCTATTTGCTTTTTTAATGTTAGCAACTATTAAGGCCCCCACGTTCTATGGTATTAAGGCATTGTTTCCTGAAGGAACACACTAACTTATAATGAACAAAGACACCAGGCCAAAGAGCCATAGGTAAAATTTCAAGATACAATTGATTTTTCTTTCCTTTGGGCTGACAACTTCCAGGTTACTAATTGTTTTCAGAGCATTTGGGGCTCCATAAAACTGGCATTCTGGGGAAATGCTATTGTTTACTCTTTCACGTTTGACAAAAGCAATTCCCACGTGAAAGACAAGTTTAGCCGTGGGACAGAATCTGTTACCTAAAGGAGGAAACAGTCTGGTGAGTTCCCAAGCTTGAGAAGTTGTCATGTTGTCACCTCCTATTGAACTGCCCAGCCACTGTGTTCCTCAGCCATGGCTATTTTGGTCATTATAGTTTTTTTTTTAATAGTTTATGCAAGTCACATATAATGATCAATCACAAATAAAAACAACAGAACAATGCAAATTAAATTGGTGAAAAAGTCATTTTCCCTCAAATGCAAGCTTAAAACAAGAGATTACAACTTCTCTTGATTTAAAACTGGTGTGTATTTTTAAAATTACTTTGAATTCTGCTTCTATAGTCTTGCCGCTTCTTAATCCCCATAAAAATCCTATTAACATTTGCGTATGAAGAAAGTGGACCTTTTTAAAGGGCAAATTTTAAATTTACATTTAGAAGAATGCATTAAATCTCTGGTTACAATAGCCTTTATTTCCTTGATAAACTGATTGTGGTACACCTTTGAATGCTGTCATTTTAACATGATAAAGTTCCTTAAAATAATAACCAGAGGACAGGAATATTCAAAACTAAGGCACGATCCACTTTCAGGTGCCATCAATAGCTGTGCAGTGCAGTCAGAGACAGCAAGGAGCAAACCCTTTGCTAGGCTAGTCTACTGTGGCACTAACTGCGTAATTACCTGAATCGCATGAGAGGAGGGAGGGGACGTTGATTTGGATGGACTCTTATAGTTCACACTGAGATAAACCTTTACTATCTCTGAATTACACCAACATCTTGCACCCCTGGGGCCCATTTTAGAAGCTCAAGTTCAAGATTAATTGTGCTTAATGTAAAAAAAAAGCATTTTCAAATAAATAAGCATTATAACTTGCTATCCAGGTGCTATTTACAAATCAAGAGCAGATGAAATAGTCCCAAATAAAACCAGGCAGAAGTCCGACAGAGTCTCAAATTCAACTGTACTCATTCTGAGCTGGAAAATTAACTTATTCGTGTCCATCTTTGGCAGAAACCAGCATTTGTTTAAATTATTCAGTTTGTGCAGCTTCAACACTTAGAAATAAAAAGAGGTTGGCATCAAAATGGAAGGAAAGGATCATCCCAAGTTGTTGTTTATCAGGCAGGAGAAAACAGCAAGAGCAACAAACACAGAGAAGGCAGTGCAGGGATCCTCCAAATCCAAACGTGCACCAAGTCGGCCCCCCGGAGCAGCCCCCTCGGCCTGAATGGGGGGCCCAGGGCTGGGGCCTGGGGGTCTCATTATTACTCCGAACTCATTTTGGGAGGAGCATCTCCTCTGAGCCTGAAAGTTAGCAACAGTGACAATAAATCAAGATGATATGAGACAACTGTTACTTTTTAATGAGTCCTTTAATGTTTTACATTACTTTGTGTGGTACAATCATTCCTTGTGCTTTTAAATTTGGAGATCCGAGAGAAAACAGCCTTTTTGTTGCAGTGCTCACCTCTGATTGTAATTTCTTTCTTCTGGAGGATTTCTTCCCCTGTGTATACATTCCTGGCTCTGCAGGCATAGGTGCCTGAATCTTCCATGGAAACATTCATGATGGTAAGATTAAGAGTGATGGAGTGCTCCTTAGTGATGGCCATTTTTTGCTTGCTAATACTGTAGTGCATTGTTCTGTTATTAACTGTCCGCAGTAAAATCCAAGTAACGTCTCTGTATAAGAACTTGTTAACTGTGCAAGACAGTTTCAGGTCCTCTCCTTCCGTCGGCATTTTTTCCAAGTTAACATGAAACCCATTTGGCACATCTATAAAATAAGAATAAAGAACTTCAGTTAACAGAAAAATCAGTGTCTTTTAATGAGATATTCAAAGATCTTAAGAATTGTTTGTGCACAAATTCTCTCAGCATCAGCATTAAAAAGGATGAGTATTTGGGGTAAATGAGCAAACATAGCAGGTGGGAATCAACTAAGTTCATTCCATCAGAAGTGAGGTAGGAAATGCAAAACAGAACAGTTATTAGGATGGCATTTTCTCCTGATTCACTTGAAGTTGCTCTTCAAAGTGGCATGTTTTTTCCAACTTGGGTGTTAACTTTATTTCCCTTTTTTTTTTTTTTTTTTTGAGTCAGGGTCTCGCTCTGTTGCCCAGGCTGGAGTGCTGTGGCATGATCTCAGCTCACTGCAACCTCCACCTCCAGGGTTCAAGCAATTCTCCTGCCTCAGCTTCCAGAGTAGCTGGGATTACAGGCATGCACCACCACACTGGGCTAATTTTTGTACTTTTTGGTGGGGGCGAGGTTTCACCATGTTGGCCAGGCTGATCTGGAATTCCTGGCCTCAGGTGATCCATTCTCCTCGGCCTCCTAAAGTGCTGGGATTACAGGCATGAGCCACTGTGCCCAGCCTCATTTCCTATTTTTAAAATCATGTACAGTACTCCTACTGGCAAGTGGCACTGGCAAGTGGGCAAAATAGTGAAGTAACATAAGAGCAATTCATCCTAAAAACCAAAGGCACACTTATGGTCAAACTTATCCAAAATAGTTTGTGAACAAGTGAGAATAGGAAGTCCTAGGTAAAGTGTCAATCAATTCCACTTTAGTCCTAGACTTTTGCAGTGAGAAGCAACTGTTATTCACTATCCTCTTCCTGCTCCTGTCCCAGATTACTTGCCCTGGTCCGGCAAAGGCCATGGTGGGCCAGTGGCACAGTGGGCCAGAGAGGAGCCCGCTGACTTACTCAGGACTTCTTTCATGGGGATGGTTCTATTCAGACCTGAGAGAGCAAAGATTTCTTCTGAAAATGCGGACAACTAATCTGGAAGAGTTGCCAGATTCTAAAATGGGGGTGATAGAGGGGTAAAGAGAATAATTTTAAAAATCAAATTTACTCTCAAAAATATTTTAAACATGTTCCGAAGGTGGCTATGTCATTAAAAGCCATTTTCTCCAATGTCGATTCCCAGCTAATCTTTGTGAACAGAAAATAAGTCTTGGGACCCCAAAATCACTAAGCTAAAGGGAAAAGTCAAGTTGAGAACTGCTTACAACAAACCTGCCTCCCATTCTCTTCAAAGTCATCCCTCTGCTCTCTGAGACAAATGCATACCTTATTGCCTCCTTTGGAAAGGCTAATCAGCAACTCAAAAGAATGCAACCATTTGTCTTTCACCTATCTATGACCTGGAAGCCCCCTCCCCACTTCGAGTTGTCCTGCCTTTCCAGGCGGAACCAGTGTACATCTTACATATATTGATTGATGTCTCATGTCTCCTTGAAATGTATAAAACCAAGCTGTACCTCAATTGCCACCTTGGGCACATGTCGTCAGAACCCCCCGAGGCTGTGTCACAGTCATGTGTCCTTAACTTTGGCAAAATAAACTTCCTAAATTGACTGAGACCTGTCTCAGATATTTTGGGCACCTTCATCTCCATCTCCCAGGTGTCTCTGTCAACACCCCATGAGCTCTTCCCCTCCGCATGCCTAACCTGGGCCATCAGTTCACTTTGGGGCTGAGAATTTCTTAGTATCATTTTGGCCCAGTCTCATGGGAGGATTTTAAAAAGTCTGCCGGCCCTGAACTGACCCGCTCTCAAAACCTTCCCATTGCTTATTACTAGTGGTGTATCTGCATTTGAGCAAAGAATTTGGGCCAACATCTTACAAAGTGCTTTGAAGATGAAAAGCATTATGTTATGCTATTATTATTATTATACTTTGCACACAAAGCTATAAAGAAACCTTTAAACGTTAAGGGGACAATAGTCCAAAATTAGATATCATATCAACTCTTTCCTAAATCTCACTTTGCTTGTTTTTCTGATTTTTCTGAGCTTTGGCTTTATTATAAAGTGTCACGTCTGAAGAAATGCCAAAGTATTCATTTGGAACCTGGGAGCGGGGCGTAACAGTGGCTTATGAAGCCATCAGTGGCTGAGGAGAGAGGATACCAGTGGAGGTTTTCCTGCTTTTAAAATGAAAATCTAAGAATGTGCCAGAAGATGCAGGAGGGGCAGCTGACAGTCACTTTTAAGATAACAATAAGGTGTCAGAAATAGTTGCTCTAATTCAGCATCTTTTTATATTTGGGCCATTTTCCAAGCATGAGGAGTAAAACATCAGCCATCAACTTTTACACGGATACTAGAGCAGAGGTATTGTGCACTGGTTGCAATCAACTCTTAACAAGACCACAGACTTTCCATTTATGAGCTCTCATCCTGGTAGTTAGAACCCAAGTGAGCCCAAGTAACACCATTGAGATCGTGTAGAGAGTTTCTATTTACTTTAGTGATTTGAAACTTCCTGTGGAAATAGCTCACAGGTTTCCTGATGGAAGATTTTGTTTATCTTTGCCAAGCACCACCAGGAATCTCAAAATAAAATGCATTTAGTGACATTGGGAAACCAGGGAGATAAGGCAGTGCTGTTCCTGTTTCACCCTCAGTAATTGCTAACACACCCATAGTCATGCTGAGTGCCAGCAAAACAGCAAAAACACACACATAGGAAAAGCAAAGAACCAAATTCGTTTTGAGGCCTGTTTCTTATACAGGGGACATGGTCACTGAAGCTAATTTGTTATGTTATCAGACAGCCTTTTAGAAATGACTATTTCTCAGTCTCACCCCTTTGGTATTCTCTTTCGATCCATGGAAGATGATAAATAAAAATCCCAGAGGGATTTTTCTCCTTAATTCATGTTGACTTTTTTTTTAGTCTGAGTACAAAAACAGACCCAAGAAAGAATTGCCTTCTAACCCTCAAAGTGAAAACAAGAAATCTTCCCACACTTAAGTATCTGTGGCGAATTCAGCACAGTCATCATCATTACCAAATAATCCTCATCCATCTAACATATTATCACATCCATGGCATCTTATGAGGTGTCATGGAGAAGAATCAACCCTTGCTCAGAAGAGGCATTCAACCCAGGGTTAGATGAAAGTGTAATCTATTTATAAAGGTGCATACTTGGGGGTAGATATTTCAACTCAATTGGATCAGGCATGTGCATTAAGTTCACAAAAGGGACAAGCATAGGAATTTAAAAGGATGCCAAGGATCTCATTTGTTGGGTAAAAATAAAGAAGGCTCTACTGCCACTGAAGAGTGGAAATATTATTTAAAAAGAGAGTGAATGGTTACCAGGAAGTTCTGCTTGTTTCAAGTGGATGCTATGTATAAGTGTGTGCCAAAGTGTGGAGTCGAAGCGGTCAAGGATTCTAATGGCCACAGTTTACCATTTTCATCAATTTGGAAGGCAACTCAAAATTTTTGTTGTTGTTGTTTTTGTTGTTGTTGTTGTTCTGAGGCAGGGTCTGGCTCTGACAGTCAGGCTGGAGCGTGGTAGTGCCATCATGGCTCACTGCAGCCTCGACCTCCTGGGCTCAAGTGATCTTCCCACTTCAGCCTCCCAAGTAGGTGGGAATACAGGCACATGCCACCAGGCCTAGCTAATTTTTGTATTTTTTGTAGAGACAGGATTTTGCCATGTTTCCCAGGCTGGTCTCAAACTCTTGTGCTCAAGCAATCTTCCCATCTCAGCCTCCCAAAGTGCTGGGATGACAGGCGTGAGCCATTGTGCCTGGCCCCAAGTAACTGTATTTTAAGGGCAACATGATTGAAATGAGGACCAGTAAAGATCCAGATCTAGACAAGAAGAGCATTAAAATTTTAGACAGGCACTTTTAAAGCATTACCCTCGCTGAGTCAAGTATAAACACTGAACAAATATATGTTCATTTTTTTAAAAAAATAGACATATGAGGTACAACATTCCTGAGTCTTTACTCTCATCTCTAGTGACAAAGATTTGAGTGACAGAAAGATAATAATTATTTAAAAACTAATAATGAATGTAAGCAAGTTAACCTAATATCACAATCAAAACCAGAACTTTTCAGGACTGGTAGAAAAGGATTAAGGGAAAGTATATTCCAGGCAATGAGGGCTTGGTTGGCTGAACTTGTGTCAGTTTTAAGATTAAAGCTCTTGGATTTCTAGAGGAAAAGAACTGTGAGCTTCAAGTAGGTATGTCTGAATTGAATTCTCACTTTGTATGGATAAGCCTTGGGATCTAGAAAAGGTTTCCACCCCACCATGGTTATACATTGTACAATATGGTGAGAAGTAGGAGGGAATTTCTGCCTGAATTCAGCAGGAGATCACCTTTATCAACTTGCGCCCTTTCAGCAACAACCATGGGTAGAAATATGACGCAGCGATGAGACTCTGGGCTAGCCAGATGTTGGTGCTGTGACTAATGCTAGGCATCGATTAGCTTTCATTGGGAACACTGATTAATAAGGAAGTGAGCATGATGTTCCCCCCTTCTCTTAGCACATCCTCTTCTAGTACTGCCCTCAGACCCAGGCAAGAAGGATCCCTGTCGCAGCTCTGTTCTGGTCGCAGCTCTTCCCACAATGTGAAGAGTTTATGGGGCCAAGTGAGCATGCCTACCCACAGCCTGTGTCACTCCATTCCTATATCATGCTCCAGGTCCCTGGGATCTCAGAATTCCCTATAAGGCTGATTTAAATCTGCTTCTAGGTTGGCTCTTCCCTAGGTCTGGCCTCCTGAGATCAGACTGCTTGTCAGTATTCACACCTTTGGGTCTGTCCAAGCAGTGGCCAAAGGAGACTATCTGTGAGGGGCATGGGGAGAGCTTAGATGTGTGGGCTGGGAGACACCACACACGGTGCATGGCCCCTTGCAGTGTGGACAGGCTAAGGGGCGGAGAGGGGAGGTGGGTGATTTAGTTTTTCTGCACCGCCAGGTGCTGCCACGATCTGCTCTGGAATCTGAGTAGTCTCAGAGCTCTAAATTGATCCTGACCTCTCAGGTCATCATGAAAGTATATTTGTCCATAGGGGGCTAAAAGGTATTTAATGGCTTGTTTGCTTGATGTAGAACTTGTCAGTAGTTAGACGTATGGTTTGTGGGCCTCCACTGGTACTCTTGTCTTGGCTCTGAAAATGTCAGGGCAAGTCTCTTCTCTTCTCTCCACCTATTCAAATCCCACCTTCTCTCTTCCTATTCGGGTCCTGCTTCCTTCTCAGAGGCTTACGGCTGCACTGTCCAATCTGGTACCTATGAGCCACATGTGGCTTTTGAGCACTTGAAATGTGGCTACTGTGTCAGAGGAACTGAAGCATATTCAGTTTATTTGATTTTATTCAAACTGATTTAAGTGTAAAGACCGAAGCAGTGTAATATTTTTTTAAAATACTGATTACATATTGAAATCACAATAGTTTGGATACATTGGGTTAAATAAAATTAATTTTACTTTTAAAAAAACATGGTTACTAGAAAGTTTTAAATGGTATTTGTGGCTTATATCTCTATTGGACAGTGGTGGCTGTAGAAAGCAAGCTCATCTGTCACATTACCTCTGCACATAAATTTTGATACTAGGGTATATGTAATTTGACATTTCTTCTTTGTTTCTTTGGTGTTAGAACTGTGTTCCTAGAAAGACAGGACTTCATTGATGTTCCTCCAAGTGCTCAGTAGAGTTGAACTGTACCATTTAACTGTGCTGATTAAACTGTCACAAAGTTATTGAATGTTCAGAACAAAACAGGAATTTTTCAGTCTTTTGTATTCTAAATCAGACATACTATGACTATAGGCTGAGACAGTAACTTGTTTCCAACCAAATATAAAGGACAGTGCAAACCTTTGTATTTAATTAGTCCAAATCATCTGAGTTTTATTAGAGCACCAATCTGTGTGCAATCTCCGTCTGAATCCTTCTCTAAATAAAGGCCATGTCCTACTTGGAATGGATGCAAAGATGACTTCTCTTCCACTTCTCTAACATAAGAGACAGGGACTGACTTGGCCTAGAGCAGCTCTGCTATGCACCTCTCCAAATCCCATTTGCTCATCTGGGAAACACAAGAGCTATGATGCAGAATAGCCTCTAGAATCCCTGCCAGCCATGACATTCTATGAGAGTCTATTCAGGGATATCTCCCATGGCACGGCTTCTCTGGGGCTTGGCTAACTTGCCAGAGGCTCCTGTGATCTGACAACACATATGTATCATGGAATTGGACCTGTCTATTTCTTTCTGGAGAACTTTTGGCAATTTCTGCAGCCTGCCCCGTGCAGTGAGAAGTTTCCAGAAAGTTGGCTTACTGCCCATGTTTCCTCAGAAATTGGGGGAGTGTGGAGCCAGGCAATTGTTTTTATACTTTGAGCTACTTACTTCCTTCCTGTACCCATTGAGGGACATAGGGAGTGCCATTTGTGTACCTTGGAGGTTTTTAAGATTTGCAGAGACCATCATATTTAAGGCTAAAAATTCTTAAATGCTATCAAAAAATAGCACATTAACTATTGTTAATAAAGCTCCATTTCAGATTGCTACAGAGCCTCATTCCCCAAAAAGTCTAAATTACCTAAGTTGTGAAACAATTAACTTTTTGGTTAAAACAAAAACAAAACCAAAAACAATGTCATCATATTATATGCATTATAATTGGTTTCCTTGATTGGTATTGAACTGCTATGTACCAGACCCTGTGCTAGGTACTGAAGGGAATGAAAAAATGAGCATACAAGATTCCCAATTCACAGTCCAGTCTGGGAGGGAGACAAACACAAATAACTCTAAAAGAGAATTCAGGGAAATAACTCTTTAGGAGATCCGATGAGGTAGAATTCTATTCCTGAGAGCAAGGATGAAGGCACTCAAAGTTTGACAATTCTATGGAATTAAAAAAAAAAAATCACTCAAGCTATAAATGCACTAAAAGCAAACAAGACTGAAGAGAGAATGAAGTCCCCAGGCTGTCTCTGGGTATAGGATGTGTGGCTTACCTGTGATATAAAAGCTTATGTTTCTTGCCACAGTCCCAACTTTATTGGAAGCTATGCAAATGTAGATTCCAGAAATTCTAGAGTCAGCCACAACCAAGGTGCTAGCCGTCTGCAAAAGAAAAGGAAACTTTAGCTAGCAATAGGACAAATAACGAATTGAACACCCCAAGCTACTTCTGAGGTTGAAATGATTCAGCTATTCCATTCATTCTGCAAAGAGAGTATTGCATAGGTGGTGGTGATCAGAAGGCTCTCCCCTTGCCGAGCCCCAAGGAGAATGGAAAAATAACAGGAAAGCAGGTCCTCAGGAGACCGGGGCCTATGACATCCGACTCGTATGAGGGTTTCAGGCTTATTTATCTCGTGCTGCTGGCGTAACAATTACAGACCTGAAGCTGAGATGTGGGACGGCACGTCCTACCCTATGAGGTGGTCAGTTCCACATCAATGAGAGGAACAGGTGAGGCTGAGGCCTTCCCTTTTGTTTGGGTGACCTGAGAGCATGGATGCCAGTTATAACAGGAGCCTTCTCTGCTGTTTGGTTCTATAACAGGCATGTTAAGTGAGCAAGGACAGAAGAGAATGTTTGGCTGAAACTTTTTTTTTCTTTAAGAAATGGGGTCTTGCTATGTTGCCCAGGCTGGCCTTGAACTTCTGGGCTCAAGCAGTTTTCCCACCTTTGTCTCCCAAGTAGCTGGGACAACAGGCACATGCCACTGTACCTGGCTTGAAACATTTTTTTATATGCTCAAATAATGTGGCATGCAGCACTGGATGGTCCTGAAGGAGGGTGTGTGTGTGTGTGTGTGTGTAAATTACCTAATTTCTCTTACTAGATTAAGTATCTATTCCTAATCTAGAAGATGAAAATTTAAATTATGAATTAATGCAATTATATTGTTCCACTAGACTTCAGTGCTGTTATTTGACAACTTAGTCCCTAAAGAAACATTAGCAGTCAAAATTGCATGAACTTGAAAGCACTTTTCAAATTGTGATGTCTAAAAAGTAATGAAACAAAACTTTGCACAACTTAAAGACTTGCAGTCTTCCAAAGAAAAAAAATTGGCAATATGAAACAAATTGTTAAACATTCCTAAATTTAACCCAAGCTTGCATTAAAAAGTAGTGTATAATCTATATGAAAAAAATGAGAAAGCTAGTTTCTCATACTTAAAATTATGGAAAAGAAAAGTTGGTCCAGTTACTTATAAATCTTTGCAGCCTGTCTCCTAGGACAAAAATAACTGGTTATGGGCTTTGAAATTGCAGAGGCTGTGCTAATGCTTCCAGACTAACGGAGTGTCCTAGCTGAAGTATAATGACAAGTGGCTTACAGGCCAAAGTAATGTAAGGCTGAAATGTGACAGCTGACTTTCCAGGATGGTGGACATACTCTACAAGTGGTTTGGCTGTAGGAGAGAGTCCTAACATTTTCTGAGTTTCTAAGTAATGTGCTAGGCACTTTAGTTGTGTTTTCTTATCCCATCTAATAAATTAAGGTATTTCTGTCTTTAATCTACAGATCAGGAAGACTTAAACACATGTTCCTAATGTTTTTAGCCAGCAAATTCATTGGTCCAAATTCTCTATAATTTTCACTGTGGTATAGTGAGTAGTACACAGTGCTTTCTCTTCTGTTTGTTGGAAGGATCTGCTTAATTACACCTACCCATATATTCTCTGTGTATTATTGAAATTATTGGTAATGAAAGTGTCTGCAATATGTGGCAGACAATTTAGCAGACATTTACTGAGTGATTATCAAGGCATTGCCCAGATGTTGTAAGGGAGACAGAGATGAATATGACACAATCTCTCCCTTAACACTATCATTCTTTAAGGTGATAGAGAAGAATTTCCCTCCTTGAAGATCACACAAGAATTATTCTCTCTTTTGCAAGGAAAGCTTATATGAACGCAAATAATCCATGGGAAAGAGTATGAAAGAGAGCTCGGGTGTCCCTTTTCTTATTTGGATGATGAATCTTTGTAAGAGGTGGGACATAAAAAATTCTGAATAGCCATTTCCTTGTAATTGTTGTACCCGCCCGTTTAGAGTCATGGAAGGAAATGGAAGTAGTTGGAAGAGAAGCTTGTAGGTGGCAACATGAAAGAACTGTTAGCTGGTGGAAGCTGGAAGACAGGAGAGATCGTCAAATATGACTCTGACTCCCTTATATTGTCTCAGGAAGCTTAGACGCTTCAAAGCAGTTTGCAAAAAATTCAGAAACAAGGAGCTCAGATGAAGCCTTCTTAAGCTGGGGTGTCAGCTCCAGCACTGTTTTTCTCATGAAGTTAGTTCTCAAGTGTTTATCCTAATGGCCTCAGGAGAAACTTACTCAGATTCTCAGATTAATTGTTGCTCAGCAAAGAAGTGAAAACCCCATTTCTGTTGGCTTGGGAGTGTTTGAAATTATGGACAGCATTTATCTGCATCTATGAGTCATGTTTGGGTTTTTATTTAAAAGATTTTGATTTCATTGAACTTAGAGCAACTGAGAACAAGAACTAGGTTTCGTGGCAAGGGAAAATCAATTCAGATGTATACACTTGCCACGTTTAAGACCTGTGTAGGTAACCTGGGAATGGCGGTGGCCATTTTACAAGTCCCCAACAAATAGTCAAATAGGTCCAAATTTATGTATAATCAGAGAGTAAAACTGAGGTGCCCCGAAGTGAAATGAATCCAGGTCACAAGATGGAGACAGAAATGTATTGAATTTTTCTTCTTTTGTGTGAATGACATCTTCCAAAACAAGACACATTACTTGTAGTCAAGCCTGCCCCAGAAATCATGTCTCCAAAGCTTCTATTAAAATAGAAGCAGAAAACAAAGTTGATGGGAGTTTACATTATTTCTTTGTTTCTGTGAACCTTTATGTATGCCTTACAATGCACCAGGCAGCATGCAAGGCACTTTACAGGAATTGTCTCATTTAATCCTCCCTAAAACCCTGCGAGATGGGTATATTACCCTATTCTACAGGTAAGACAACTGAGGTTCCGAGAGATTAAATGATTCACCCAAAGATACAAAGGACCACAGACAGGCCTGGGCAGAATTTATGCTCAGGTGTGCCTGCCTCCATGCCTATGCTCCTAATCTCTACACCAAATTGCTTCTCGCCTTGAGACTCTTTAAATTGAATAACACAGGTCTATTGGCAAAGTTCTGTCTACACCTTGAATTGAATTTTTTCTTGAGAATACTTCCTTTAATCAGCAGAGATGGGTAACATAAATTAAATACTACTACTATTTACAGAAATACTAGTTTGCTTCTTTGATGACATTTTACATAACTGCAAGCTGCTTTTCAACTGTTGTTATGTGGTTTGAAAATATATTTGATAAATACAATGGTTATCACTAAAGAAGAAAAGTTAAAAAGGTGAAACATATCCTATGGTCAGTTTTATTAAAATTTTTCTCATTTCTAGAGTGCTTCTCTTTCAGAGGATATATTTTTAAATTATAAATTCAAACATTTTCTCATTAAAAATAAAATTATTTGACAATTAAAGTTTAAACTTTATAGGGCCAGAGAAAGGAGGTCAAGTGTGAATTGTAGATCAGTGTAGTCTGGCTGGACTAGAAGGCAGCTTTGCATGGGACAGTGAGTTTCAATGTCTGAGTCTTCTGAATAAAGGAGAAAATCTGTTCCTCAGTGCTTATATCCAAATACTATGGTGTTAAGGGAAAAAAAATGAAAATAGCATCACAATTTGGGCATGCAATATCAACTAAATACTTTCAAAGAGAAAGTAACCAAGAATTTGAGTTGTGCGTTTGAAATTATAATCATTTATTCTATAAGGTATGCCAAAATAAATTCTTAAGGATATCTACTTGTATTAGTTCTATAACTAGTTTTCATTTTCCACAATTGAAAATAAATGAAAGAGGACTGAGGAAGAGAAAAAAGCAAAAGTGCTGAAATAAAATTAGACTATCAGGCCGGATGCGGTGGCTCAGGCCTGTAATCCCAGCACTTTGGAAGGCCGAAGTGAGTGGATCACCTGAGGTCAGGAGTGCAAGAACAGCCTGGCCAACAAGGCAAAACCCTGTCTCTACTATAAATACAGAAATTAGCTGGGCATGGTGGCAGGCGCCTGTAGTCCCAGCTACTTGGGACGCTGAGGCAGGAGAACAGCTTGAACATGAGAAGCGCAGGTTGCAGTGAGCCGAGATTGTGCCAAAATAAATAAATAAATAAATAAATAAGACTATCAAAGTTTATATTAGTCTTAAAGGACTCATGCTTTCTACTCTTCATTTTTACTACTTTTGCTTTTTGCGGTGCTTCCAGCTGCCTGGCCTGGCCCTCAAGGATTTATGTGTTAGAGACAGATCCTTCAAGCCCATTCTCTAGGCTCTTTGGTATGACCCAGGAATGCTCATAAAACTATCAGCAAGTACTGTAAGTTTGGAGTTTTTCATGCTCCTTCCTTCCTTCCCCTTCACTAAGCATTAGTAATTCATTACTACAATGTCGTTTGAACCTCACGGAATAGAATGGATGGGCTGATGTGTCATTCAGCCTAATTCCAGCACTCGTTTTTTAAAAATCTATATATGGAACACTGATTTTAATCTCTGAATGTTTCTAATTTAGCTTCCTTTCAAGTGTTTCATGGAGAAATAAAAGTAGATGTGTAAAGGTCATGGAAGAATCTAAAATTAACACAGGGTGGCACATTTGAGCCAACTGATGGGAAAACGGAACGTGAGATTTAGAAAAAATTGGGGTGTGTGTGGGAACTGAAACACAAGCTGTAATTCTGTGGTTAGGATTCTTGCTCCTGTCATGGATTTGTCTCATACAGGACACACTTCTCAAGGTACAGTCAGAAGGATTTCAATGGAAATATTGCTAACACATTAAAATGGTAACGATTCTCCAACCTTACAGAATTAATGTTGTGATAACATATTTCCTGTGTGTTTTTTCTAACACGGGGTTCCTTCTACTTCCTCCTCCATATCTACAAACCTAACAGTTTGGCAACACCATTTAGACAATCCGAAAGTGCACATTTGCTACTAGCAACTCCAGTTGATGACTCACTTTTCACAAATCTGGGCCAAAACTCGCCAATAAGGAAACTAAATTTTATTGTCCTCTATACCCTTCCTTAAGTTAAACAAAAAAATACAACAAAACAAAGAAAAAAAATCCAAGGTGCTCCAGCGTGAGTGTGATCGCTGCCCCACTGACCTGTGGAGTAGCATTGCTGGGCAGGCTACCATGTCAAGGTGGATAAAGGGATCACCGCAGTCTAAGCTGGGACTTTAATTTGCTTTCTAAAAATGTATAGAAAATAAAAACAGTTTTAACTGTAAAGGAAAAAGCATTGCATATAATTCAGAAACAGCAAAACTTCCATTTTGTCACCATCATATGACAGATACATTTTTTTCACACCCACAAAAAGATATATTAGTAGATGCTAAAAGTAAAATTACTAAATTCTCCTAAATTCAAGATATGAACTCAATAATTTTATTTAAAGTCTAATATATTACAATTACAACTGCTAATGGGATATGTACCATATATATAGATATAAAATATATCTCTCTCTCTCTCTATATATATATATATATAGAGAGAGATTTTGTTTAGTGTGAGCATTAAAAGTTTTTTCAGTGCAAACAATTGTTTAACAAAGTCTTCATTGTATATGATCACAATTGGTTTGGGGAATTGCATAAGGGTACATATGACATTCACTTTAATAAAGCAGTACTTGTATAGGGCTTTCTCATTATGTTATGTTATATTACTTTACGTTACGTTATGTTATTTATTTATTTACTTTTTGAGACAGAGTCTCACTCTGTCACGCAGGCTGGAGTGCAGTGGCACAATGTTGGCTCACTGCAACCTCCACCTCCTGGGTTCAAGCGATTCTTGTGCCTCAGCCTTCCGAGTAGCTGGGATTACCACTATGCCCGGCTAATTTTTGTATTTCTAGTAGAGACGGGGTTTTGCCATATTGGCCAGGCTGGTATTGAACTCCTGACCTCAGATGATCTGCCCGCCACTTTGGTAGGTGATCGGCCTACCTAAGTGTTGGGATTACAGGCATGAGCCGCCACACCTGGCCTTCATTATGTTATTTCATTTCATCCTTGTAACAGGAAGTACTAGGTAAGGCAAGTATCATTAGTTCTGTGTTTTTGGAGGAAAGAACTCAAGCTGAGAGAGGTGAGCTAGTTTGTATGTGGTTATACAGAGAGGAAGTGTTGTAGTTTGACTCCAGGGCTCCTGATGGCAGGTTGGGTAGCACAAGTGCAGAGGTCTATATTTAAAATCTTCTGCATAACTGTAAAATTACCAGACAATAAATTTGTTTTCAACCTTTATGGAGAAAATCAGGGAAGTTCTTTAATCATGGGCATGTTTTGATACTCCATTTCCACTGATTTTTATAGGTTTTACATTATATATGGAGTCAAGTTGCCACTTCATGGTTTGGGTTAGCCAGAAACTTCACCTAGCTTTCTTATTTTTCATTTTATTTCCTATTGTATATTTTTGTGGATAGGATACCAAAATAGCACTAGAAGTTACCACTGAAATTAAGCTTATAAATTCTTGTGTTAATATCCAGCAGTTAACAGTACATCCTCCTGATATGGTCAGGAAAAAGCAAAATGAATTGACACAACCAATGAATGGCATCTTGACATTTTTCTAGTACTTTGTGACAACTAATTTGCTGTCCACTGCTAATAAACTGAGGTAGTTTCCTTATTAAAAATATCTGAAGGCCGGGTGTGGTGGCTCATGCCTGTAATCCCAGAACTTTGGGAGGCCAAGGCAGGCGGATCACGAGGTCTGGAGTTCTAGATCAGCCTGGCCAACATGGTGAAACCCCGTCTCTACTAGAAATACAAAACTTAGCCAGGGGTGATGGTGTGTGCCTGTAATCCCAGCTACTCGGGAAGCTGAGGCACAAGAATTGCTTGAACCCGGGAAACGGAGGTTGCCATAAGCTGAGATTGGGCCACTGCACTCCAGCCTGGGCAACAGAGTGAGACTCTTTGTCTCAAAAAAAAAGAAAGAACAAATTAAACTTTCAAGTTTATATAACTTCCTCTAAGTATGTCATTAAAGTGCTCTCTTATCAATAGCTATACATCATGGAATGTTTTAAAGTACTGCTTATTTCTGTTAGAGAAAAAGGGTTGTAAACCACCTACAGCTACTGCTATAGTTATAAAAACTTCTTAAGTGTTTAATAAGAGACTATTGGTGTTATCATATAAGCTATTGCCACTCTGACTAATTTCTACATTGGCTTACTTGGCTATAAGGGCATTAGGTTTTGCAAAGGAAAGACTTTGGTTTGAGTCTCTCATTTACACTTTTAAGCTGGCTTTGGGTTAATCGTCTTATCATCCCTGTTTTCTTTATCTTTAAAATGGAGATAACCACTCTCATCTGCCAAAGTATGATGTTGACATTGGCATATGTCAAAAAGTTTCACATAATGAAAATTATAGATATTTGTTGTTATTGTTAAATCACACATGAGGAACGATGCCATCTACTTTGTCATCTTCAAGTGCAAAGTGTATGGCTGAATAGATGACATAAGCATACCCACACTCAAGCAGGCAGTGGAATCTGTATTAACAGTCTCTACTCCAAATCAAGAAATATATGTGTAAACAGACATGTCAGCAAGGGGATACTTGATATGTTTTTTCTTTTTAAAAGAATCATGGCTGGGTGCAGTGACTCATGCCTGTAATCTCAGCACTTTGGGAGGCTGAGGCAGGTGGATCACCTGAGGTCAGGAGTTTGAGACCAATCTGGCCAACATGGTGAAACCCTGTCTCTACTAAAAATACAAAAATTAGCCGGGCGTGATGGCAGGTGCCTGTAATCCCAGTTACTTGGGAGGCTGAGACAGGAGAATCACTTGAATCCAGGAGGCAGAGGTTGCAGTGAGCCGAGATCACACCATTGCACTCCAGCCTGGGTGACAGAGTGAGACTCCATCTCAAAAAAAAAAAAAAAAAAAAAAAAAGAAAAGAAAAGAATCACCATCCCTGTGCCAGACAATAGCAGATTTTTAAGTGTATTCTTTACTAATTCAACAGGAAAAAGCCACTAGGTCTGAGATCCACTGAGACTTCCCTAGCTGACAGGCTTGTTAGTTATTGCCAAGGTTCAGTGGGGGTTAGGGGAGTATAAAATGAATAGTGCGCTGATGAGGTCAAGGAATCTTGATAGATTGTGTGTGTTTGCATATCCCCCCCAACTCAGGCTTTGCTCTTGCAGACAGAGGGAAATACATGATATTTCACAAAATAGAAACATTCAGTTTTAGCTCTAAGTCTTACACTAGCTTTTGCTTACTGGGATCCCACTTTATGTACATCAGTGATTCTCAATCCCCATTAGGTGCTGGAATCACCTGGGAAGCTTTTACGAGCCCTAGGCTGCACTCCGGAGATTTGGATGTAATAATAATTGGTAGAGTATTCTAATAGGCAGCCAGGACTGTGAACCACCAATATGGACCAGTTTGATGTTCAAGTGGACAGTGCCATCTCTACCATTAGGAAAGAGTACTCATTATGTTGGAACTGGTAGCTTGAGTAGTCTCTGTGTGTCTCCATGAAGACATAGCTCAGATATTGTCTTTCTTCTCTCTGAATTTTTGTTTGAACATTTGAATTACTTCTGGTTCCAATAAACCTAGAATTGGGAGCTGAGAGTGTATTTGTAGAATAAATATCCCAGTGCGCATTTTTACAAACAATACCTTATTCTTTCCTTCTATTATTGCCATGCGCTGAGTGATGCTATCAATTCTGTTTCCTGTGTTGCTGTCGGGATCCAGGATAAAGGAGTCTTCATTATTGGAACAAAAGTCACACCTATTAAAAAAAAAAGTTATCACAATGTGGCTTTACAGTGTGGTTCAGTCAATGGGGACAGGTGAAATGAAAACTTGGTGTAAGTCCTCAGATAACAAAGTCACAAATTTCATGTGTGAGTCTTCTTTTCCTTAGATTTTTTCCTATATTCATCCTCAAAACTTAAAAATAGCAAATATATTTGGCTAATACTCGAAAAAAGCCCCACACTAGTGTGTCACCACACATCCTTCTTGTTCTAAATGTTAATATTAAATAAAAATGCATAAATTAGAAAATTTAATATCTAGATTTTAGTTTTTAGTGGAAGTAGCATTCAAACACGGAAAAAATGAAGTTATGTTAATGAATAAAAACCTCAAGGAAATCATACCGTTTTATATCTATAAAAGGCTGGCTTTTAATCAGAATATGTAGTTGGATGGCTAATTTTTTCCAGGGCTAATTAAGTGCATATGGAAATCAACATCATGAAACAGTTATTAAATTCAGTCTCTCTCTGCTCAAGTTTTGGGGAACTTGAGTTCTCAGGCCTCAAGTGTTTAATTATAAAATAAAGGTGTTGATGTTATTTATCTTCAAGGTCCATGAATTCTCTCTCTCTGTTTTAAACATTTCAACACTTTGCATTCTGACTTTCTGGACTAGAATTTTTTTGAGCAGAAAGCTTGCTGGTCTCTAATTTGTACATGTCTTGGGCAGATTCTGCAGATTTTTTGTATTTTTTTTAGTAGACACGGGGTTTCACCATGTTGGCCAGGCTGGTCTCAAACTTCTGACCTCAAGCGATCCACCCGCATTGGCCTCCCAAAGTGCTGGGATTACAGGCGTGAGCCACATCACCTGGCCGGATTCTGCAGATTTTTTAAAACAAGAGGAATTTTATTATTATTATTATTATTATTATTATTATTAGAGACAGGGTCTCACTCTGTCACCTAGGCTAATGCGCAGTGGTGCAATCGTAGGTCACTGCAGCCTCGAACCTCTAGGTTCAAGCAATCCTGCCACTTCAGCCTGTAGCTGGGATTATAGGTTAAGTGAAATTTTCAAGCTTCATTTCCAGAAAAAAATGAGTGGTTCATCTTAAGTAGCCAAGAGCAGGAATGACTTATGTGAGAGGAAAATGAGAGGCTAAAGTCAGTGAGAAAAAGGGGAAGACGGAAGGGAATGTGATCAGAAAAACGTTCTGTTACTATTCCTCTCTGGTCCTTGAGCTGAGAAGGAACTCCAGAGTGTTAAACTATCGCATCTGCAGGGGTACTTGCCCTGTTAACGTCCTCCTGCAGAGTACTCACCACCTTTTAAGTGCTGACTTAATGGTTCTGAGTCCCTGCTGGGCCGACAGCTACAGGAGGACAGAGGACAAATCGACGTATTCACTCTGTCCCCATAGCTAAGCAGGGCCCGAGCATGCTGTCGGCGCCCCATAAGCATTTGCACACACGCAGACAGGCACAAGGTACCCGACGTTGTTTTTGCTAAGAGTTTCTACTTTCTTTAATTGTTTATTATTATCAAACATACTGATAAGTAGAGAGAATAGTGTGATACACCCCCATATACCTGCCACCCAGATTTCACAGTTATCGAGATTTTGTCACATTGGCTTAATCTATCCCTTTTTTTTCTTATTTTATTTATTTATTTATTTATTTATTTTAAAATTTTCTAGCCTGGCCAAGTGAAGGATTTCTGTATTTTAAAACAAATCTCAGGCATCTTGTCATTTTAGCCCTATGTACTTCAGTGAGTCTCTCTAAAAAATGAGCAAATTTTTCCAATATAACCACAACGCTACTTTTATACCTAAGAGAATTAGCAATAATTCCGTGGTGGTGTTTGCACCTAAACCGTATATCAGATTTCCCCAAATGTTTTTAAAGATGTCTGTCTTACAATTAGATTACAAGATTTAAAGTTTAAAAAGAATGAATAAAAGGTGACCATTCCTCAAGGAATTTCTGCAGTTTTTTACCAGGTATAACCTTATAATAATCATCAGGTAAAATAAATGAACATTTTAATGCTTATTGGTAAGTAGAGTAAACTGAACCAAAGAGAAATTATATACTTTCTCCTTTATTAGAAACATTTTAATGACAAAGTTTAAAAGTCATTATATGAGAGTCACTTTGCCTTATTTTTTCATTATCATATTCTCCATTTTCAAGACTATAACATCCCCATCTTAATCTCGTGTTAGACTTGCTATCTTTCACACACTCATAGTGCAGGCATGAGTGTATATAATGTACACATATACACATGTGTATACCTAGATTAGACACGTGCATATGTACTCGGGATTGTGACATCAAACAGCTAAAGTTCTCTTGTATCTGGAAGACAAGCTTTGAGATTGTATTCCTTTTCCCCCAAAGCAAGGAAAAAGATCAGGGAGGCCTTAGTCAAAGATCTTAAGTTCATACTCTTGGGCTTTAGGAAATGCAAAGAAATATGTTAGAGTAAAGCAAGCCTGGGTGTTTCTCAAGGGAAATACAGTCTGCTATCTGAGTTCACTTGGGGCTGTCGACCTCTGACACCCCACACCTCCCCCATCCCACATCCATGACTCTGAGGGCAGTTACTAAGGGCACAAGCCCTAGTATGGAAACTATAGGCCAGACTTATTGCCAGCTCTTCCACATCAAAAGGACAGATTCTGTGGCTATTTTCGAATTTAGGGGCTGTTATTTTTCCCTCTTCATAATTGGGGCTATAAAAATAGAATGTCATTTAGAAGCCTTACTATATAACAGCACTTGAAAAGAGATTTAGGGGGAGGGGAATGTGCCTAAGCCTTAAGAATACATCAAGCTCTTAAGGAAGTAGATTGTGCCATGTTTGAAGATGCAAAGATAATCACTGTGCTGGGAACTGTCTTGAGGGGGGAGGAAGCCGAACAACAAGAGGAAAGCAGCGTTCACTCCTGATTTCGCACAGGAAGTCCACAGCACCTCCTGCCAAAGCGAGATAAGAAAGCTCCCATGCACTATTCTGGACAAGGCCACTGTTATCAGCCTCAGCTCGGCGCTGTCCTCTCTTTGCTCCAAGCCTCCGTCCCTTTCCTAATGAGCTATAGGACTCCTACCTCCATTTGCATACAGCGTGCCAAGTACAATGGCAGGGAGGTATTTATAACCCCTGAAAGGAAAAAAAAAATTATGGGCTAAGAGTGTACTCCATGTCATCTCTGCTGATTGCTCTGGACCTGAAACAACTTAGTTTTGGACTAGAGATTGATAAAAATAAATTAGAAGAAAGCAGCCAGTTATGTTTCCAACACATGGAGCTAGGACCTCATGTGTGATATGTCAGTCTTCTACATTCCAAGTGGGAGCCATCTGTGGAACTCCCCATCTGGTCTAAGTTACTAGTCTTCTTCTCTTGACACATTATGGGAAACCGCCACCCTCTATATGTGCAGATGACACTACTGACCTGCATGCTTTGGGCTGATTTTCTTGTAACGGTGATGAATTTGCCCTGTTCCCACCACACTCAAAAATATTTGGCTTCTCTGTGACCACAGATAGATGAAGGCAGTCTGGGGCCACAGAAGAAGGCAAAACCAACAGAGGTCAAACCTACAATCTTTCTTTCTTTTTTTTTCTGTCACCCAGGCTGGAGTGCAGTGGAGCAATCTTGGCTCATTACAGCCTTGACCTCCTGGGCTCAACTGACCCTCCAACCTCAGCCTTCCGAGTAGCTGGGACTACATGTGTGTGCCATCATGCGAGGATAATTTTTGTATTTTTAGTGGAGATGGGGTTTCACCATGTTGCCCAGGCTGGCCTCAGACTCCTGGGCTCAAGCAATCTGCCTGCCTCAGCCTCCCAAGGTACTGAGATTACAGGTGTGAGCCAATGCACCTGGCCAAACCTACAGTCTTGACAGTATTGACTGCTGGCAGAATTTGTACTCAGTTCTGGATCATTTCAGAACCTGTGCACTTGACCCCAACACCATATGTAACATGATATCCATGTACTACCATCACGTGACAAGAAATTATTATGCTTCAGTACTTCTTGGACATAGTAAGAAAAGACGTCTCAAATACTCAGTACACAAACACCATTACTACGTTGAGGATTCCGTGTCTTTTTTTTTTTTTTTTTTTAGCTACTTTTGCCTAACATGGTCAGTCTCTTTCCAAAATTTGCTAAACATCTCTCATCTTACACAACCAAAATATGTTGAATGACCAGTGCACGCACAGTCTGCAATTACAGTTTATATTACAGTTTCTATGAGAGCTCACTTTGTCACCCTGTAGTTCCTGAATTCAAGACAGATTCCATTCACCTTTACAAATCCAACACTCAACGAAGCATAATGCACAATGCACACCCAAAGGTACCCCTTTGTGTTCACCTGTGCTTTTTCTTAATTGCTGGTATTTAACAATTCTTATTTTTAGATTTTCTTCATTCCTCCTGCCTTCCTCTCTCCTCCCCCTACTTAAAGCTCAGGGCTGGTACTTTCTTTCCTTTAGAGGATAGATTGTCACATCTGGTGGAATCAGAAGGGAAAGCCTAGCTGGGTGAGCATTAGCTACTGATAGTAAGTACTGTGTTTTCTTTGAAGTGGTTCTCTTGTGAGAAAATGATAGATTCTCTTGGAGAATTGGGTGGGATGGTTCAACACTTCATTTAGCCTTTCTAGAAATTGTCCATCTGTTTAGTGCCTGTTACGGTACCCAAGACTCCTATAGCAATCCAGTATAAAATTCTCATTTCATAAATGATTTCCTGACAGTCTAATAACCACATTGATTCTAGAAGGTCTGCTCTACAGCCTTAGTCTTAAGACACATAGATTTTTTTTAAAAGGATTCTCTTTCAATAAATGATATTAAGCTGGCGTTTCAAATCTCTGTTGTGCCAATATCTGATTCTTGGCTGCTTGAAGGGAAACAAGTTTTGTGAGCTGCTACTAAGTGCTACTAAAGCTTGGGCTAGAAGCAATACACATTTTGCCTCAATTAGTTCTCACAGTCACCCTATGAAGCAAGTATTATGATCCTTATTTCAGAAATCCTTTTATCAATAAGGAAACTGAGACTCAGAAAAATCGAATGCTTTGCTCAAGTTCACAGGGAAAGGAGCAGAATTACGATCAGAACCCAGACTCTCCTAACTCTTTTCACTATCCCAGAGCTCTGTCCATCACATAGGGTGACTTCTGATCCCAAGAAACATCCCCATACCTTTCCCACCATGGGGGAAGTCTGGCTCAGAGTCACCTGTTACAGAGGAAAACTCTGGGGGGCCTCTAAATTCAAACCAGCACAAAGTCAGACACCAGGAAAATTAAATTTTTGTTTTTAAGAGGGAGAAAGAAGATGTACCTGTCTACTGGTGGACAAGGACAGGGGCAAGGGGCAGAAGACTACTTTATAGTTACATTTCTGGCATAAATTCTAGTTCGTTTTGGTCATAAACATGCTTTGATGGTGAAATTATGGAACTCTTTACCTTCTACTGGCTGATATATTTTATCATTTAAAAAAAAATCTGGCCAGACGCTGTGACTCACACCTGTAAATCCCAGCACTCTGGGAGGCCGAGGCAGGTGGATCACCTGAGGTTGGGAGTTCGAGACCAGCCTGATCAACATGGAGAAACCCTGTCTCTACTAAAAATTAGCCAGGCATGGTGGCCTGTAATCCAGCTACTGGGGAGGCTGAGGCAGGAGAATCGCTTGAACCTGGGAGGCGAAGTTTACAGTGAGCCGAGATCGTGCCATTGCACTCCAGCCTGGTCAAGAAGAGCGAAACTCCATCTCAAGAAAAAAAAAAAAAAAAAAATCTTACAACAAAATAAAACCATCCAATATTTATCACAATTTTTTTCTCTCCTTGGTAACATATTTTTGTCTGCATGCTCAGTGAGCATGTTCTGGGATGAAGCTGGCCTGTTTTATTACAAACTCCAACACTAGAATGAGTGCCCTGGGGACAGGAGTGTGGGTGAGTGGTGATTTGAGTACCCAACACCCAATGGCTGCCTATTTGAGCCAGAGCCATTGTCTGGGAATGAATGTTTATATAAATGTATAATGAAAGCACATTTAATTTGGCAACAAAGAGGGTCTAGAAAGTTCTACAAAGTCTCAAGACAGATAATAATCTCCCTCTCTTTTTTTCTTTTTTGGATGATGAAATCTGAGGACTTGTGTGAACTCTGCTTATCTGTTTAATGAGATTTTACTGCACGTGCTAACTGTGATTAGAATCTGTTTGTAAAGAATATTGAATCATTTCAAGCTAGGAAACAAAAGGATAGAGGAGTAATGAAAAGCAAATTGAAGCTGTAAAATGTCTTTTAAAAAAATAGGAAGGAAAAAAAAAGCCCATCTGGAACCCTGCCAGAGGGCACAACCGGGGCTGGCCCCCATTATGGCGGCCATCCTGTAGCAGGGCCTGATGTAAACATTCCTCTGCTACTGTGGGTGTAGTGTCAAAACATTAGCGATTGTGTGTCTCAGCCATCAGATTAATAGAATCTGCAAACACTATCTTTTCCCCTCCTCTCTCTCTTTTTCTCTCTTTCTTTCTCTTTTTCTTTCTTTCTTTCTTTCTTTCTTTCTTTCTTTCTTTCTTTCCTTCTTTCTTTCTTTCTTTCAGAATTTCTTCTTTCTCTCTTTCTTTCTTTCTTTCTTTCTTTCTTTCTCTCTTCTTCCTTCCTTCTTCTTTCTTTCTTTCTCTCTCTCGCTCTCTTTTGAGAGGCGGTCTCACTGTGTTCCTTAGGCTGGAGTGCAGTGGCACCATCCTGGCTCACTGCAACCTCCGCCTCCCGGGTTCAAGCGATTCTGTCGCCTCAGCCTCCAGAGTAGCTGGGATTACAGGCATGTGCCACCACGTCTGGCTAATTTTTGTATTTTTAGTAGAGATGGGTTTCGCCATGTTGGCCAGGCTGGTCTCGAACTCCTGACCTCAAGTGATCCACCCGCCTCAGCCTCCCAAAGTGCTGGGATTACAGGAGTGAGGCAACATGCCAGGCCCCTCATGTTCTTTTTTTTTTTTTTTTGAGACAGAGTCTCTCTCTGTCGTCCAGGCTGGAGTGCAGTGGCACGATCTCAGCTCACTGCAACCTCTGCCTCCCAGGATTACAGGCCAGAGCCACCGCGGCCGGCCACGTTCTCTTAAAACAGATGAAACAATATAGGAGAGTGGATGCTGGCAGAAAAAGGCGTAGCATTGGAAGGAATATTTAGACACAATGGTTCCTGCTCCTCTTGCTCCAGGAAAAGGGCCTGGGCCTTCAGGGTGGTCACAGGGTCAGGCTGAGGGGATACTGGAGGAGTGACTTTCTTGTGCAGTGAGAGACCTTGTGACGCCTTGGAGCTCATACTGAAAATTACTTCTTGCCTCAGTGGAGAAGGGGGAGTGGAGAAGAGTTTCGGGGGTTGTGGGCTTTGGGTCGGCTCCCTGGACAATGGTGGAGGGGATCCAGCGTCCTGGGCCACCTCTATTTAGATAAGAGCTTTTCCGTGAGCGTCTTGGCTCATGCTGCTTCCTGCTCTCGAGGGTCCTGTGGGCCATTCACACTCAGAACATGGCCCTTCTTCCCAGCCTCTGCTTTTCCTTCCTCCTGGCTCCTTCTGCTGGCTTCTAGAGTGAGTGCCAGCAATCTCCCCGCCCTCCACCCCCCAAGCCAGACACTCTCTCCCTCCCAGCTCCCCGCTCTCCTTCACACAGTCTTTTCCAGAGCCAGGGGACCTCGCGGCCCCGCACTGGGGTAACTAAAAAGCTAAAAGAGTGGGTGTTTACTTGGCTACA
This sequence comes from Nomascus leucogenys, assembly GCF_006542625.1. Lineage (NCBI taxonomy): Eukaryota > Metazoa > Chordata > Mammalia > Primates > Hylobatidae > Nomascus > Nomascus leucogenys. Next base: position 10,704,424 of record NC_044389.1, on the reverse strand, counting down.
CCCAGACAGGAGCCTCACAGAGGATACCTATGTTGTTCATTCACTTTTCTTCTTAGTGAAGGACTAGTTGGTGAGGAAGGGTGATTTGAGAAATGAGAAATCTTTAAGAAAATATTAGGAGTGCCTACAAAAAATATCCTTTAACACATTCAAGAAGGAGGCTTAAAATAGTAGCTGCAGTCACTCAGTGGAGAATATTTTAAGCTATCATTATATTTTGTTCTCACAAAAAGGAAGAGAACAGCTTACTTCTTATTTAGTGGTCAATACTGAAACATCCAGAAAGCTTTTGGGAGTGGAGGTAGGGAATCACAGGTTAGCATAAGAAACATAGATGTTAGAGCTAGTCAGACCTGAGGTGAAATCATGGTTTTGTAACATTCCAGTTATGTAACTCTGGATGTCAAAAACCTGACTATGAGAATCGTAGTCACAGAAGATTGCTCGGAGGACTTAGCAGTCTTGTTGATTTCTTGTATCATTCTAAAATTTTGTCCTTAGATCACACCAGCCCACAAAATCACTTTTAATAAATTCTGCTTTGGTGCTATGTCACTGGCCAACATTGAGAGATGTTAGTTACCAGACGTGATACTCACTGTGGAAGAAGTGTGGTCAGGGAGTTTGCCTACTATTAGTGTCCCACAGCGTATGAGAGAAGAAATCATTTCTCTTGGATCTCAGTTCTCTGAAAGGTATCTTATGAGCCCCTTAATCTTGCAAATGTTTGTTTCACTTCTCCTTCTCGCTCTTGACAACTGGAAAGTAAAGCCTGTGGGCCGTAACTCCATACTAGTCTTACACATTTTTTCACTTCACCAAGGCTGCTTAGTTGTGTATTGTCCTTTTTGTGAACTACCTCAAATTCTTCGGGAATGGATATGTTCTTAGCATAGCCAACTCAAAAAAGCAACCCCATGCTACCATGTCTTACTAGTTTTATTACAGGCACTAAAAATGCACACATAAGGGAAATAATTTAAATAAAGAATTGAAAGAAGATTGGTTTGACATCAGCAAATATTAGGGTGCAACTTAATGTGTAACACACTTAGCACAGTGCCTGGCACACAGGAAACAAATCATTAATGTTAGTTGTCAGTTTATTATCTGATTTCATCGAGAGCTACTTACGTACTGACAGGGACTACGTTTTATTCATCATTATAGCTTTGGTGCCTGGCCCAATCACCTGGGAAACAGTGGGTGGGCAACACTTGTCTTTTGCTCAGTTAACTCCCTGATGAGAAGAGTGGATCCTGCCAAAGAATGGCCAGATGAGATGTGGACCCAACCTCACATCAAATGTCAACCCTACCTCACGTCAGATGTCAACCCAGCCATCTACACTTACCTCAAGTGTGCTGAAAAAGGGGCTCTAGTGACCGTCAAATGACCTCACATACACCCCCGACCTAAGCAGTATGTCACCACCATCAGCACCTCTCCATTTGCAATGATGAATATTAATGGATACATGGGATCTGCCAGGGCCCTGGCTAACCTCAGCACAGCAGTATCAGCACCTGACAAACCGATAGTCATGGACAGTTTCAACTCGGGCAAGGATGCTGACATGCAAAGCAGTGTCATCCGGTCTAATGGCAAATGGAAAACTGACTGGCAATGAGCTCCTCTTCTTGCCTGTCTTCAAAGACAGGCAAAAATACTGGCTTGTCAATAATAGCACCATTTTGGCTGGGCACGGTGGCTCACGCCTGTAATCCCAGCACTTTGGGAGGCCAAGGCGGGCGGACCACCTGAGGTCGGGAGTTTGAGACCAGCCTGACCAACACGGAGAAACCCTGTCTCTACTAAAAATACAAAATATTAGCCGGGCGTGGTGGTGCATGACTGTAATCCCAGCTACCCGGGAGGCTGAGGCAGGAGAATTGCTTGAACCCAGGAGGCGGAGGTTGCGGTGAGCCGAGATTGTGCCATTGCACTCCAGCCTGGGCAACAACAACAAAACTCCGTCTCAGTAATAATAATAATAATAATAATAATAATAGCACCATTTTATTCAACTAAAACAGAACTTGCTCACTCCTATCTCATGTAAGATGTAAAATCACACCCCCTGCAAGAGGTAGATGATTTAATTCCTTCTGTTATTTAGAAACATATGTTTATTGAAGAGACAAGTCAAATTCATGGGAAAATATCAGAATACAATTGAGCACAGGCAATTAAAATGACAAGAGCCCATATACTACTATAGGCTGAACAAGACTTGGGTGACTGACCATTTGAATAGATGAGGTAGAATTCACCAATGAGAGTAGATCCTTGGATACTGTAACTCCTTTGATTTCCTAAATAATCTGAAACAGCCACCATTTCTGGTCCCATTCTGATTTCTTTAGAATAAACAGTCAGAGGACCTGTCCCAAGATGCAAATATATTTCCTGAGAGAACATTAACCTAATAGCATGGATCATCTTGTCAGGACATTAGTGTGCATATAATGCCACTTCAGAGGGAAGTGGCTTTGCAGTGGGCAGCCCCAGAGCTGCCTAAAAGTACTAGAAGTACCAGGTACCTTTCAGCAAACAAACTTAGCACTCGCAATGTGCCAGCCACTGTGCTAAGTACTTCACACCTATTAACACATTTAACTCCCTCAAACAACCTTATGAAGTCAGTGCTCTTAACTCCATTTGTAGATGAGGAAACCCAGACTCAGAGAGGTGGTTTATTTTGCCCAGAATCATACAGCCAGTGGATGCCAGTAGGTGGCAGAGCCAGGACTCAGGCAACAGAGCCCACGTCCTTAAACTCTAAACTATGTTGCATCTCTTGATGTCACCACACCGGTTTTCAGGATTGTGAGTTTTTGATGTCACCCTACCTGTTTTCAGGATCATGAGCTTTTGACTAAAAATGACTCATTTTAATGTCTAAGTAGTTGTGACACAACCAATCCTGGTAGTGACAAATGATATGCTTTCAATTGCCTGGCTGATGTTGTGCTGGAAGGCCGCTCACTTACAGGCTCTTAGACATGTTAACCAGGACTAGTGTCCTAATAAGATACTCAAACTCGGCCGGGTGCAGTGGCTCACGCCTGTAATCCCAGCACTTTGGGAGGCCGAGGTGGGCGAATCACGAGGTCAGAAGTTTGAGACCAGCCTGGCCAACATGGTGACACCCCATCTCTACTAAAAATACAAAAATTAGCTGGGTGTGGTAGCACATGCCTGTAATCCCAGCTACTCAGGAGGCTGAGGCTGAAGATCGCCTGAACCCTGGAGGCAGAGGTTGCAGTGAGCCGAGGTAGCACCACTGCACTCCAGCCTGGGTGACAGTACAAGACCGTGTCTCAAAAAAAAAAAAAAAAAAAAACCTCTCTACCTGATCTGGAAAATGGTAATAATTCTAGTATTTGTCTTAGAGAAGTTCTGTGATAATTAAATGAGATGATGCATATAAAGCACATATCCAACACTTAATATCCCACAGGTAAATGCTTAAGAACTTAGCTATAAAGAAAACAAAAATAGGAACCCCAGGCTATACAGCCTCTGTCAACCACCATCTTCTATTATATTTGGCTCGAGATGGTCTTTAAATACCAATTTTTGTTTTCCTCACCCTACTTGTTCAAGTACTTTTTTCATACTCACAAGGGCTGATTTGTCAATAAGGTAGCAATCAGTGATCATCTTATGTAATTTTCAATGATGATGACAAGGCAAATGGAACATTAAAGACCTAACAAATTGGAATAACATGCACCCATGTAATGTGTTTTGAAAGGGTGAGTGAAAACCCAAGACTTTGATTTTCAGGCATGGAGGGTAGAGTTTCTGAGATACAGTGCGCATACGGCAGGCTGAAGGAGGGCCACAGGTAGAAGACCACCAATAATGAGCCTGTGGAACTCCATCAGCCTGGAAGGAGGGACAAAGTAGGCTTCTGGCCAATAGATAGCAGAACATCCAGGCACTAGCCAGGTAGTCACTGCCTGGCTCAACCATTCAGCCTCCACTGAAAAAATTTCACATCAGGTCCAAAATTACCTTTCCAATTTTGGTTTTATTTTTTCTCAGCCCAAATCTGATGAATGAACCACATTCATCTCTGGCAAGTTCTTTTCAACTTTCCAACCTGTTTGTATGCCTGTGTCACTGCATCACATCTTTGTCCCTCTCCCCTTCCATTTAACTTTCCAAGACCTACCCATTCTCTTTAGGGCCCAGATCCCACCTCCTCCTTGCTGCTGCCTCTAAACTGCAACGTTCACCATCTACCACCCATGGTTGACTCATTTGGCCAGATTATAAGCACCTCCCATGGAGACTCAATACAGTGTTATGGTGGAAATAATAGTAAACGGGAAATCAGAGACATGCATCTCGTCCCGAGCTTGCGATTAACTAGCTGTGAGATGAGATAACTATTTATCTTTGAGCCACAATTTCTCACCTATAAAACAATCTCTTTTTAAAAATTAAATCTTTAACATTCCTTAATTCCGTTTTTTTTTAGATGGGGGTCTTGCTATGTTGCCCAGGGCTCCTGGGTTCAAACAATCCTCCCACATAGCTAGGATTACAAGAGCACGCCACTGTGCCTGGCTCAATATTCTTCAATTCTGAGTGAATTAATCGTTTGAAGTGACTAGGTCAAGGCATGCCGAGGCTGAAATTAGCAGCCTCCATGTCCCCATTTCATTCCCTCATCAACTATAAACCCTCATGTTTCCTCCTTCATTTTCTTTTGACCCCTCCTTTTCATCTACTTTAATTGCTCTCCTGCCTAAATAGCCATGAGCTTTGTGAGGCCCACTGAGGGCTGAGTGCTTGCTGAATCCTAATCCAGAACATTAATTCTGAACAGTAAATGAGAGAATGGGGCTTCCCTGCCCTGCAAGAGATCAAGTACCCCTGGATGGTGGGAAAGTGACAGAAAAGGACAATATGAATAGGGGAAAGTGCCACGATAAGCAGGCCCGTTAACTGTTAGTTAGACTTACCACCCTCCTGAGGCTGGTCTTATTTAGACCTGCTCATCCCACTGGAGTTTATACTCCAGTTTCTACTCCCAGCTGCAGATTTGGGGCCCAAGCCAGCTGTAGGTTATCACTGGTTCTCAAAGATATCACGAAATTTGAGCCCAATTCACCTATTTGCTGCTCATCTTTTTCTCCTTTCCTCTCCCATCCTCTGCTCAACTCTAACTCAACAGATGGGTCAGCTCTAACTCACGACAGACAAGAGCAAACCTACCAGGTTAGGCAGGCGCCCTCCCAAACCTATTCCCTGCGGACTTCAGCTCTTTCCTCTGGGAATCCACAGGGATGTCCTCTGAGGAGTCCTATGGGACACCAGGGAAAAGTAACCTTCTGGAAGGCCAATCAATCTTTCTAGCCCCTTGTATTTTATTTATTTATTTATTTGAGACAGGGTCTCACTCTGTCTCCCAGGCTGGAGTTCAGTGACGACTGCAGCCTCGACCTCCCGGACTCAAGCCTTCCTCCCGTCTCAGCCTCCTGAGTAGCTGGAACCATAGGCGCCTGTCACCATGCCCAGCTACTTTTTTTATTTTTATTTTTTTGTAGAGATGGGGCCTCTCTATGTTGCCCAGACTGGTCTCCAACTCCTGGGCTCAACTGATCCTCACCTCAGCCTCCCAAGTGCTGGGATTATAGTCATGAGCCACTGTACCCAGCCCTCCCCCTTTAGACCATAATCTGAAAACACCTGAGAAATGACTCCCTGAGCTTCAGTTTTACTTATGGGAAAATAGGGCAAGTAATCACCATTCCATAAAACTGTGTACAGATTAGAGATAATGTGTGTAAAGGGATGAACATGGCTTTTGGTACCAAAAACGACTTATTGATTAAGTCTATCACAGCTATTATAATGAAGTAGACCATTGCATTCAAGGTGGCAAAACGTCCTAGAGGGCGTCTAGAGAAAGTATGAGGAAACAAGGGCTAGTGATTAGAAGCTCATTATAAGGCATTGTCAGGGCCAGAGTCTAAATCCATCACGCCCTTTCCATCTTCTCAATCCAACAGGTTCTGCTTTGTCACCTAAAAGCGCACTGATTTTACATTAAAGTCACATAGATACCATATTTTAAGAAACAATCTACCAAGTCAGTGAAGATATACTAAAATGTAGATGCCCAGGCAGAGGTGCATGTTTTATAAGTGATTTGTTCTACTTATCTATCACCTAAAGATCTTGTGTCAGGACGTTAGTTTCTAGATTCAATAATAAAAATGCTCATTCAATTTTTAAAAATCTGTGAATTTGGCCAAAGAAAATCGGAGAGGTTCTGCCAATCTTCTTAAGGAATCTTCACAGATTCTGTGTCACTGTCTTCTGGTAACCTGAGAAGCTACATTGAATCTTGCTGAAAAGATCACTATAAAAACCATCCAGCGGCCGGGCGTGGTGGCTCACGCCTGTAATCCCAGCACTTTGGGAGGCCGAGGCTGGTGGATCACGAGGTCAGGGGATCGAGACCATTCTTGCTAACACGGCAAAACCGCGTCTCTACTAAAATTACAAAAAATTAGCCGGGTGTTGTGGCACGCGCCTGTAGTCCCAGCTACTTGGGAGGCTGAGGCAGGAGAATCACTTGAACCCAGGAGGCGGAGGTTGCAGTGAGCTGAGATCGTACCACTGCACTCCAGCTTGGGCGACACAGCAAGACTCCGTCTCAAAAAAACAAACAAAAAACAAAAAAAATCCTGCATAGATTTCCTGTGACTCAGCCTTTTGGTTTAATTTAAAACACATAATGAAATGTTTGATAGCAATTACAGGAGACAGTTAACTCATTAGAAACAATTATTCATCAGATTCACTGTATTACTAAGAAGAGCGGGAAAAGGAGGAAAATCTCACAAAGCAGAGAAAAGTGGCAAAGGGGCCTTTGGCAAATGAACTCATGCTCTGTTCTCAGGACTTTGTATGAAATATTAATAAGGGCTGTTGTCCGAACAGTCACATTAAGCAGCATGCACTTCCTCGTCCAGTAATTATGTAACAGAATGCAAGGAGTTTCTCATTAGTAAGTGAACATTCACTTTTGGCTTGTGATGAAAGCCTCCTGTATAAGATGGCCAGTTTTATTTGGCTGTTTGTTCAAGCTCAAAGTTCTGCTAAAGTGGTCTTTGGTCAAGTGGTCTTCTTTAAAGTCCTCATTTTGATTCAAGGTTTTGTTTGTGGTAAATTAAAATTCTCTGTAGCATGGCTGAATTGAGGCTGCATACCCAGACACACACTGCATAGAATATATGTTGAGACACATGGATGGATACAAATTGTATGTATACTTAGGAAGAATGTGATCAATATTTAAACATGAGGTATATGACCGTATTTCCAAAAGAAGAGGTCTTAAATTATAGCTTCCCTCAGACATCTGACCTACATTTTGCCCCCAGGAAATGTTGACTTTTTAAATTTTTATATTGTTAAAACTTTCATTGTGTAGATGGAAAATAAAATATGGGACATAAAACTGTTACAGCATAAAAATAATAGACATTCACGTTGGCAGTCAATTAAATTTGGGTCTTTGAGTACATTTCTAATTAACTACCATTAACGATTGTCTTGTTTCTGTCCTGTTAATTTTACATACCCCACTGATGCACCAAACTATGCTTCCCCCAAATGATCTATCCCTAACACATCCCTAATGACTCAGGCCCTCCTTTCTTTGCCAATTTGCTGACGTAAACAATAGAGAAATGCAATTAGGCAAGCCCCTCTCAGAAGCCCTTCTCAGAGTTCCTAGATGCCTCTGCTTTTCTCTGATATTGTAGGCCACCCCACCCCTCCATCCCCGGATGGAAGGCAGTAAACCACCCTTACTCTTAAAGTGGTCAGCTTTCTCTTGACACCATCCGCCCCACCCCCCCATAGTACTCTACTGCTGGGGCACACGAAGAGTGTTTCAGACATGAGATGTCACGTTGTCATTGAGAATGGCGGGAAACATTATTTTCTAGTTAACTTCTAAAGCATGTAATTATTTTAGACTCCAGTCCTGACCTACTTTAGAGTTTTGCAAGCAGTTCCTTGAGAGTCCATGTATGTCTATTAGATTTTTCTTAGAAAACCCACCATTTTATCTAAGAAAGTCAAAAGAATAATGTTCTCCCTCAACCTTCCATGAGTTGAGAACCCAACATTTTTCACACCCTGAACGGACCCATCTGCAAAAGACCAAATAAAGCAGGCAAAGCTTTAGAGCTAACTGGAAAGAGAATGAGAATGCCTTCATTTGTATGGGCTGGATCAAGGCTGGCAAGGTGGTCCAGGTTGGCACTGCAGAAAATACGGCTTGGCCCCAGTGGTGGAGGAGCTGCTGCACTTTTTTTTTTCCTTACTGGGCCCTTATTAACATTATAATCACAGAGTCAGTTCTGTATCACAGAGTTTGTACCTCCATTTAAGACTTTTCTGACAGCCATTCTACTTTCATGAGTTGAAATTTTCTGTTAATTTGTTACCGATCCTCAGAGTTAATGGTCAAATTGCCTTACAGTTTTTAAGAAACAGAAGGGAAACATCAGTGTGCAAACACTGGGAAATACTTTCAAGCCTTTTTGAAGGAAGAAAATATAATTTACAGTGATTTTCTAAGTTAACTCATTCATAGCTGTGTATGACAGGAAAGGGGAAGCACGACCATTGCCATTTACAGAAGGGGAAATAGAAACACAGATTAAAGAACTGGCCCAGATCACACAGAAGTCAGGGACTGTGCCAAGAATAGAACTTGCTTCCTTGATTCCCAATTCTCTATCCTTGGGAGGATGTAGTAGATATTTTGCAGATACATATATAGATCAAATAAGTAATCACCAAATATGTTTAATCTTGTATAATTCAAACATAAATGCTAAAGACAAGTGGTATTTATTACCTTTATGTTTTACACATGGTTGGTGCCTAATAAATATTTGTGTGATGACCAGATGGTTGACAGTATATTTTGATTGAATATCAGTGATGTGCCAAGTTGCTTTGTAAGATGTCAGCAATATTAATGCAATGTAGACAGAAACGTTTCTCTACATATTTTGACTAGTTATCACAGATAGCTTATAAAGAAAACGAGATTTTTCACAAAGAACCCAATGTTACCTAAGTTTTTTTTTTCCATGAGAGGGGAATAACATAGTATGTGGTACAACTCTGTCTATTATAATCAATCAGTGTTACTTCTTCCTTTGAAACTATGATTTGTGATAGTTAGATAGGGAGAAGAGAATTAAACTGGAGTGTGATCTAAAGAATGTGTGCTCTCAAAATAAAACTGCAGTAATCAAAGACCCAAACACATTCAACATTTTAGAAACAGATCTTAGTTTTAGAAAGAAGAAAAGACAATCCAGAAACAACCAGGTGGACTCTAGACACCCATGGAGGAGGTGATCAGAGCTCATGAGAGTACCAGGAAGGAGATCAGCAGAAGCCCCCCATCATCCCCTGTTTGTGGGGAACAGATGAGCGCAAAGACCCACTCAGGCCACACAATTCTCCAGTCAGCTACCCGAGGGTCTCCTTGGTATTCAAGCACACGTAAAGAAAAGTAGCCTTCCAACATCTTAGATTCTTCCTGAGAAAATAGTGATCTGCAGTACAAACTGATTATGCCAAGACTGTCCTTGCCCTATCCTCTCCTAGGTTCCTGAAATCCACCCTTTCCGTTCCCCAGGGAAGGTCCCCTTCCCTCCAGTCCTGTATTATTATTGTTCCTTTAGAAACCAACCAACCTCCTTGCCATGGACAATCTTATCCAAATAGTATCTCCTGTGAGGCTGCATCAGTACTGTGGCAGAGTTCACGGAGGACTGTAAGATCAAGCGGAGCTCAGTCCTTGGGGGGTTTACTAGTACTACTTAGTTGTTCAAAATGCAGGGGGAACATGAAGTTCTAGAAATCGAAAGTGGACTGGTTGAGCAGGCGTCAGCTCCCCCACATGCCCACTCAGCCCACCCCAGCCTCAGTCAACCCACAGGGCAGAACCACTTCCTCTCATGATGGGAAGCCAATGAATGAGGCAGGCTACACGAACTGGGAGAATTACTTCATTCCCTCATGACACCCTTCCATTTACTCTTCCTTTTACTTTTGCCTAACTCTTCTGTAGTTCCTTAATTTTTCTTCTTCTGAAAAGTCATATTTTCCTCAATTCCACAGCCACCCTCCACCCCAGACCTACTAAATTACTATTTTTAAAGCACAACAAAACTGTATTTTACATTCCATAATTTGCATTCATTTCTCAGAAATGTTTGGTAAAACTGCTCACTGTTGTGAAACTAGCTCTATAGGAGGCAGAAATACCCTTTAAGTTCATTAAAGGTTCTCAGGTCTTATTTAAAGAAAGGTACCCCAACGCTAGCAATGATTACAACCTTGCAAATCTGTGGTGCTCTGTAACTTTCTAAATACATTACCTCATTCGATCCTCATAGTCTCTCTATGAAGTGTATATCATTATCTTTATTTTATATGAGCAGAGGCTGCAAACTACAGACACGTGGAAGGCACTATATGCTTAATATCCTTATGATGCTCTCTGGCTTTTTGCTCAGACTCATGGGAACAGGTTTAGGAATATCTATTTAGAAGTCTACCAGTTGGCTGAGGATGAGAAAAATAAAATATTCCACCTCATTCAGTGTTGATAACTTATTTTGGTGTTATTAATATTCAAAAGAAATATCGTAGTTTTCTTATCACTTTTCTTTTCTTTCTTTTTCTTTTTTTTTCTGAGACGGAGTTTCGCTCTTGTTGCCCAGGCTGGAGTGCAGTGGTGCGATCTCAGCTCACTGCACCCTCCACCTCCCAGGTTCAAGCAATTGTCCCTGAGTAGCTGGAATTATAGGTGCCTGCCACCATGCCTGGCTAATTTTTGTATTTTAAGTAGAGGCGGGGTTTCATTATGTTGCTCAGAGCAAACTCCTGACCTCAGGTGATCCTCCCGCCTTGACCTCCCAAGGTGTTGAGATTACATGTATGAGCCACTGCACCTGGCCCCACTTTCCATTTTTTAATTAAAAAAACTAAAAAGGGGAAAGATTCTGCTTAATTTCTTCTTGGTTCATTACCTGCATGAGTTTAAAAGTAATCATCCTTTCCCTCCTCTCTTTTATACCTAATGTTTTATAAGAACAAATTCTAGGCAAAACGAAAACCACAATATTACTCAGTTAAAACTTAGCTCGCTTTCATAACACATTTTACTACTTTTTTTTCAAAGGGTGACATTTTTAGTTGAACAATCAGTAGTTATAATAACTAACATATTTACTTATTTATTAGACTCTAAGATGCTAAACAATTTGAGTTAGGTCTGACCCTCTTTCTATATTAGATATATTAACTGTCTGGCCATATTAAACCGATTAATAGTTTTGAGCTCCTTAAACAATTACATTCTGTCCTCAAACTAAACGAATGCTTTGGCCGTGGATATATACAGATACGCCCTTTCACTAGAGCCTAAAATTTAAATGCCAGGAATTACTCTACGTATTTGAGAGTAATGTGCATATATTAGTCACCCAATCTCTTGATGATCATGTACAGACACCAGTATGCAAATATGTTACCATACAACTCAAAATAAGTGCAATGGAGCATTTCTTACTCATGTGTTACTAAAATTCCTGTCTACAACTGAATCTAAGTTAGTCTAAGTGTATATAAATATGTTTATATAAAGACATATTTGAGAACTTTTGGTAATTAAAGAGGGCTTCATTTATCTATAAATTTTAGCTTCATCTCTCTGACAGGGTGAAGGAGTGGTTCTGTTTATTTTCTAGTGTACAAAGTTTCTACATATATTTCTGGAACACTTCTAAGTTAACTGTACTGATTTAACGGCCAAGCACCAAATCTGGGCCTCACACACGTAGGCTACTCAATTAGTATCTGCTGACTAATGTACATCAAGCTGTCATTCTTGTACATCAAAGATGTGTCCATTTTTGGCAGATAATTTCAAGCAGCAACGTATTAAAGAAATAAAGCATATGCAACCTTAAACTTTCATTTCTGATCAGTCTTGTAAGTAGTGAAAAAAAAATGCCTTGAACAGAGAATAATTCAAATGGCCAACGAACATTTAAGGTAATGCTCTGACTCTTGAGACCACTCTGAAAGGAGTAAGACATGTTTTCAGGACTTGGTGAACTTACTCCATTACAGAGAAGAAAGATCCCATATACCACAAAGAAATTGGAAAGAAAGCTAATGTTTACAAAGTTCCATTCGAGGTGGCCTCATTCCCCAAACCATATTTTATTAGCATCACTTAAAGCCAAATTTATAATATTATGTTCTATCACCATAATTGTTATTTTCTAACATAGTTACTAGTTCCAATCCTAGATAGAATAGAAATTTTAGATTTAATATTGCCAAAACAAAATTTAAATATATTTAGAAAAGGCTCTGTTATTCCAGAACACTTCAACTCTACACTTTTATCCAAATCTAATAGCTTCAATTATTTAGTTATTTTTTGATTTATTTGCATGTTAGGTTGGCACATATGTCAAGACCCTAAAGGGATGGGTCCATAAATATTGATGCATACCCCAAATTTGCAAAATAGTATAGAATTTCAGTAGATCTCACTGTCTTTTGCGTTAAACATTCACAGTGGTAAAGAAGATATTTAAGATTTGTAAGTCTTCTCTATTTCTATTCTTAGAAAATGACAGTCAAATGAGAAATCAGATGTGTGGAAAATAGCTACTTCTCAGGAATTCCATAGCTCACCAGTAACTTTCCACTCTGAGAGTAATACACCCTAAGCAAAATGAGCTTGAATTGTGGGAAGAATCTAGAAAATCAAATAGCCACTTCTATCTGTTTATGTTAGGATTATGCTTTGTTTACTTTTCCTGTCAATCTTTTTTTTTTTTTTTTAAATAACAATCCTGAACACTCTGCAAGTGGAGTTAAAAGTAATAAGGAAAATAGTTTGGCATAATAATTCTTGGGCAGTTTCAATAATATCTTATTGTTGCACCTATCAATTCTATTCCTGTTCTTCAAATTAGCTCCCATGAACTATCCTTAGTATCATCCCTCTAGACTAAACAAAAAGAGGAAAAAGCAAACGAGGCTCAGTTATCAACAGGATGCAAGGAAATGCTGCACAATTAGCAGAGGGTTGGGATGTATTCATTTAGCAAATATACACTGAGCATCTACTGTGTGCCAGCCTTGGCCCAGCCTAAAGATACAAGGGTGCTCTCAATCGGCTCTTAGCTTAGAGAGAGACAAACCTTTGCGCATCGAGTGATGCAACAATGGCGTGAACAAAGTGCTGTTCATACTGAGGAGGAAGAAGTGATTCTGAATGAGGCAGTCAGGACGGTTCACAGAGAAGGTGACATAAGAGCTGAGCCATGGGGTTTGATAAATAAGGCCCTCTTAGGAGGCAGGCAGTGGGTGGAAGTGCATTTCAGACAGATGGAAGAGCAAAGCCCAGAAGTAGGAAACACAGTGATCATCGGTGTTGGGAAGAACTTGGATCATAACCAAAGAATACAAAATGAAAAATGGGAACGCTAATGCAACTGACATAGTGGTATCACCAAAGTCTAGGGTTCTTCAACTGAGAAACAGGAGACCAGAGTCTCCTCATATAACAGCTCATGGGAGGACCTTATATAACAGCTCATGGGAGGACCTTAGTTTTGTGCTTGTGTTTCTAAAACTGTAAACTAGAGAGAAAAATTATGAAATTGTTAGCCAGTGGTAGGGTATATTCAGTAAGAAAGAAGAGTAGCTGTTGCCCACCTTTTTCCAAGGCAGGGAGAGCCTTTGCCTCAAATATACAGTACATCCCATCTGCAGATTCCCATCTGCGTCCATTAAAAAATCTTAATTTCAGGTGTCAAAAAGTATTTGAAAGTTAGTAAAAAAACTGGCTGTCCCTACCTTGCTTCGGAATGATTATGGTTACAGGGGTGCCAGAACCACTTGATTGTAGGTTGAGGGATACCATATGCGGTGCAAGTCAGGATTTGTCTGCTGCCCAGTGGGTAGAGAGCCGGGTCTGGAAACGATGACACGGCCTTTTCATAAATCTGGGGTTGCACTGGAAAGGAGATGAAGAACGGGACAGAAGTCAAGAGCAGTTCTAATGACTTTCTCCTGGGCCACACATGAAGGACCACATTCTCACTGGTTTTGATGTCAGGGAAACAAACAAGAAACAAAAAAACAAATAAACCCTCCTATTTGTCAAGAAAATGCAGATTTTTAAAAATGGTAGCAGGGTTTTGAGATTATTAATAATTTGATTCCATGGTATGTACCTTGTGATTACAGTGATAAAAGATCGTGCCGCCTATGGAATACAACAAACAAACACGAGATCATTAAGATGGGAACTTAACCTTAAGTGTTTTTTCAAATGATTATTTGAAATTTTGCTATCTTTGATGCTGTTACGCTGATTTTCGAATTCATAAATGTTCACTAATTTGTTGCCTACTAGAACCAGAAGAAAGTATGAACAGCAAACTTACCATTGACAATTAGAGTGGCAGTGAGGTTTTTAAACACATCTGACTGTTTTATGCTCAGCAAGATTGTATAATTCCCTGCATCCTCTTCAGTTACGTCCTTGATAATTAACGAGTAACCACGAGTCAAATAGCGAGCAGATTTCTCAGTTGTAGGTAACCCATCTTTTAACCTGTGGTTAAAAACATGACCAGTAAGTCACTTCACACAGCCTCTCAATATCACTTTGTTAACACTGTCATTTAAGTTTTTGAGCTCAAGTTGACCAGTTTCAAACCTTTGATCATCAGTGTTGATTTTTAAAATGTAGGCATTAACTTTTGAGTAAAGGCAGATATGATTTTTAGACTGGGTAACACTTCATATTTACTGGCAAGGAGGAAGAAATAAAGCGAGCGAAGATAGAAAAGCAGTAGCTTAGTGTGCCCACAGGGATACTGGTGGCCACTGTGACTTAAGTATTAACCCAGAGGCAGGGGCTCTGATTCCATCCGAGATGTTTTTCAGAGTTTTCCACGAGGCTCCATCAGCAGTATAAGGGCCATTGTAAGTCAGATCAACTAGATCACTTCTCCAGATAAAAATAAAAATAGACTTTCCTATTGTGGTCTCATGTGGAGTTCTTATTAGTTTTATAAATGGTCACACCAGTTGTCCCTTTCAAAAACTAGAGTGAAATCAAGATTATCAGGATTTTTCCTCTGAGGAAGAACAGTTAAGGCACAAAAAAAAAAAACAGAAACCATAAACTTAAAGAAATTTTAAACACGTATTAAATACTGAATCGATGCACTGATATCATTCTATTGCACACAGAACCGAGAGTCAGAGGCCTGGGTGCTTGACCTGGCTCTGCTACTCACTGCAGGCTGCTGCAAGCATGACTAACCAGTTTGGGCTCCAATTTTCTCAAATTTTCTAGAGGTTCTCAAAGTTTCCTTATAACTCTAAAATTCTATGATTTCATTAAAATGCACAGTTCTTTAAATAGGCAGTGTTAATCCATTAGGAGTTTCTTGTGTTCTGTATAAAGGTTTAATATTGGGAACTTAGTACATTATCGTGCATGATTATAAAGTCCTACAAACAAATTCCCATTACTAGTGTGTCTCAGATCCAGAGTAATTAAAATGAGGATGCTACACTTTGTGATTACAAATATTGTCTTGGTATTACTTTAGATTATTTCCTATCAACAAGTCAGCATTTTTGATGGTGGATTGAATTTTTTTAATGCCCTTGCTACTTAGTTACTGAAGAAATCGACACTAACAGATGAGCGTGCTCTCAGACACTGGAGGAGTGAATGTACCTCCTAGAGTCATTAAATTACTATTCAACTTACTATTAACCTAAGAATTTACTACCAAACATTTTTGATATTCTGAAGCAAAAAAGATCATTTTTCTACTGCAATGGCATGAAGGCATAGCACGAAGTTAAAATTTTCCCTTTAATTCCCTATTAAGTATTTGAGGGAACTGCAAACAAACACTGCCCTCATACGACATTGAAAGCCAAATCAGCTCTGGTTAGGGAGATTCTAAAATGGCACCACATCCCTATTGTATGGATTGTTTTGCTAATCAGTTTTGTACTATACTCTTTGTTTAAAATGTAATGACTTGAGCCAAATATATTGGCATTTAACAGTAATTTTGTAAAATGATTGCAGATCACAAACAGATTACATTGTTTTACATCAGGTGTTGTACTAGTGTTTTAAAAAACAACTGCTGAAGGAGGTTTTGAATATGTATCCTTCTAGCCAAAAAAAACTTAATTAGTTCAAGTAGGCCCCATCGTCCCCCTCTTCAAATGAGTAAGTCTTGTCTCTATTAATGTTTGTTTAATTTTAAAACAAGACTGGAACTTTCAACCCAGCTGTATATAAAAGAATTATTTTCAGCATTCTCATTACAAGAGCCCACTTCTTCAGGGTTAATAGAGCATGTTACATATTCAAAATGCTTCCTAGTCATTGCTCAACACATCCCATTCAAAGAATGTTGACATCATAGGACGGTTTAGAGATGCAGAAAGTTAGCCACAGTGAGAGACTAGACTGAAATGAGCACTCAAACAAACCTCATCTCTTGCTTACCTTGCTACATTATTTGCTTTTCCCCAGTCCTTCTCACCTCCACCACCCAAGAATCTACAGAGTTCTGAGCTCTCTGGGGCTGTCTGAGGAACGTCTCTTGGTATTTTGTCAGGAATTCGAGTCATTAGGCTCTTGCAGCTTCCCACTTACAAAGCATGTCTTAAACTGTTATGGAAATAAGGAGGGTCCTACCATACAACTTCCGGGGAGGGAAATGCCTTCACTTTCATAGAGAGCCGGTAAGACCGCTTGCCAGCTACGGTTTCAAGCACCCGCTGTTTTCGATGTTTCACAGTGATGAATGCTTTATCTTTGAAAGGAGAAGTGATAAATACATTAGAAAAGAATATATTTCCATAAACAAAACCTTAGGGCCTCATTCAGGGAGGGTGTAATCAATGAGTAAATAAACAGAGCTGAATTATGATAGAGCCTATCAGTGAGCCCAAATGTTGATCATGAATAGGATACTTTAAAAGCACTGTAATTGGCGAACGCCTTTCAAATCAAATGGCATCATGTCCTAGCAACATAGAACAGTGGCAGAGCAACAGAAAGTGAAACACCTTAAATATCTCTATCACAATAACAAAGAAGTGGGAAGATATTTCTAAAAATCTACCTGGCCACTATAAGTAAAGTGAGAAAAAGTTGCTCTGTGCACCCTAAAACAACTAATTTGATATCAACAATCAACTGGAGAAAGACAAAAGGAAATAAAGGCTACTGACAGAATTGTTCCATAGTTTCTGCCCTCCACACTGTTTCCTTTTCAGCAATGGAAATAGGGTCATTAAGCATTTTCTTTATAGAATTTGCATACTGAAATTAAGCAACAGCATTAGGATTCCTTGAGAGTAAAAGCAGGGATAAAATAGCATTAATTCTAAATGATTTAGCATATCATATTTTTATTTCTCTAATTCATGGTAGTACCTGAGAAATTTTTCTTAGATAATAAAGATAAAACTCATCATCTTTTTCTGTTTTGTTTATAAAGAACACTAAGAATTTCATAAATATATTAGGTTCTAACAGAATTATTAGCCGTAATAAACATCTAAAGAAACGACTCTGTTCACTTCAAAAGTATTAAGTTTAAAGAGTACTTAATGTGGTTTGCTTTTTGACAGGGGGAGGAGGGAACCATGGCCAAGTCGTATTCATTCATGATAATGTAACTCTTGGCCAACAGAAAACTGACTTATTTAGAGAACACAGACATCTACAATGATTAGAAAGCATAGCATGAGTTGGCAACGCTGAACTATGCTTACCATATATATGCACTGAGGTGTTAACAGATTTGAATGATGGTCCACTCCTTACACGACAAGTATAAAGTCCTTTGTCTTTGTTCTGCACCTTGTCAATAGTAAGAACACTGTAGAATATGTTGGCATGGGAATTGCTTTGGTCAATTCGTTGCCTTACAGAAGCTCTCTTATTTTTCTAGAAAGAAAATGTATAACAAATGTAGAAGGA
Organism: Nomascus leucogenys; assembly: GCF_006542625.1. Lineage (NCBI taxonomy): Eukaryota > Metazoa > Chordata > Mammalia > Primates > Hylobatidae > Nomascus > Nomascus leucogenys. The sequence continues at coordinate 10,686,300 of NC_044389.1, read as the reverse complement.
GTGAATGTTCATGCTTAAAGTTATATAGGATTTTAACATTTCTTAGATCGTTACTTTGACAACAGCTTCTGTTTTATACTAAGAATCATGTCAAATCCACCTAGAGCATAATGTTTGGAAACTACATCTGTGTCTAGAGGTGCTTCAAATATGTAGCATTGCAGGATTTATTTAGCACTTAATTTTCTTCAAATACACTTTCACATATACTATCTCAATTGTTTGTCCCAACAACCTAATGAGATTGGCAGGCTGACTGCCCTTTTACTGATGAAAAAAACTGAAGGAAGTGACACCCTGGCCCAAGTTGGCTAGGAACTGAGGTCTTTTGAGCATAAATCTAGTGTCCTTCCTCAGGCACACACACCTCTCTACACAGTAACCTGTTCCCTAGGCATAGATATCACACACAAACGTGGACAATCATAAGCCTTAGTGTCTGGCTTAATGACAGTGCTTCTCTCACCAAATCACCATGTGAGTTTCCTTTTTTGTCCCTACGAGATATGAAGGAAAATATAACGAGTCTTGGCTGTACTTACTAAGGTGGAATAATCCTATAGTTTCATTATTTCACTCTTTGAACAATGCTTGCCCGTGTCGGCTAAATCATAGTAAATGGATCTTTAACCAAGACTTGGAAGGTGCTGTCCCAAGTTTGTCTCAGAGAAGACCAAGAATTATTAGCCTTAGGCTGTGCAATCTGACCTGGCCACAATGACAGTCCTGCTCACTGTTTTGAGAAGACGAGATCACATTGCCTTCTCCTTTTTTTTTAAAGCACTATATTTTACAACCAATAAGTTATTTCCACCTCTCAATCCTTCCCCATAGTCATAGGGGGTGGAGGGGAGGAGCATGGAAAAATGTCTTTGGGAGCTGTCCAGAACTGATTTTTGGGTCTTGAGCTTAGTTCTCCTCTGTGCCACGTTTAATACACTTCTACCCACCTGTCCTTTTACTTCCCCGTTGGAACAGACAGACACATGTTGAGGCCATTTTCTTCATTCTCAGCAATAACCAGAGAGAAAAGTCAATTGCCACTATCAAAAGTCAGAGAACTAGTCCTCTAACATAACAGACTGAGGGAGCTTTCTGCAGCTCTATTTATACAGGTACTACTCACTTTGTCAAGCTGAGTAACACTGGTATTGCTTCTGACTTGGGAAAGAACTCATCCTGTGTTTTAGAATTGCTTCGCCCAGTACTGCAGCCACCAGCCACGTGTGGCTATTAAAATTAAATGAAACCAAAAATTCATTTCCTCAGTCACACTAGTCACATTTCAAGTGCTCATCTGCCATATGTGGCTAGTGGCACAGTACCGGAGCACAAATACAAGAGATTTCCATCACAGAAAGTTCTGCTGGACAGTGCTATTTTAGAAGATTATTAGCATTTAATACATGTGTTGTAGATACTCTTACTTACAGTAGCAATGTTAGCAGGATAAAAGTTTCTTCCCTCTTGGCACTTACGGAGAATATTTGATTTCTATTAAAACCCAGAAAATATTGCTACAAGCCATAACATTTTTATTTAAATGAAACAATACCACTCCTAGAAAATAGTTTATGACTGATAAGTCCTTAATGTGTCCCTACAGGGCACTCGTTACATGTTTTTGTTGCTAAGTTATTCCATTTCCATGGCGAGAAATGTCGATGAAAAGCAACACTAGCTTGAGACTGATGCATTAATCTTTCATACATAATTTAATCATAAATTGACTTTGTAATTGGGCAATCTGAACGACATAACAAATGATTGTACTTGAGATATGCCGCATAAATCATGCTGACACACAAGAAATGGGGGCTAGAACTACTGTCAAAATTTCCGTAACAGTTTACAATAGTTTCCCCATCTATACATTTTTAAAACAATTATTGTTTGCAAGGATGTTCAATTTGAATAAGGGAACCCAACTCAGGCTTCATTCTTCTCATTTTTCTGAAGGACAGAATTGCTCCCCTGACACTTAACAAATGGAATATTGGATGGCTGGGTTGTAATATCTTTTCCAAACATGCTCCAATCAGGTGCCTGACTGTCTGCCAGTATCTTAAATGAATGCGCTGACAGAGACAGCCTCCTGGAAAGTTGTTGTTGTTGTTACAAAAGGCAGTCCCTGCCTGGCATTTAGTGATAAATTTCTCTCTCATCTCTAAATCCTACAGAATAGTTTCCAAGAATGAAACAATCCCTTTTTTTCCACCTAGATTCGTGCAATAGAAATACCAGTCTACACTCTTCAAAACAAAACCCCCAGACATCAAAAGACAGTATCTATGCATATCACACTCATGAAATACTAGGCAAAGAAAGCACTCGAACCAAACCCAAAGCTTCTTTATTGACTAACACTGCCACAGGAGTCAGGATTTTCTGATTTTTCCCATCTCAAAAACCCTGCGGGATTTCACTTGCTTAAAATACTGTCCTGCATAAGAAATAGAAAAATGGGTCACTCACTTCATCAGGGTAACTCCAGGTCATTTGAACTCTCGTGTTCAAGGGAGTGGTAGCAGTACAATTGAGGACAAGAGTATGGCCTCTAAGTAATTTGACTGGGCGTGGTGTGCTTATTTGGACATCTATGATTGTATTGGCTGCAAGCATAAGAGAGAAATTTTTTAAAATTAAGATTTCATTACACAGATAAAAACACAGAGCACTTCGGCTTATATTCATGCCTTTGAAGCATCACTTACTTTGTCGATGTGTGAGATAGTTTGTCTTATACAAATGCCCATTGACTGTTGCTTCACAGGTCAGAAGCCCTATTTCTTTGTACGTTGCATTTGATATGATGAAGCCCTTTCTACTGTCCCAGATTATGCGTTTTCCATCAGGGATCAAAGTTTCAAGTGGAAACTGAAAAGGAAGAGGCATGCGTTAACAAGGTCCTATTCGCACTGATTGGCAATACTGTTTCACCAGCGGTTTGTGAAAACATGATTTTTTATCTAAAACGAAAATAGTAAAACTCTGTAGTTCGCTTACAACAAACTAGGTTAAAAACTCTAGTTTGTTATAATTGGTTCTTGAGTTTTTTCGCATATAGCAGAAGATATTTACATTATGACAAATTATAGTAATTATGATAATTTACTATCTGCCTTGGCAACAAGTGGCACCTACCCAGGATAGACCTAGTTGTCATGTCAGACTTTCGGGCGGAGCCTATAACTCTTTGGCCTCCGGGAATCTTCATAATAAACTGGTCAGACACTCAATAGACAAACCAATTAACAAGCCGGGTGTGGTGGCTCACGCCTGTAATTCCAGTACTTTGGGAGGCTGAGGTGGGCGGATCACCTGAGGTTAGCAGTTACAGACCAGCCTGGCCAACGTGGTGAAACCCCATCTCTACTAGAAATACAAAAATTAGCTGGGCATGGTGGCAGGCGCCTGCAATCCCAGCCTCTCGGGAGGCTGAGGCAGGAGAATCGCTTGAACCTGGGAGGCGGAGTTTGCAGTGAGCTGAGATCACACCACTGCACTCCAGCCTGGGAGATAGAACGAGACTCCGTCTCAAAAAAAGAGAGAGAAACCAATTAGCATTTTTTTCTACTGGGGCTGCCAGATTATTCTCATTTGTTTTCATCGTCCAGAGCTTTTAACAAGCCATAGTTTTTCCTCCCATTTTGCATGGTTTACTGAAGAAGTGGCTGTCTTCAAAAGAGTGTAAATAATTCCAGGTCCTCCAAGATTCATAACATTAACTTGGCACTCACTGGGGCTGTCATTCTGAGGATCCTGCTGTGTCACAAGGAAGGCATCAGCTCTGCCTCTGGAAAGGAAACTCTCAGAAGCTGAAGCTGCTGATGGTGAAGGCAGCCTCGGAGGCCAGAGACTCTGCAATGAATGAAGTGCTCTCTAATGCTCAGAAGTATTCCCAAGCACGGCGAGACCAAACAGAAGAAAATAATCCATGATCTGACTTTCTCCTTATGCCTTCTTCTGGCATCAAGAATGTAACGTTTAAAGACTACAAGATAAACACTCTGCCTTGGGATTAAAGTTTATTTATAAAGGGTCATTGCTCCATAAAGTGGCCCAGCCAAATTCCCCTGATGCCAGGTTGCCAGCCCAATTTTAGTGGTGGTAGACTCCCAACTACCACTATTCCTTATTCCCAGTTGAAAAAGGGGGAAAAAAAATCAAATTACCTGCCCCCAACAGATTATAAAGGAAATACCAAACAGCCACAAAGAAGTTCGAAACCTTTTCTACCGCCTTTTAAAAAGTACACCTGGCATCCCTCTCTCTATCCGGTTATCATTTATTTCTATTGCTTGCTGAAGGAGCTGATCTGGATTTGTGATCCTATGGCAGAAATTTCTAGTCCAGAAGCCACTAGTGCCTCTCTTCCAGGGACTATGCCTACATCGGAATGTTATTACCGGTGTTCTTTGGGTTTGAAACTGATTACATCCTGTTTATGAAGAACTGAAAGCAATTAAAGGATTCGCTTTCATGTTTCAGTAAATCAAGGTGCTACCTGTAAACTTAGGAATGCATTTGGTGGGAAAAAAAGAAGCTTCTCTTCAAATTTAGTGCAAACAAAGGAAAAACCCAGAAAAATTTAAGTCAGGGACTGAAATCTATGGTACTTTACAAATAAGTGAAAACAAGCATGTGCTGAATCTAAAAGAAAGGTTTGCTGACAGACTTCCTCAGTACAACTTAAAAATACACTAAAATTTCCTTTGAAGTGTTTCTCTTACTCTCATCTATCCATTATGGCTGTTAGTAGTATTCCATTGACAAAGTAACTTTACGTTTAGCTGACAAGATCTAAAGCAGTCAAAGACTGTAGCCCATCAGCTGTGGCCACCACCGCATGTGTAAGAATGAAGGCAGATGGGCAGGTGGATCTCAGCCTCGAAAGGAAGCCCTGGGCAGCAAGGCCTGTCTGCAGCTGACCATGGCTCCGACAAAGCAGACATGTGAAAAGGAGAGGGAGGGGACAAAAAATTAGAAGAAAAGGGACAATAAGAGAAATGAAAGGGAAAGATATTAACTTCATGTCAGCAGAAATACGTCATAGGTTAGAATGTTTCCAGTATATATGTGCCAAACCAAAATCCCTGTTAAAATTTTACACTTCTCTTTCTCTCTTTTTAAATTGTGCACTGCAGATCTTAGGCAGAAAAACAGAGTAAATAGACTCCCACCAGCCCCAGATTTTTATATGGGAATTTTGGAATGCTCCTGATGACCAAAAAACCCATCTGCATTAGCGCTGCCGTGAAAGAGAACATTTCCCTCTCCACATGGTGTTCCCCATACTAATCATACAGCAATAATTATCTCAGACTAAGGGGAGTAATGCCATGCTATTGAAAACATGACTTGGTAATATATCAAGTACAGTATTGGGTATTAAATTGTTAAATAATGCTAAAGCTAACCCTTGAATAGGGCTTATCTTGTACTTAGATACTGTTCTAAGTGCTTTCCATATATCACCTGACTTAAGCTTTCTAACAGCAACGTGAGGTGGTACTACTGTCATCACTCCCTTCCTCAGATGGGGCAAGTGAGTGGAGAGAGGTTTGATCACTCATTAGTTTGCCCAGTGACGAGTGGCAGTATGTTCAGAGTGCAGGCAATGTGGTACCAGCCTCTGCTCTTAACCACCCTTGTCTTTCTCCTACACGAACTAGACCATCCAAGAAGGATGGCAGGAACACTGAATGAGAAGGCAAGGTATTGGCTCAAATGCCCAGTATGACCTGCGAAGTTCCTGACACTCTGGAAACCAGGGTGTTTTTATCTTGACCAACTGAGGAGTTCGACTCCTCTGGCGTTTCCAGCTCTGCCGTATAATGACTTTCTATTTCCTGGCGATGGCACACAAATGTAATGGAGGCCAAAACCTGTCTCTGATGGACTGTGTTGAAGGCCTACGTGAGTAACAACCCAGGAGAGTGAATGCAAGGAAAGAGGATGAGGAGACTCCTCCACCACATTTCAGGACTCAGGGTTGATGGGTGAGACTGAACATCATTTTCTGAACTCTTCCAGCCTAACTGCCACCACTACCAGCACCAAACACTTCCTGAGTGCCTGCTCTGTGATGCACTGTGCGAGGTGCTGCTCTGGGGCGGACTTGACTTTCTCTCTTAAAGTTCTAAGCTCTCAGAACTTAGCACAGTTTTCCATTTGGGGAGTTTTTATCCAGTTCTGAGTCCTGGTATACTCCTAACTCTTACTGCTGATTAATTAGCTAGAATGTCATATGTTTAGTTTTTGTTTTTATTAGATTCTACCCTAAATCTTTTACCTTTCCGTATGTACAATTTACAATATAGTATGAAGAAAAGTTTTATGCACGGCCTTCTTTCCTCCCTTTTTTTTCCCTAAGAGATGAAGTTTGGGTGCTCAGCAGGAGACAGGCCTTTTATCACCAAGGAATTTGCCAATTCAAACCAAAGGTGGTGGCTCCTTATGCATGAAGCCAGAACATGTCAATGCCTGGAGAACTGGGCACCCTGCTGACATTCTGTCTTCTCTGTAGTAATCTGGATAATCCACTCTCTGCAAAGTTATTAATCTGTGTAAGCAGCAGAATTGATTTTTCTCACATTTGCACACAGTTGGGTTTGTGGCAATACATAACATTTTTCACAATTTCTGTTCTTTCATTATTCACATCGATTTATGCTTAAGACACCATCATTTTATTCTATTTAACCACATGCATGGACATAACTTCTAGCACTATTCCTTATAGTAAAAGGATGTTACAGGCAAGTCCACTGAGAAGCTCAGATGTCTGTAAGGAAATTATTCCAGAAAGATGAGTAAAACTTCATTATGCTTATTTGCAGTAAAAGTATGCTGAGAATAGCAGTGTTCAAATTTACCTTTTTTAAAGTAACAGTGATGTTAGGTGATGTAACCCGGCAGGGAATGACGAGCTCCCTTCCTTCAGTCATGTGTATAATTTCGGGGATTTCACTGTACATCTCTATGAAAGGTCTCCCTGTATCTGAATGAGAAGAAAATGAAAAAAATATATATAAACGATTGACACGCAAGCATCTAGACACTGTAGCTAGCGGGGTAAGGTAGGCACTGCCACAGTCACGTCATTCTCCTTTAATGTAATCCATACATTCACATCTTTGTCTCTGAATTTGGCCCTCTGTGTTTCTACCCAGAAAAAGAAAGCTTCCCTAATAAAACCTAATTTCATATCTGTTGTTGGCCTCTGATCAGATTGCCCCAACACCCTAATATGCAATTGTGATATGGGTGGACCACTGTGGGAAAAAGCCTAAAAGTGCAGTAAGAGAGAAAGGAGAAAATTCTGCATAAACTTCTCACCACAGCTATGCTAAGTGCCTCAGGAAGCGCCCTCCAGAGCCTTTGTAAGTGCTCAAAGGGCATAGATGCAGTGGCGAAGGTCAGCTCTCTTTGGAGAATTCAAGGTGATGCGGAAGTCTAGCAAGTTGAGGAGAGGATTATCATTTGAATGACAGAAGCATGACTTAAAGGTTTTCTAGACCTTTCCTCGGAGGCCAATAATAATGAATGAGAAGGTCTGAGCTGCTTAGAGGGAGGGGACAGGCAGGAGAAGCTTATGTATATTAGGCTTATTTCTTTAGTATGCGCTACTTACCTGCTAATAGCAAAGTATGTGCAAGTGCCTGCAGAGAAGTCTGGAAAAGGCTTTAAGCACCAATACTTCCTTAAAAAGCATGGCATTTGGCCAGTCTCAGAGGCAAGGAGGATTCAAACACCTGTTCAGCTTCCCTGTAACTCCTCAGGGAACCAGAATGAGGCCAAGATCCTTTTAGAAACATTCTCAGTCTACCCTGCCCTCGCCCTCGGGAATCTATTGACATCCTCAGGCAGCGATCTCTTCAGGAGTCACGGTGTTCTGATCGTCCCCCGTTTGCTCCAGCCTTATATACTAAATGGAAAGAAGTCCTGTGTGAACTCTCTCCATTTGGACCTGAAAGAACCAACCAGGCCCCCACCTGCTTGCTGGTCCTGCCTCAGGTTTGTGGGTTACGAAGCTCATTCAGGATGTGAATGGAGAATGAATTGGAGAGAAATAAAAGCAGTAAGCAGGCAATGGTTGCCCAGACTAGATGGTGGCTACAGTGATCATTATGGTAGAACTGTGTCCCCACCAAAATGATATGCTAAAGTCCTAACCCCCCAATACTCCTGAATGTAACCTCATTTGAAAACAGGATTGTTGCAAATGTAATTACTTAAGCTAAGTAAGGGAGGGCTCCTCATCCAATGTGATTAGCATCCTTATAAGAAGGCAGCCATGTGAAGACAGACAGGGTGTGCAGGCTCGCACTATGTGCAGATGGGTGTGATGCAGCAGCAAGCCAAAGAATGCCAAGGATTGCGGGCAACCACCAGCGTGTAGGAAGAGGTGAGGGAGGGTTCTCCTGCAGGTTTCAGAAGGGGCATGGCCCAGATGATTTGATTTCAGACTTAGAGTTTCCAGAACTGTGAGATAATACATTTCTGTAGTTTTAAGCCAAAAAAGACAAAAAAGTGGGCCGTTGCTGTAGCCTGCTGAAGATGGGATAGTTTTGTGCACAGCAGTGTGGAATTGAGGCATAGATGTGGGCTCTAGAGAGACCCTTTCACCACAGCCCATCTTGTGCGGTCCCTGGCACCTGTATGTTAATAATCCCCACTCGTCCTCTGGGAAGCCTTGCTAGCCCCCTTCCTTCCTGCACCCACCTTAGGGACTTTCCCAGTGTTCCCATTGATTCTGTTACAACACAGTCCACAGAACCAGCAGTTTTCTAGAGGAGAGGACATGGATTGTATTCATGTCTGTCTCATGTGTACTGAATGAATGAGTGAACGGGTATCCAACTCTTGTCATTTTACAGATGAGAACCGAGGCACAAACAGGTGAAATGAGTTGTCTAGATGGGCACAGCCAGGCCTGTAGGCCAGTTACTTCTGCCTCCAATCTAGAGCCCCTTCCCCGGCGGCACCCTGAAGGCTGAACCTCTGGCTACCTTCTCTTGAAGGCCCCCATAGAAAGGGCTGCCAGCAGGTGACAATGGTTTTTCAGAGATGAAGGCTGATTTCCACACATTCAGTAGGAAAGTAAGTGCCTCAGGGTACTGTATAGTGTTGGAGAAATTCTGAAAAAGGGCTGATCACCAAGGGATGGTGTGTGAGAGCAGGCTTTGGGGCAGGCTTTGAGTCGGAGGGAGGTGGTTCAGAGTACGCCTCAAAGCCTGGGTTTAATCCTGGCTGTGGTCCTGTGTAACTGTGAGACCTTGCAGAAATCATTATACCCTCTGTGCCTCATTTGTAAAATCTATGTGAAAGGGCCATGATGAGGATTACATGAATTAATATATGTAACACACTTAGAATGATGCCTGGCAAATAGTTAGCTGTTAATTTTCTTCTTATTATTATGACTCATTTGTACTTACGAACAAAGTGTTAGAGTTGGCAGTTAGGCAGACATGAGTGGGGCAGGAGAGTGCCCCTCCTCCCAAGAATGTCAAGTGACCATCAGGTGATGGTCAGGTGGTTATTAAACTGTCTTTCTAAAATAATAATTGGTCACAGCTGGCACCAGAGACGGACAGTCTCCCAACAGATAGAAAACACCTGAAGCTGATGATCAGCAGCTTCCTAATAAGATTCTTAGAAGTTGGGCGAGCAGGCTCAAGCATGCACACTCAAAGGCAAAATGGCACAGATTAACCGGTATATGACTTTCCTCTGCACATGCTCAACTGGTAAGGGAAAAACACCTCAAGTGAGCACAAACACAGCTTCAGTAAACACAGTGTGCATGTGGCTCCTCCCAGGTGCTGGCAGGCCACTGTGCATGTGGACAGCCCATCCCAAAGGAAAAATCAGGGGAGAATAAACACAAACCCTTGAATCTTTCAAGTTGCCTGCTTGGCCCTCTGCCAAGTGTAGTTTGCTTCCTCTCATTCCTGCTCTAAAACTGTTTAATAAACTCCCACTCCTGCTCTAAAATTTGCCTTGGTCTCTCCCTCTGCCTTACACCTACTAACGCCCTTGGCTGAATTCTTTCCTCCAAGGAGGCAAAATCTGTATGTTGCTGTAGACCCATACAGACTGGCTGCTGGTACCAGTAGGTAGATATGAAAATCACAAATTATACTCATCATCTTAACTATCAAAAATATAAATATATATTGATATAGTGGCATAGAAAAAAGGAAACAAACATACTAAAATTTTAAGAGCCAGGTGCAGTGGCTCACACCTGTAGTCTCAGCACTTTGGGAGGCTGAGGCAGGAGGATCACTTGAGGCCAAGAGTTTGAGACCAGCCCAGGCAACATAGCAAGATCCCTTCTCTGCCCAAAAAAAGTTAACAATGATTATCTTTGAGTGTTGGCTTTTTGGATTATTGTTGTTCTTATTTACCTTCTTCTATATTTGTCAGTCTTTCTAGAATGATCATGCATTATTTTATAGTAATATTTTTAATTATTAAAGTTTAAAACTCAAATGATAAAGCTCCATCCATTTTTGCTTAAGGAAAACTATAAATTTTGCATTTGATTTACCTGAGTTTCGTCCTCTATAATAGAATGAGACATTAACTGTCACAGTTAATAAGCTTATGTGTTTATTAGGAAATCTCAATGGGTATAGTAACATGCAGAGAGAAAAAGTTAATCAGATAGACATAAGGATTTCTTATCTGCATTAAATTCCTCCTTTAAATAAAGTTGCTGAGCTAGACATTCAGCCATGGACTATTGGGATTTGATCATTCCTTTCCTTCCTCTTGTGAGTCTATATTTTTGTCTCTTTTGTGCATCCCAAGGTAAACACAAATACTAAGAAATGGTTTAATTCATTTAACTAAATTGTAAATCCTTCATATTTAATTTACTGTCTCCTTAAGCGACTGTTTTCAACAAAGGACACTGGCACAAAAAGTTCCTACAGGAGATAATAAAATCAGTGTAGTCATTTCTAGACTCATGAATACCAATCCCAAATGAAAGTAGAAAAGGTTAATTCAACATATCTTTGAATTTCTTCTTTCCCTTTGATACTGTGGATCCCCAAAACACTTAAATTTTACAACAGCTATTGGCCTTTAAAAGCCAATACCAATTTCAGCACTGGGTCCACCGAAATTCTATCTGAAGATATCAAAACTTCAGTGATTTGTGTCCCTCCAAACACTATGCAAAACACATCATTTGTGTGACAGTCAAAAGTGGCATTATAAATCCACTGTGTTTGCAAATGAGCATATGACTGTAGATACACACACACACGCACACACACACACACGAACAATACTCTCTGGGCTTATTAATAGTATATTTCCTCTGCAATTTACTTCAAGGAAGGGCTAAGAATTAATTTGCCTGACATATGATAATACAAACATATTTTGTTTTGTAGGACCATAGATATAGAAGAGGTCACGGTTCCATTAATATCACCAGTAAAACCACTTACTACTCCCATAGGACACATCTGTCTTTGTCACAAAATTAAAAATGACTTCCAATCCCAGCCAGCACTGCAGAGTGATTTCCTGAGACCAAATTGGCTGGTTGTTGAAAGAGTGAGGAAGAGCTGCTCCAAAGACTGCCGGTGTACTGGCAGCTCAGACACACTGTCACCAGGGACTCATGCCAACACTCAGCTAGGTGGAGGTCACACTGCCCTCACCTCTCTGAACTCTTAGAGCTCAAAGCAGTGACAGGAAACTGGCATAGAATATGAGGTTTTCTCACCCGCTGGGAGTATCTGGGCTGTCACCTATCCTTTAGGACAACAAGTGGGCTCAGACACAGAGAAAGATCAAACAGGGACCCTTGCTCAGAATGGAATGATGTCTATTTTTTAAACGTATTTTTTCCTTTTGAAATCTGTAATCATGCTGGCACATTGAAGCATAGAGACGTAGTAGCCCCTGCCTGTTATCCTCAATCAATTTCATTTCCAACTGGCATCACCAGGGAGTTCTGCTGTGTTCAGAGCAAGCAAACAATGTCCAAAATTTAGGACTTCTGACTTGAAGAGGAGTTCAAGAGTAAGCACATTGTTTTCTAGCACATGTACGTATTTATGGTTTTTACAAAGTTTTTCCTGGTTGCCTGTCTTTTAATTGCATTTTTATCCTGGTCATGAGGACATCTAGTCATTTTAAAGGAGGGTATGATTTTCATTTATTGAAGATGAAGTGGAGAGGATAAAAAATGAATTAACCAATCCCATGAAAAGGGTTCTATCTAGACATAAGAGTTTTCACATCATACAGATCTTCATATTGTGGACCGTAAGTAATACTCAAGGAGAATGTACTGATTGGTAAAATATTTTATTTGAAATATGAGCAAGGAAAGAAAAGAGGCAGGTTCTTCCACGACTTACACTGCCCATCAAAGCCACTGACAACTCAAAACAGAGCTTTGGAACAACCACAAGAAAGTTGGAGGAGTTATACTAACATCAGACAAAATAGACTTTTAAATAAGAAATTATTAGTGAGGAAATGGTTAGTGAAGATAGAGAGGGGTGTTTGATAATATTAAGAGGGTCAATCCTGGAGGAAGATATAACAATTAAAAACATATATGTACCTAATAAGAGAGCACTAAAACACAGGAAGCAAAACCCAACAGAATCAAAGGGAGAAATAGACAGTTCAACAGTAACAGGTGAAGATTTCAATACTCCACTTTCAATAGTAGATAGTGGGCTAGTCATGGTGGCTCATGCCTGTAATCCCAGCACTTTGGGAGGCCAAGGCAGGTGGATCACATGAGGTCAGGAGTTCAAGACCAGCCTGGTCAACATGGTGAAACCCCATCTCTACTAAAAATACACAGATTAGCCAGTGTGGTGATGCATGCCTGAAGTCTCAGTTACTCAGGAGGCTGAGGCAGGAGAATCGCTTGAACCCAGGAGGCAGATGTTGCAGGGAGCTGAGATTGCGCCACTGCACTCCAGCCTGGGCAACATAGCAAGACTCCACTTCAAAAAAAAGTGGATAGAACAACTGGACAGAAGATTTTAAAAAGCCAGTAGAACACCAGAGCAACACTGTTAACCAACTACACCCAACAGACATCTATAGAACACTTCACCCATCAGAGCAGGGTATATATTTTCCTCAACTGCACGTGAAACATTCTCCAAGATAGACCATACGCTAGACCATAAAACAAACCTCAATAAATTTAAAAGGATAGAAATAATACAAAGTATGTTGTCTGAATACAGTGGAATGCAATTAAAAATCAATAACAGAAATAAATTTGAAAAATTCACAAATATGTGGAAATTGACTCATTCCTAAATAATCAATGGATCAAAGAAGAAATTAAAAAAGAAATTAGAAAATACATTGGTATGAATGTAAATGAAGACACAGCATACTAAAACTTATGGGATGAAGCTAAAACAGTGTTTAGAGGGGGAATTTATAGCTATAAATGCTTATATTGATAAAGAAGAAACATCTCAAATCGATAACCTAAACTTCCACTTTAGAACACTGGGTAAAGAACAGAAAACTAAACCTAGAGGAAGCATAAGGAAGAAAATAATAAAGATTATAGTAGAAATTAAAGAGAATGCAAACCAACAGAATAAATTAGTTTCACTAATTTTCTAAACCAAAAGCTGGTTCTTTGAAAAGACAAACACAACTAATAAACCTTAAGCCAGACAAGCCAAGAAAAAAAGAGACAAGACTTAAATGACTAGATTCAGAAATGCAACAGGGCCAGATGCAGTGGCTCATGCCTGTAATCCCAGCACTTTAGGAGGCTGCGGCGGGCGGATTATCTGAGGCAAGGGTTCAAGACCAGCCTGGTCAACATGGTGAAAACCCATCTCTACTAAAAATACAAAAATTAGCCATGGTGGTGGACACCTGTAATCCCAGCTACTCAGGAGGCTAAGGCAGCAGAATCGCTTGAACCCAGGTGGCAGAGGTTGCAGGAGCCGAGATCGTGACACTGCACTCCAGCCTGGGTAACAGAGCGAGACTAAAAAGAAATGAAACAGTGAACATTACTATTAAAATTATAAATTAAAAAGCATTATGAAGGAATATTATAATTACATGCCATTACATTAGATCGCAGATGAAATAGACAAATGCTTGGAAAGACAAACTACTGAAACAAGCTCAACAAGAATTAGACAACCCAAGTAAACTTATAACAAGGATTGAATTGTAACAACAACAACAATAATAACAACAAACTGCTCACAAGGGAAAGTCAGGGCCCAGATGGCAAGTCAATTCTACCAAACATAAAGAACTAATACTAATTTTTCACAAACTTTTCCAAAAAATAGAAAAGAAGGGAAAACTTTCCAACTCATTCTAGGAGGCTAGTTTTACTCTGATATCAAAATCAAAGACATCACAAGAAAATTATAAACCAGTATCTATTATGAATATAGCTGCAAAAACCCCAATAAAATACTAGCAAACTGAATTCAGAAACATATAAAAAGAATTATATACAATGCCCAAGTGGGATTTTTTTCAGGAATATAAGATTGGTTTAACATCCAAAAACCAATGTAATTACCATATCATGTCAATAGAATAAAAATCAAAACCCACATGATTATCTTAAAATGTCAGAAGAAGGATTTGACAAAAATCCAAGCTCCTTTCATGATGAAAACACTCAGGAAAGTGGGAATTGCATCGAATTTCCTCAACCTAATAAATGGCACCTAGAGAAAACCCTACATCTAACATCATACTTAATGGTGAAACACTGGAAGTTTCCGCCTAAGATCAGGAATAAGACATTGTTGTCCACCATCACCGCTTCTATTCAACAGTGTACTAGAGGTTCCAGCCAGAGCAACTGGGCAAGAAAAATAAATCCAGATTGGGAAGATCAAAATGGTGCAGGTATTTTGGAAAACAGTCTCTATTTTCAGATGACATGATCTTACAAAATGCTAAGGAATCCACTAAAAAACTATTAGAATTAATAAATGAGTTCAGCAAGATTGCAGGATGTAAGATCAATGTACAAAAATGAATTATATTCCTATACATTTGCAATGAACAATCTGAACGTGAAATTAAGAAAACAATTCCATTTATAACAGCATCAAAAAGAATAAAGTGTTTAGGAATATGTTTAACAAAAGAAGTGTACAACTTGTACTTTGAAAACTGTAAGACGTTGTGGAAAGAAATTAAAGAAGATCTACTAAGTGGGAAGCAACTCATGTTCATGGATTAGAAGACTTAATATTGTTAAGATGTTAATGGCCCCCAAATTGATCTACAGATTAAATGCAATAACTATAAGAATCCCAGATGACTTCATAGAAATTGACAAGGTGTTTCTAAAATTCATATGAAATTGCAAGAGACCTAGAATAGACAAAACAATCTTGAAAAGCAAAAACAATCTTGGAAGACTGCACTCCACGTTTCTTGATTTCAAATGAAAACTACAATGATCAAGACAGTGTGGTGCTGGCACAATGGATCAGTGGAATAGAATTGAGACTCCAGAGATAAATCCATGTGTCTATGGCCACTTGATTTTCAAGGAGACCATTCAGTGGGGAAAGAATGATCTTTTCAACAAATGTTGCTGGGACAACTCCACATGCAAAAGAATAGAGTTGGACTCTTATATCACACCATACACAAATATTAACCAAAAGTTGTTAACTATAAAAAATATATATTTTATAGTTATATATTATATATTATATGTTTTATATATATTTGCAAAAGGGTCTCACTTTGTCTAGGCTGAAGTGCAGTGGCACGACCATGGCTCACTGCAGCTTCAACATCCCAGGCGCAAGTGATGCCCCCACCTCAGCCTCCTGAGTAGCTCGGACTATAGGAATGTGCCACCGCAC